>NC_057802.1:230935863-231266775 GCF_018294505.1 Triticum aestivum | reverse complement strand
CGACGTCCGCGGCCTTGGCCCCTGTCTCGACGCCCGTCTCGGTGCCCTCGTCACCGGCGCCTGTGGCAGGTCCGGTCACCCGCGCCCGTACGGGCGTTTTTCGCCTGAGCTCGCGCTACACCTCAGATGACTACGTCCATGCCCCGTCCACCTCTGAGCCATCGCCATTGTCGTCCTTCGATCGAGCCGCTCTTCGTGACCGCTCTGGATGGCTGCGATGCAAGAGGAGTTTGACACCCTGTTGCACAACCGGACGTGGCAGCTTGTTCCCCGTCCCCGGCACGCCAACGTGATTACCGGGAAGTGGGTCTTCAAACACAAGCTCCGTCCGGATGGTACCCTTGATCGCTATAAAGTGCGCTGGGTTGTTCGTGGCTTCCGGCAGCATGCTGGCATCGACTTCACCGACACCTTCGCTCCGGTTGTTAAGCCTGACACGATTCGCACGGTTCTCCACCTAGCGGTCTCTCGTGAGTGGCCGGTGCACCAGATGGACGTCTCCAACGCCTTCCTTCATGGTCACCTCGAGGAGCAGGTCTTATGTCAGCAGCCCACGGGGTTCGTTGATCCAACACTTCCTGACCACGTGTGCCTGCTTTCGCAGTCCTTGTATGGACTCAAGCACGCTCCGCGCACTTGGTACCTGCGCATCGCGGTGTTTCTACACCAGCTCGGGTCCCGCTCCACCCGCTCGGACGCATCGCTCTTCGTCTATCACCAGGGCTTCGACACAGCCTACTTGCTGCTCTATGTCGATGACATCATCCTAACGGCATGTACGGCCGGCCTCCTTAGTTAGCTCACCGGTCGTCTTCGCGCTGAGTTAGCCATCAAGGACTTGGGTCCTTTGCACTACTTCCTCGGTGTTGAGGTGGTGCGCCGTCCGGATGGCTTCTTTCTTCATCAGCGGAAGTACGCTCATGAGCTCCTAGATCGTGCTGGCATGCTTAACTGCAAGTCCGCCGCTACGCCTGTTGATACGAACGCCAAGCTCTCCGCCACGGATGGTTCTCCAGCTTCGGATGTTGCATTCTACGGGTCTATCGTTGGTGCTCTCCAGTACCTCACTCTGACACGACCGGAGATCCAGTATATCGTGCAGCAGGTGTGTCTCCATATGCATGCTCCTCGGGACGTTCACTGGGCTGCTGTCAAGCGGATTCTCCGCTATATCTGTGGCACTATGGATCTCGGCGTCACGCTCTACGCCTCCACCGACTCCGCCCTCACCGCCTACTCCGATGCCGACTGGGCGGGCTGCCCTGACACTCGTCGCTCCACCTCGGGCTATTGTGTCTTCCATGGACCCTCCCTCATCTCGTGGTCGTCCAAGCGGCAGCCTACAGCCTCTCGCTGCAGTGCTGAGGCTGAGTATCGTGCGGTGGCCAACGTCGTCGCCGAGTGTTCGTGGCTTCGCCAGCTCTTTCAGGAGCTCTCTTGTCATGTGGATCGTGCTACAGTGGTCTACTGCGACAACGTCTCGGCGGTCTACCTCTCCGCCAACCCGGTACATCATCGTCGGACCAAGCATATTGAGTTGGATATTCATTTTGTTCGGGAACAGGTGGCCCTTGGCCATATTCGTGTTCTACACGTCCCTACTTCCCAACAATTTGCAGATATCATGACCAAGGGCATGCCTACGACGTCGTTTGCGAAGTTCTGGTCCAATCTTTGCGTCAGCAGAGCTGCCACTTCGACTGCGGGGGGTGTTGACTATATGTATTGTGCATATCTGTGTATTGGGCCCACCTCCTAGTTCCTTGTATAGTTGAGGTCGTGCCCACGTCTTGTACATCATATATACGTGCCTTTACACATAAGCAATACATCGTGCAATTCATACATCATACACCGCCTCCCATTATCGCTAGGATTCCAAGAGAGCTGCCCGATCCACAGCATAGTGCTACGAGATCGCAGCAACTCCTCGCGTCACGCCAGGATATGGTAGTTTAGAGACAGAGACGGCTGGCGTGGGGAAGAAGAAGAACAGAGGAACGCTCTGGGATTAGGGATACAGAGATTCAGTCATTACAATTCTGCCCCCTACACGCACACGCAACACTGATATATGTAGCTACATTACAGGCCTCACAGGCCGGCCCACTGGCCACACTCTGCGCAAGGGATGGGCCTAGCCCAGGTCGTTGCACGCTCCCCTCCTTAGGACACAGGACGCCCTCGTACTGTTCATCACCTAGCTATTGTCGTTGGCTTGAGCGCACTGGACCACTCCCAGGTTGCCATGGACAGAGGCAGCCCTGCCCATGCTATCTTCAGTTGAGAGCGTGTATGGCCGCCCACCTGCACCAAACGGGATTGCAGAACCTGAGCCGGCCGCAGAGTATGAAACTTCTCAAGAACATTGACAGTGTCTTTAGTCTGCAGGTCAGGGGATGGCGGTTGAGCTGGCTTTAGAAGAGAAACATGTACCACTGGATGTATTTTACTTGACGCCGGGAGGGCGAGGCGGTAAGCGACATCACCCACTTTCTCCATGATCTTGTAAGGCCCAAAGTACTTGAACCCTAGCTTGTGATTAGATCGTCTTACCACTGATTGTTGAACATAAGGCTGCAGTTTGAGGAATGCCCAATCACCAACAGCAAATTGCCTATCAGAGCGATGTTTGTCTTCCTGTGCCTTCATGCGTTGTTTTGCTCGAAGCAGGTGCTCTCGAATCAGACCTTGCATCAGATTTCTTTCAGCTAGCCATCCAGACAAATCAGAAGACAAAGAACTTTGTAGGTTGGCAACACCCAAGTGCCTTGGCTGATAGCCGTAAAGAACTTGAAATGGTGTTCTGCTCAGAGCTGAATGGTAATTAGTGTTGTACCAATATTCCGCTTGAGGTAACCAATGAGCCCACTTCTTGGGTGCAGAATGGACGATGCACCGAAGGAAAGTTTCCAAACACTGATTCAGTTTTTCCGACTGTCCATCTGTTTCAGGGTGGCTGGCAGAGCTCATGTTCATTTTGGTATCTAATGACCTGCATAGTTCCTGCCAGAGAGTACTGGTGAAGATAGGGTCTCGGTCAGTCACCAGGACCTGAGGGAGGCCATGCAATTTGTATATGTTGTCGCGGTATACTTGAGCCACTTGTAACGCAGTAAATGGATGAGCAAGAGGAAGAAAGTGCCCATATTTACTGAATTTATCGATGACCACTAGAATAGTGTCAAATTGTTTGCTTTTAGGAAGACCGCCAATGAAATCCATAGTAACGAAGTTCCAAGCTTCTTTCGGCACTGGCAAAGGACTGAGGAAACCCGGTTTCCTGATATGCTCAGATTTAGCTTGTTGACAAACAATGCAGTCTTTGACATACTTCTGGATGTCTTGTTTCATAACTGGCCAGGCAAAAAGAGCTTTAATTCTTTGGTAAGTTCCTTGGAACCCAGAATGTCCCCCAATGCCACTAGAGTGGAGAGACAACATAATTGCTTTTTGTGCTTCTGTATTGTGCCCCAGCCAGATTCTGTCCTTATATCTGATAATGCCCTGGTGTAACACATATCCTTTCTCATTTGATCCAGTAAGAGATAATTCTTGGAGCAATTGCTTGTCTTCAGAATGTTGTTGATACCCTTCAGAGACTACTGTAAGCCACTTGGGTGTGCACAATGAAATGGTATCAAGTTCTGGAGGAGCAGGAGACCTAGAGAGAGCATCAGCAGCAGTATTATCCTGTCCTAAAATGTTGTAGTTCAATCCCAATAGTTTCAGAAGTGCTTTCTGTTGCATGGGATTACTAATCCTTTGATCTTGCAGATGTGTCAAGCTCCTATGATCTGTTGCCAATGTAAATGGAGCATGTTGTAAATAAGTTCTCCATCTGTCCACTGCCAGAATTACAGCTAAGCACTCTTTCTCATAAGTAGATAGTGCCTGTGCCCTTGGTCCTAGAGCCTTGCTGAGATAAGAAATTGGATGCCCCTCTTGCATTAACACTGCTCCAATGCCATTGTTACTAGCATCAGTTTCAATGACAAACACCTTCTTGAAATCTGGCAATGCCAGGACAGGAGCCTGAGCTAAGGCAGACTTTAAGCTCTGGAAAGCTGCCTCATTAGTGGGTGTCCAGGTGAATACCACATCCTTCTTCAGTAGATCAGATAAGCTCCTACTAATAATTGCATAATTCCTAATGAATCTCCTGTAGTATCCAGTCAGACCTAGGAAACTCCTGACTTGTTTGACATTGGTCGGGACTGGCCACTCTCGAACAGCTGCAATCTTGGTTGGGTCAGTCTGAACTCCCTTCTCACTGATGGCATGGCCAAGATATTCCAATTCCTGCTGAGCAAAAGAGCACTTACTTAGTTTCGCAAACAACTGGTTGTCCTTTGGGATGGTGAATACTTGCTCCAAATGTTGCAAATGCTCTTCCAAAGTTGCACTGTAGATGAGAATGTCATCCATAAAAACCAAGACACACTTTCTGAGAAGAAGAGCAAATATTGTGTTCATTGCAGCTTGAAATGTGGCAGGAGCATTGATCGGGCCGAAAGGCATGACCTTGAATTCATACAGTCCATGATGGGTCTTGAAAGCAGTTTTGTGTTCTTCTCCTTCCACCAGCCTGATTTGATGATAGCCTGCTTTCAAGTCCAACTTAGTGAAATATTTAGCACCTGCCAGTTCATCTAGGAGTTCTTCTACTATGGGCAGTGGATATTTATGCTGAACCATTACAGAGTTAAGCATTTTGTAATCCACGCAGAATCTCCAGGTTCCATCCTTCTTTCTGACCAACAACACTGGAGAGGCAAAGGAACTTGTGCTATGTTGAATTAATCCTTGTTGCAGCATTGCAGAGACTTGTGTTTCAATTTCCTGTTTCTGCATAGGGTTATATCTGTATGGTTTGACACTAACAGGTTTGGCACCTGGTAGGAGGGGAATCTGATGGTCAAAATTTCTGTGAGGAGGCAACGTATCAGGAGTATTGAATAGTTGTGAATGCTTGTCAATTAGAGGTTGAACTACAGGTGGAATACATGTTTCTGCTAGAGGTTGCTCTGCCATGTGGCAAAGGTGAATTACTTGCTCAACTGCCCCAATATTCAGAAGGCCCTGTAGATGTTTGCCTGAAATAGCTGTACAAGGAGTGGGTTTCTCCCTAACTCCTCTGAGTGTAATCCTTGTGCCTTGATACTTAAATCTCATAACCTTCTTCCTCCAGTCAACCCACATAGGACTCATGGTCTCGAGCCACTGCATGCCTAAGATGATATCATAACTACCCAGAGGTAAAAATTTCAGCTGAGTTGTGAAAGTTTGTCCTTGACAGAACCATTGTAAACTGGGCACTTGAGTGTTACATGGTAATTTCCCTCCATTGGCAACAGTGACTGTAGCAGCAGGGATGTTCTCTGTAGGGCATTTCAACTCTTTGACTAGATCAACTTTGATGAAATTGGTGGAACTCCCAGAATCCACCAGGATGAGCAACTGCCGTTTGCCAACCATACCCTGCAGCTTTATACTCTCTTTAGAAGATGCCCCAGTTGTGGCCTGTTCAGATAATTTCATGCAGTTATCATCATGTTTATTGACTAGCTGTTGTTCAGATTGCTCACTGTCAGATCCACTGGAGTCATTTTCATATGGTTGTAAAGCATTCCATAACTCCTCCATGACGTGTAACTGAACAGTCTTGGGGCATTTACGGCCTGGTGCATATTTCTCCCCACACTTGAAGCACTCTCCTCGTGCCATTCTCTGAGGCCTTAGATTATCCACCTTCTCCGGGAACTTAGCATGATCTTCTGATCTTTTGTCTGCAGGTGTAGCCCCCAGGAGACCTTGATGCACATATGGTTTGGAGCTGTATCGTGGTTCCCATTTCTTACTAAATTTAGATGTGTCCTCGGCCAACAGTGCTTCTTGTGTTTGAGCCAAGGAATAAGCCAAATCCACAGTACTTGGTTGCTGCAATTTAACTGGTGCTCGAATAGCAGGTTTGAGTCCTTCCACAAAGCGATTAATGAAAAATGTTTCATCGTAGGACTGATTGTACACAAGCATCTTGTGCATGTGTTCCTTGAACATATGTGCATACTCATCCACTGTTTCCGTTTGCTTCAGGGAGAAGAAAATATCAATCGCTCTGGTGTATTTGTTGCGATTGAACTTGGCGAACACTGCTACACACAAAGCTGCCCAGTTATCAATCGTGTGCATGGCTTCGTAAGTCTGAAGCCACAAAGCAGCATTGCCAGAAAAATGCATTGTTGCGAAATCGACCCACAGTTCCTGTTGAACATTGTACATCGGAAAATATTTCTCGCACTGTTGTTTCCGCCATTTCGGGTTCTCTCCTTCAAACTTTGGAAAGTCAGACCGAGGGATTCGTGGCTAACGACTGTGATGCGACCGATGGCCATAAACAGGGGAGTGATCGAGATCCTCATGGTCATCTAAGAAATAATCACTTATAGGGGATTGGAACTGAGATTGCTCACCCCCGGGTAGTGGTTGCCCATTGTGACGAATCGCCCGCTGATCTGTCGCTGGTGGCGCCAGCCGTCTGTTCTGTCCTTCAGTGCGAAGTGTGCCTGAACGTTGCGGTGGAGGCGGAGGCGGCTGCAAAGTGCCCGTCGCCGGTAGCTGCTCGAGTTGATCCACGCGGCGTACCACCCCATCCAGTGCCCGCTTCATCTCGGCCATCGCCGCATCGAGCAAACTGTTGGCGATGAGAACGCGACCAAGGGTGGCCTCAGTGCGCCCCAGGGAGTCCGTGGTCGTCTTCGCGAGCGCGTCGAACGCCTTGGCAGACGAGGACGCGTACTTGTCGAGAGAGTCCTGGAGCTCATTCACCCGCTCCGCTGTGACGGCGCCTGCCTCCGAGACTGCCTTACTCTGCTGAATCGTGTCCTGCACCAATTTCTGCAGATCCGCCAAGGACAGCTCCGCTGCCGCCATGCGAGCCGAGAGCGTCGGCTTGTTCGAGCGCGCCATTGACGCCGATCGATTCGCTCAACCAGACGCAAGTACACCGAGGTGTTCCGTGCGGAATCACCCGAGGGGATCCACACCTTTGCCTGGAATTAGGAGCAAATCGACGGATTGATCTGTAGATTGCGAGCAAAATTCGGGGTCAGAGGACGCGGATCAATTTGGGCTCTGAGTACCAGATGCTACGAGATCTCAGCAACTCCTCACATCATGTTAGGATCTAGATCATGCTCATGGTATTTCTCATACACAGCTACAGGTTTGGGGATACACACGAGTCTCTCTTGATTACAGCTTACAGAGAAAGAAGAAAGGGGAAAGTAGGTGGACGCCGTGTCGTTGCCGTGTTCCTGATCCAAGCCCGGATGCCTCTCTCCCTGCACTTCCTCTCCATAAGTAGTGGTCAGACAGGAGGGTCCCACGTACTTGCGATTAGGTTGAATCAGTCGACGTGGCCGGCCAGTGACGCGCCCTTCTCCCTGATTGGTTGGTGTCGCTGAGTCAGCTGCCAATCGATGACCACTCGCCCCGCTGTTGCTCTTCTCTGCTGCCTGGGCCGCTTTGCTCCCTGGAGTTCATCAAGTAGTTCATCAATTAGTGGGATAGGATATTTATTGACAATGGTCATTGAATTCAGACATCTGTAGTCCACACAAAGACGCCAGGTGTCGTCCTTCTTTTTAACTAGTAGAGCCGGGGATGAAAGAGCACTAGAGCTCCTCTGAATAATGTCTGCATCCAACAATTCCTGGACCTGACGCTCGATTTCTGTCTTGAGTTCTGGCTTGTATCTGTAGGGCCGTAAATTGACAGGCTGAGCTCCGGGAATCAGGGGAATTCTGTGGTCACAACTTCTTCTTGGAGGTAGTGATTTAGGCTCTTCAAACACATCTGTAAACTGTTCCAGCACGCGCAAGATATCTTGTGGAATTGGTGTTTCAGTGGTACCATCCTCAGCTAAAGCAGATAAGTGAACCACATAAGCCACCGACCCCTGCTGGCAATTCTTCAGTAACTCGGAAGAAGATATGACAGAGCATTGTTGTTGTTGGGAAGAGGAGATCCCTTGAATTGCAACTTGTCCATTTGGTGTTGTGACTGACAGGTGCTGGGCTTCCCAATCAACTTGCATCGGGTTGTGTTTGCGAAGCCAATCCATGCCCAGTATAGTGTCATAGGCCCCAAGTGAGATGACCTTGAAATCGAGGGAAAACTCATGGCCTTGAGTAAACCATGCGCAAGCTGGTATGTAACTGTGACACTGAATGATTCCCCCGTTGGCCACTTTCACTCTGCAGGGTGTGGGAAGATTGATCTGCCCTTGCAACTTGGTGGCCACTTGAGCATTGACAAACGAGGATGAACTGCCCGAGTCAATTAACAACAACATCTCACGGCCTTGAAGCCAAGCTTGAATTTGCATGACACCAGAATCTGAAGAACTGTCCAATGCCTGACGAGACAGTGTGCACAAGTTCTCTTCATCCCCATCAATTAATTCTGTGGTGATGTGCTCACCCTCTGAGTCACTAGCTATCATATCAAGAAGCTCTTCCACCACATGTAACTGAACCGTGGTTGGACATGTATGATCTTTTCCCCAACGTTCACCACACTTGAAGCACAACCCACGAGCTCTCCTGAAGGCTCTCAGTGTGTTCATTTTGGAGTTGTCAGTATTGGCTCGTGCTGCATCAGTGCCTCTGCGGTCTTCTGCTGTTATAGAGGCTGGTGCAGGTTTACTGAAGAATGTTGGGGCTGGGCTTGCACTGGCCGGATATGAACGCTGCATTTGAACAGACGAAGAGGGCTTCCATTTGTTGTGTTGCAGTAGCGCTTCGCCATCGGCTACTTCCTCTTGAAGTAAGGCCAGCGAACATGCAGTGTCGAGGTCCGGAGGTCTCTGAATGAGAACCACGACCCGCAGATCCGGTCGAAGCCCCTCAACAAAGCGTGTAAGGAAGAAAAATGGGTGAGTTAGCTCTGAGTAAGAGATAAAGTGATGCATCAGATTTTCAAAGCGCTCAATGTAATCTGCTACAGAATTGATTTGCTTAATTGCATAAAACTGACGAATCAGCATCTGGTGTTTGTCACGGCCAAAGCGCCTGCAAAGCAGAGCTGCGAATGAGTCCCAGTCCATTCCTGTCAATTTTCTCTGAACTGATTGCAACCAAATTGCTGCAGTGCCTGAGAAATTGAGTATGGCCATCGGTACCCAATACGATTTGTATACTGCAAACATCTGAAAATACTGCTCTGCTAGTGTGCGCCACAGTTGGGGGTTGTCACCGGTGAAAACTGGGAACGCCATAGTGGGCGGCTGCTGCCCCATGGCCGAGATCATAGGTGCAGAGAGCATAGGAGCAGGGAGGGCGACCGTACCCGTGACCGGAGGGTCCGGCGGCAACTCGAAGGTCACCGACGGGGTTCCTCCGGGAAGATGCGTCGCGTCGTGGCTAGCTAGCCCGTGGAAGTCGCCTGGCGCCGTGAAGAGGGGCGGCGGCGGCGTTCCACCAGGGGAAGACGCTGCTGCAGGGGACGCAGCCTGCAGCACGGCGAAGGCTATTTCGAGCTTGGCGAAGCGGGCTTCGAGCTTCGGTCGCCAGGCGGTCAATGCATCGATCCGCTCTGTTTGCGCATCGAGCGCCTTGAGGATGGAGTTGGACTTGGCGTCAGCGGCAGCGGCGCGTTCGTTAGAATTGGCGTCAGCCGCGGCGGCGCGCTCGTTGGCGTTGGAGTCCAACCGGTCGAGGTAGGCGCGTAGCTCGGGATCCATGCCCGCGATGAGTGCTACCCGAGCCTGATGTTGGCGGCGTGTCTCCAGAGCGGCGGTGGAGGCGGTCGGGCGACAGCTAGAGGGTGGAGGGTGGTCTCTGATACCACGATGTTAGGATCAAGATCATGCTCATGGTATTTCTCATACACAGCTACAGGTTTGGGGATACACACGAGTCTCTCTTGATTACAGCTTACAGAGAAAGAAGAAAGGGGAAAGTAGGTGGACGTTGTGTCGTTGCCGTGTTCCTGATCCAAGCCCGGATGCCTCGCTCCCTGCACTTCCTCTCCTTAAGTAGTGTTCAGCCAGGAGGGTCCCACGTACTTGCGATTAGGTTGAATCAGTCGAGTCGACGTGGCCGGCCGGTGACGCGCCCTTCTCCCTGATTGGTTGGTGTCGCTGAGTCAGCTGCCAATCGATGACCACTCACCCCGCTGTTGCTCTTCTCTGCTGCCTGGGCCGCTTTCTTATCGTTGGCAGTTGGGACGCTGACACGTCACGCCAGGATATGGTAGTTTAGAGACAGAGACGGCTGGCGTGGGGAAGAAGAAGAACAGAGGAACGCTCTGGGATTAGGGATACAGAGATTCAGTCATTACAATTCTGCCCCCTACACGCACACGCAACACTGCTATATGTAGCTACATTACAGGCCTCACAGGCCGGCCCACTGGCCACACTCTGCGCAAGGGACGGGCCTAGCCCAGGTCGTTGCACATAGCAAGACGAGCTTGCTCCACCGGCGGTGGAAGTCAAACTTTGGTAAGCTGCGGGAGGAAGAAGACCTGGAAGCTTAGGAAAGTTGCCGAGGAGGTCACGCTGTAGCGCGTGCACAACCAACCCCTCCCATAGGCCCTCGCTCGGCCACACGTACCAGTCGATGGCCAACTCACACAGTCTAGGAGGGGAGGGTTGCGCCGGCGATTGGTGGCGGTGGTCGTCGGGCAGGACAGGAGCTCGCATGCCTGCGTATCGCACAGCCAGACGCATGCGCAGCAGTATCAACGTCCGCGGGCGTGATTGGCTGCTTGCATGCGTGCTGGCTACCGCAGATGCCTGCATCCCGCCACGTGCGTGCTCGCTCGCCGGACACTGCATGAACAGCACTGCATGTAGGTGCGGCCTTGACTTCCGACGCGTGGTCGCCGCCCGAGCACGCCGCTGGCTCGCCTTCCCTTGGCCTCCACCTACAGCGCGCCGCTAACTAATGTCGCCGGCGTGCATGCACATAATGTGTTTGATGATATGTCGCATGCAGAGACTCTGGTTATTTTGCAGGAAAGGGGAAGGTGACACTGACACGTTTGGGGGTCCAAAATCCAATTAGTGCATCCCAGTTGTAGATGCTCCAAGGACACGCACGGCTGGTCGGGAAGGCAACCTGCATCCAGTCTTTTTCCCAGCATTCGAGTTGTTTGATTGTGCGCGGACGGCATGCAGTGTTGCAACAATGGGACACGTCAAAGCTACCCCAGCTTACTTTTCTATCCATAATATACAATGATACTAGTGGTTGAGGCCTGCCATTGCAGGCCTCTTGAGAGAAAGTTGTGCATGTATTTCTCGCTTTCAAAGAAAAAACCTTAACTTCATCTTAAAATTAAAAAGAAAACTTTCTCACAACACGTAACATCACATCCATCTCAAAAAGAAAAAATAAAAGCCAAAAAAACATTCTTAAAATGAAAAAGAAACAAAAGTCTCACTCTCATCTTTCAAAAATAATCTCCAAAAAAACTTTTCTCAAAAGAAAAAAAGTCTCAATTTCATCTTCAAAAAAAAAAAATCAAAAATGTTTTTGCCACGGCCAACCAGCATGCGGCAATTCTCCCGTAGCTTAATGAGTTTGATGATCAATCACTCCAACTGGTTTTATATATGCTACAGTACGAATATTACAAGAACCAAATGCATCCTCTAAAATACCACTCAGATTAATAAAACTGGAAATGAATGAATGTAATTAAGGCTTCCATATCTTCATCATACAATCTTCGGCATAGGTGGCAACCAAGTTTCTGTGAGGGTGGTGAGTAATGCCAATCACATCCTTGTCATGGACCTGAAATGGTGTCAAGGTGTTTTTTAGCATTTCAATAAAAATCAGTGTAACACAACCAGGTAAAGATTTCCATTTGAGAAATCCTACAAACCTTCATTAGATGCTCAAGTTTACCGGACTGTTGGCTAAAGCAATACATGTTCCTACAAGATAAGTAGAAAAACTCTGGATCATCATCAAGAAACTCGGAAGCAGCATGAATGAATGTAGCAATTAGTAATAAACATAATATCCTCACATGTCTTCACCAACACAATATATCCATTCTCCTTTTGGTGAAACTGAAGCTGCAACAAAATCCCCTCCTTCCCGTTTACCAGATGAGAAACTCTTTACAACCTACAACAAATTTTCAAGGCAAGAATAACCATAAGATAGAATTCATCATAACGCTCAACACTAAGGATAAATTTGGCAATGCATGTCCATTCTCCTTTTATCGTTTGACTAACCAGTTTTTTCCTATTTTGTGGCTACTTCTCCATATCAGATTATACAATAATAAATTCAACATTAGCACAGTTACACCGCAAACTGAGCCTAAATTACAATGCACTTCATTAGCGCCAGAACCACGAAACTCTTAGTCTCTAAGGGTCAAGAAAGATAACTTCCAAGGGTTCAAGAAAGATAATGTCAAGCCTTTGAGAAGACAAAGATCTACCTGATACTCTTAGAAAAATATAGGTGTATATTTCGTCCCTCAACTTAATCAGGTTGTGTAGGTTTCGCCCCTCGTCTTTTTTGAGGTGTAATTTTTAGCCTTAACTGTCAATAGCGGGTATTTTGGTACCTCAAGCGGCTACTCGGTGATCAAATCTGACCAGGACATAGCACCACGGGAGAAGGCAGATGTGATGAGAGACCATATCTCCATGCTCCTATTGTCGTACACACAGACGTCGGCGTCCAAGGACCTGGAGCCGTTCATCTCCTCGCAGTTGTTCCTTTCGATCAATGATATCACGGCTAGGGTGCGTGACATGCTGCCTGAAGAGGTTCAGCCTATGGTGATGCCCGAGGCCTGGGTCAAGCTGCACGGCATCCCCAAGAAACACCGCAGGGTGGAGTGCATCATGGAGGGGCTTAAGATGTTGGGTCGTCCGATTGTGGTCAACGAGCTCTCTCTCACTAGGTTGGGGCCTGTGAAAATGAAGCTTGCGTGTAAAGCGCCAGAGAAGCTCAACGGCGTCGTCGAAGTTTGGTTTAACCATGAGGGTTATCAGATCAAGGTGGAGCTCGGGCGCTTGCCCAAGCGCGGGGGCTGACGGTGGTGCTCAGGGGCCCGGCCCCTCGGACAAACAACCCCCAAACAATGCTGGCAAGTCAGGCCATTCCCTCCCCCCGGGCGGTAACAACAAGCATAGCGGTGGCGCTCCCGGAAAGGATAAAGATGCTGCTGGTGGGAACCATGGCGTCGCTGAGAATATCGATGTGGATATGGGGGTGCAGGAGGACGAGCTTGAGGACAGTATCCGGGACACGTCCATTGACACTGAAACATGGGACAAGTTGGGCGCTCCGAGAGGCGGGGCTCTGGTGGTGGCAACCCAAGATACGGCGGTGAGTGTTCCATCGCTGGCCCGCACCCTGGCTGGAGCTTTTGATGAGTATGGCTCCAACCTGTCACTGCCGGTCTCGGAGCTGGCCTCCAATCCAATGGTGGTGGAATCACCAAGGGGTAAGGAGGGGGGCGGGGGGGGGGGGTCCCTCATGCCCTGCGTTCTGAACGAGGGGTCCGACATGACGCCTGCATCTGGACGGTGCGGCTCGAGTGGCTCGGGCGGGCAGCCCAAGAAGACGGCGGGGAGGAAGCCGCTGTCCAAGGGGGCAGCCTCTCTGGCCCCTGAACCGGCGACGGTCCAGCGGGGCGAGCTCGGGGCGGCGGGGACAGGTGCCAAGGCCAAGCACTCCAAGGCAACTCCAGTGGTGCAGCGTGCGCCCAGCGTCCGGGCCAAGGCCAAGTTGGGCGACATGACGTCCATGGAAAGCGCCAAGCTCCGCCTCGCCGACAAGAACATGGAAGCCTCAGGTAACCCGCTGTCCTCTTTCAGGATTTTAAACGCCTTTTCGGATGAACACCTGGCTTCGATTTTGAGCAATAGTGGCGTTGCGGTGACGGTTAGTAACGGCTATATCATATCCCTTGTACGTGCACGCGAGGAGGCCCAGGCCGCGCTTGCCGAGGCTGCTGCTAGGTGTGCGGCAGCACCAGATGGGTCCATGGCACCAGTTGGGGCTGTTGCTGGACCTGTGCCCGATGGGGAAGCAGAGGAGAGGGAGGCCTCTGCTATTCCTTCTTCTAGCCATGCCCCGGCTAGGAAGCGCGTGGCAAAAGCGGTGAGCTCTAGAGGAGTTCGCCTTCGAAATCGTATTATTTAATGCGCTATATATTTTGGAATATTCGGGGCTGCGGTCATGTATGGCGTCGCACGCAGCTTAGAGAGTAGATGGCTAAAGAGCGTATCGATGTAGTGGCGTTGCAAGAGACGATTAAAGCAGACTTTACTTTCAGAGATCTACTTGCACTCGACCCGCTACAGCGTTTTGATTGGCAATGGGTGCCCTCCACCGGTCACTTGGGTGGCCTCTTAATGGGTTGTAATTGTGATGCATGTGATGTAACTGTGTGGGAGTGTGGTGTGTTCTTTATTGCTGCTACCATTCAACACCGTGTTTTCGGGCTGTCTGGGGTGATTGTATGTGTGTACGGCCCGGCGGACCATGCGAGATCAGCCGAGTTTCTGTACGAGCTCACAGATTTGGTTGGGGGCCAAACGAGCGGCCAACCTCCCTTTGATCGTGGGTGGGGATTTTAACTTGATCCGCTCGGGGGCGGACAAGAACAACAACAATGTTGACTGGGCGAGGATGTCCATGTTCAACAACGCGATTGCGGCAGCGACGCTGCGAGAAGCTGCGCGTACAGGAGCTAGGTATACCTGGACTAACAAGCAATTGCGACCTGTTCACAGCGTTCTCGACCGAGTTTTCTTCACACCTGAGTGGGAAGCTCTCTTTCCCCTTTGCTCCTTGGTGGCGGAGACACGGATAGGATCCGACCATCTCCCCCTCATTCTCTCCTCAGGAGAGGAATCCATTTGTCATAGCAGTAGGTTCTACTTCGAAACAGCATGGTTTGAGGCAGAGGGCTTCGAGCACATGATTAATGAGCGGTGGTCGCTCATTGTGTCGCATTTAGGGTACCAACGTGGCCCGGCGGAGTTCTGGACTGCCGCGGCTGCCATTCTGCGCGCTTATCTACGTGGATGGGGGGCTAACCACGGAAGTGAATCCAAGAAGGAGCGGGCTAGACTTGTAGAGGAGATTGCGGCGCTGGACATACAAGCCGGTACCCTTTTCCGAAAGCGAGTGGGCACATAGATATGCCCTTGAAAACCAAGTTCTCACTATTCTGAGAGTAGAAGAAGAATATTGGCGTCGTAGGGGCGGCGTGAAATGGGTGACTAAGGGAGATGCGAATACTAGCTATTTCCACACGTATGTGAATGGTCGAAAGCGTAAATGCTCTATTTTGC
Source organism: Triticum aestivum (assembly GCF_018294505.1). NCBI lineage: Eukaryota > Viridiplantae > Streptophyta > Magnoliopsida > Poales > Poaceae > Triticum > Triticum aestivum. The sequence goes on along the minus strand of NC_057802.1, from coordinate 231,251,429 downwards.
GCCTTAATTCGGATAATGGCCTCCTAGTATCCCAAAACGAAATTGCTAGTCACATCTATCATTTTTTCATTGGTCTGTTGGGAACGGCCGAGGAAAAAGTTTTGTGCCTACAGAGGGTGTCGCAGGCAGAGAACGACGGGTTGGCCTTGTCCTTCCTGCTGGAGGAGATTGACAAGGCGTTGACAGATATGAAGACGGACACGGCGCCGGGCCCCGATGGCTGGCCTGTGGAGTTCTTTAAAAAGTTTTGGCCCAGCCTTAAGCATATCTTCTATGCGTTAGTTAATGGCTTTGCGCTAGGAACGGTGGACCTGTCCGCCTTAACTACAGTGCTATCAGTCTTATCCCTAAGGTTAAGGGCGCGGACAATATTAAGCTGTTTAGCCCTATCACTCTTATTAACGTCCCGTTCAAGCTATGTGCTAAGGCGTACACCACACGTCTGGCACCAATTGCACAATGAGTGATCCTAAAAAGCCAAACCGCCTTTCTTAAGGGACGCAATAGTATAGAGGGGCCGATCGCGCTCCTTGAGATAGTTCATGAGATAGCGCACCAAGGGGAAGGGCGTAATGCTTAAGCTCGACTTCGAAAAAGCCTACAACCAAGTGAACTGGGAGTTTGTTCGGGAGGTTCTCCTCAAAAAGGGCTTTGAGGCAGGCTTTGTTCACCATATCATGCACCTCGTCAGCTGCGGACAGACGGCGGTTACGATTAACGGTGAGGTGGGCAAGTTCTTCCACAACAAAAGGGGCCTTCGCCAAGGTGACCCTAGCTCGCCGCTCATCTTCAATTTCATTGCGGACGCCCTGTCGGCAATGCTCGCCAAGGCCAGAGCGGCTGGGCACATCAAAGGGTTAGTGGCCCACCTCATTCCAGGAGGGGTGACCCACCTGCGATACGCAGACGACACGATGCTTCTCTTCAAGCATGATAACCATAGTATCGCATCGATCAAGTTGTTGTTGCTTGCTTTTGAACTCCTTTCCGGGCTTAAAATAAACTTTCTAAAAAGTGAGGTAATCACCATAGGGATGGGACAATTGCAAGCTTGGGGGCTTTCCGATGAAGTACCTCGGCCTTCCGATTTCCCATCGAAAACTTTCGATCTCCGAGTGGGAGCCACTCTATGGCAAGGTGGCTAATAGGGTTAGCCCGTGGCGAGGGAGGTTTATGTCTTTGGCGGTAGGCTGATTCTTACTAATTCTAGCCTCTCCTCCCTCCCATTTTTCACCATGGGAATGTTTCTTCTGGCGGGTGGGGTCCACTCGAAATTAGACACCCCTTGCTCCAGGTTCTTTTTGGAAGGAACTGGAATCAAACGGAAATATCACTTGGTCAAGTGGGCGGCGGTGTGTAGGCCAAAAAAAATCGGAGGCTTGGGGATTAACAATTCCAAGCTTATGAATGTAGCCCTTCTCACCAAGTGGTGGTGGCGCCTGGCCCAAAACGAGTCGGGGCTCTGGGCGGATCTCCTACGGGCAAAATACTTCCCGGATGGAAATCTGTTTAAGGCGACACCTTCGGGCTCGGCGTTTTAGAACGGGATCCAAGCGGTCCGACCGGCATTTTCGGTAGGGGCCCATTTTGATATTAATAACGGCATGTCCACTCGGTTTTGGCTAGATAACTGATTAGATGCAAGGCCGCTATGGCAATCCTACCCTCTGCTCTTCCAATTAGCCACGGACACTAACGTGATGGTGGGCGATGCCCTTAGTACCTCACCGCCGGCAATAAACTTTATGCGATCCCTCTCTTCGCTGGAAGCGACAAGCTGGGACGAGCTGGTGGCCAAAATCAGAAACAGACAACTCAGCTCAGGGGCTCATTTGGTCACCTGGGGCCTGTCCGCGTCCCATAAATTCTCGGTAAAACCCTTGTACTCCAAGTTGACGGAGGGAAACGCCTTGGACATAGCTAGGGGGCTTTGGAAGGCTGGTATACCACTCGAGATTAAGATCTTGTGGCAAATGTTTAAAAATCGTCTTCCGACGTCGGCTAATGTGGCCAAGCGTAATGGCCCATCTAATGGTTCTTGCGCTGTTTGTGGTTTACAGGAGGATGCGAACCACGTTTTCTTTCAATGCGCTTTAGCTAGGTTTGCTTGGAGCGCTGTTAGGGACGCGTTTCACCAGAACTGGAACCCAGCGTCGGGTTCGGATCTGCTAGCTCTACTACAAACCCAGAGGGGGTCTAGTGCATGGATCGTGTGGCGTTGCGTAGGGGCGCTTCTGTGGTCTGTTTGGACGACCTGGAACAAAATTACGATTGAAAAGAAATTCCATGCTTACCCCGCTGACGTTATTTTCAAATGTCATCTCTTCCTACAGATGTGGACACCGTTGGGGAAGCAACGTGATGCTGAGCGCATGAGGGAAACCATGGAGAAGATCAGCAACACTTTAACGCTTGCTCGTCAATCCATGTAGCTGGTCTTTACTTTTGGTGTCTTCAGTTTGCGCCGGGAGGAAGGACATGATGATTCAAGTGGAGACATATTTTGCGTTCCTTGCTTCCTGTATTTTGGACTTACCGTATTTCGTCTTTGCTGTCTTGTGTCATTTGAACTTAATGGTTTGTAAGGTTCGGAACCTATGTGGATGCTACCTTGTGGCTTTATTAATTTAAAGCCGGACCAGCACAAAATATTGGCTATCAAATTGCCATACCCACCTCTAAAAAAGTTGCCTACTTTTAGCAATTTTTGGCGTTGCAAACCAAGCATACGTTTTATCTTCCTATTTCTATTGGATTTGTGATGTCCTAAATATCCTGATAGATATCAGGGAAATATGCAACTTGTATTATCTGGAGGCTAAAGCCATCATATATACATGTACAGGGGGAGGCCAAAGGGCAGAATGCAAAAGGACACAATAAATATAACTCTACCCCCCCCCCCCCTTCAAACTCATGGTGGATCCACAACACTGACTTTGGAGAGGTAAAAACCATGTTGCGCTCTAGTCTGGGCCTTCATGAAGGAAGTCCGCCAGCTGTAACTCAGAACGCACATACTGAAGAGCAATAACATGGTCCTGCACATCAGCGCGCACAAAGAAAGCATTAACACCAATATGCTGGGTAAGCTCATGCTTCACGGGTCCCGCGCAATAATGATAGCACATGTACTGTCTGACAGGAGTGTAGTAGGTGTAGTGACAGAAACATCAAAATCCTCGAGTAACCACCGTAACCAAGTCATCTATGCCGTGAGAAGCCATAGCTCGCAACTCAGCCTCTGCACTTGAACCGGAAACGGCGGTCTGTTTCTTCGCCTACCAGGCAATGAGAGAACCACCAAGAAAGACACAGTAAGCAGAAAGAGAACGGCGATCCGAAGGATCACTAGCCAAGGTAGCATCTGAATAGGCTTGGAGCTATAACGTGCTAGAACGAGGAAAGAAGAGACGGTGAGAGATCGTGCCACGAAGATATCGTAGAACATGAAGAAGATGACCATAGTGAACCGAAGTGGGAGAAGAAACAAACTGACTCAGGATATGGACAGGATAGGAGATATCCAGACGAGTGACGGCGAGATAGACAAGACTCCCAACAAGATGACGATAATGAGTCGGGTCAGACAGGGCTCGCCATCAGAAGCACGAAGGTGAACATTAAGCTCCATAGGAGTCTCAACAGTGTTTCATCACTAAGAGCCGCACGAGTAAGAAGATCATGGATATACTTCTCTTGGGAAATAAAAAAGGCATCAGGGGTGGAGGAAAGCTCAATCCCAAGAAAGTAACAAAGAGGACCAAGATCAGACATAAGAAATTGTTTATTCAGACGGGCCTTGACAAAGGCAATATACTCAAGATCATCGCTAGTGATGATCATGTCATCAACATATAGGAGAAGAGTGCGACCACGAGCAGAAAGGTGGACAAACAGCGTTGGATCATGAGCACTAGGTGTAAAAATAGCTGCAATGACCACAGAGGCAAAACGCTCAAACCAAGCGCGGGAGGCTTGCTTAAGGCCATAGAGAGTGACGAAGACGACAAACCATGCCATCAGGAACTGAATACCCAGGTGGTGGCTGCATATAAACTTCCTCGCGCAACTCACCATTAAGGAAGGCATTCTTAACATCAAGCTGAGACACGGACCAATGGCGGATAGAGGCCACGGCGAGAAGTGTGCGGACAATGGTCATATGGGCCACAGGAGCAAAAGTCTCATCGTAATCACGACCATGCTCCTGCTGAAGGCCACGAGCCACAAGACGAGCTTTATAACGCTCAAGAGAACCATCAGAGCGAGTCTTAATCCTATAGACCCACTTTACAAGTGATGGGATGAACATGGGGAGAAAGAGAAACCATATCCCACGTGCCAGTGCGCTCAAGTGCAGCAATCTCCTCTGCCATCACAAACTTCCATTCAGGATGAACAACATCATCGCGATAAGTGGTAGGCTCAAGTATAGCCGAAGAACCATATCAGGAAGGAGAATAGCGGCCAGTAGGAGGACAAGGCCGAGCCCGAAGACCATAAGTCAGTTGAGAAGAGGAAGACGACACACCAGAAGTAGATGGCACATTAGTGGACGCATCCACAACACGTGAACGCGAGTGGAACGGAAAGGAAAAGAGGGACGAGTAGGAACCACCGGAGGTGGAGAAGGGAAGACATCGATGTTGACAGGGAAGGCATCGTTGATGAATGTGGAGACGGGGAAGGAATCGGTGATGAAGGTGGAGACGGGGAAGGTATCAGTAATGAAGGTGGAGAGTCATGCGCAATGGAGAAGAATCTGTGGGAGAGGATGGCGACATATCTGCAACAACGGGGGAAGGAGGGGTAGGGATATGGGGCATAGAGGGAGGTGTATCAGGAAACGTGAGAACCATCAGAGCAAGTCTTAATCTTATAGACCCACTTACACGTGATGGGACGAACACGAGGAGGAAGAGAAACCAGATCCCACGTGCCGGTGCGCTCAAGGGCAGCAATCTCCTCTGCCATCGCAAACTGCCATTCAGGATGAACAACAGCATCTCGATAAGAAGTCGACTCAAGAACAGTCAAAAGACCATAGCGAGAAAGAGAATATCGGTCAGTGGGCGGACAAGGCCGAGAACGAAGACCATAAGAGGAAGATGACACATCAGTAGACTTATCCACCACACGTAGACAACGAGTATAATGGAAAGGAAAGGAGGGAAGAGGTGGAATCATTGGAGGTGGAGATGGGGAATGTATCGATGATGAAGGTGGAGAAGGGGAAGGTATCGGTGATGAAGGTGGAGGGTCATGCGATGAAGGAGGAGAAAAAATCGTAGGAGGACGGTGTCAGATCTGCAATCGCGGAACGAGGAGTAGGAATACTGGGCACAGAGGGAGGTCTATCCGGAAACGTAAGAAAAGAGATGTCCTCCATGGAAAAGGCCGAGGAGGATGGACGCGGGTAGAAGGGACGAGACTCATCAAAGGTCACATCCCGGGAAATACACATCCGACGACCAGCAGGATCCCAACACCGCTAGCCCTTATGCTCATCATTGTATCTGAGAAAGACACACTCAACAGGCTGACCAGTTAGTTTGGTGCGTTCACGAGGAGCAAGCAAAACATAGCAAACGCAGCAAAACAAAAGAATCGTCGAATAATCAGGAGAACGACCAGAAAGGTGCTCGAGAGGAATACCACCCTGTAGAGCAGCAAATGGTTGAATGTTAATGAGATAGGTGGAAGTGGTAACGGCCTCAGCCTAGAAGTGAGGCGGAAGAGAGGCGGCGATCATCATCGCACGCACCGTCTCAAGAAGGTGACGATGCTTGCGCTCAACCACACCATTCTGAGCATGAGCACCACGACAAGAGAACTGAGGAAGAGTGCCTTGCTCAGCAAGGAATCCTCACAGCACATGGGAAATATACTCACTAGCTGAATCTGCGCGAAAAACACAAAGAGTAGAAAACTGGGTATGAACCATGGCAACAAATTTTTTTATATAGATAAGACCTCACTACGAGAAGACATGAAATAGATCCAAGTGTACCGAGAAAAATCGTCTATAAAGATAATATAGTAGCGATGACCCCCTTTCAAAGCGAAGGGAGCCGGACCCTAAACATCAGAGTGAACGAGATCAAAAGGGCGCTCGGATACTGACTCACTGTGAGGATAGGGTAGCTGAATCTGCTTACCAAGTCTACAACCCAGACAATCCAACGAAGCGTTACCAGAGACAGACCCTAGAACACCGCGATTAACCAAAGACAAGAGACGAGAACCACATAAATGGCCAAGACGATGATGCCACTGCTGACTGGTAAATGCAGTAGCAGGGGCTGCGAGACTGGCGGCGGGGGCAACGGATGGAAGTCGAAGCCAGTCAAGCTCCCAGAGACCATCGGAGCGTCGAGGGTCAGCACCAAGCAGAGAACCCGTGCGACGATTCTGAACAGAACATGAATCAAAGTCAAGAATGACCCTACAATAGAGTCAACAATCTGACCACATGATATGAGCTGCATGGTAAGTCGAGGAGCATGAGCGACAGAGGGAACATGAAATGAAGAAGTGCTAAGAGTACCTCGACTAGCTACAGGGAGGGGAGTGCCGTCAACAGTAAGAACAGGTCGAACGGAGGTCAAAGTAGAAGAATCATAAGTCATATGAAAAGACGCTCCAATATCAAGAATCCATGGGGATGTACCTGAATGGTTTCTCAATGCTAGAAAAGTCAGTCACGAAACTTGCAGAACCAGTCGGTGAAGAATCCCAAGCAGCAAGCAGGCATCGCAGCTACGCAATCTCACGCGCAGACAGAGACACAATAGAAGATGTCGAAGTACAAACACCTGATGTCGATGACCAGTCGCCACCACCCATGGAAGCCGTGTGTAGAATCAACCGAGAGTAGTTAGTCGACATAGTGCCGCATGTGGAAGCCACTGGGGGAGTCGGCATAGAGCGGTCACCGCCGCATGCGGAAGCCGCGAGAGGAGTCGACGTAGAGCAGGCACCACCACCGCGGGCAGAAGCCGCAAGAAGAGTCGACGAATAGCGACCAGCACAGTCTGCTGAAGATGCCGTAGGGGACAACGTCACAACGGACGAGTACCAAGCACCGACCGACGTCACATGTGCGAGACGGGATCAATATAGGGAACACCATCGGAAGTCGGCGGGCAGTGACGGAGATGCAGGCCCGATGGAAACATCGTATCAGTTTACTCTCTCTTCTTTTTACTCTCTCAACCGATCTATCTAAATCAGGTCAACCACCCACACATGCAGAGGCACACGCACGTTTGCCACAACACCGCCCACAAACCGCAAGTATCCGAGGAGCACTGGCCTCGAGACGACGACGGCCGGGACAGCGGACTGGACTCAGGCGGCGGCAGCCAGGCCTGGAGGAGGCGGGGCGACGGCGGCCTAACCTGGAGGAGGCGGAGCGGCGGCGGCCGGGCCTGGGAGGCGGGGCGGCAGCGGCCTGGCCTGGGAGCCGAGGCGGCGGCCTAGAATCAACGACCGGGACGGAGATGCGGACCTCCGATACCAGATCGAGAATGATTTTGCAGACGCCGAATTCCTTGGGCGATGGGATGTTGACCAGGCAGGCGGAGGGCAGCGGCAGCAAGGTAATACAGGAGGAAGCAGCGGACTAGGTACGGGCTGCCAGACCCGGCCACTTAGATCTGGACAGGGAGAAGCCTCTTCGATCTGGACGGGGAGACCAGAGAAGGGGAACCGACTTCCTGAGGAGCGAGGACAGCCAGGGCAGTGTGGCCAAGCCGGAGAGAATCGGAGAAGTTCAGCAGGCCAGAAAGAAGACAGCGGCAGCAGCAGTACTAGATGGATCCAGCACGAGTTGCAATCGTGCAAAAAAAAAGAACCTAAGCTCGATACATTTCAGGGAAATATGCAACTTGTATTATCCAGAGGCTAAAGCCATTATATATACATGTACAGGGGGAGGCTCCATACCATGTCAGTATGCTCCACTGAAATACTTAATTTTTCGAAAAGAAAAAAAGAACCTAAGCTCGATACCATGTCAGTATGCTCCACTGAAATACTTAATTTTTCAAAAAAAAGGCACTTGAAAAACATGATGGGATGTGAAGGTAACAGTATACCTGTCCTTGTAAAGTCATGATGTATATTGAAGAAGTCTTATTGCAGACAACAATGTGATCACTATTCTTTGGAAACAAATGGACAGAGTTAACAGATGCATCTCCTCCCTGGAAATTTAAGAATACATATGGATAAGAAAAAGCATGGCTGAAAGCCTGTGTTATGGAAGGAGTCCGGCAATGTGAAAAATAATGATTACCCTCAGAGGAGGAGGAGGCTTGAATGATTGCAAACAGTCTGCTGTTTTCACATCCCATACCTACATCGAGAAATCATAAATGATGCGCATACAATTGTCTACCATACAGAACAATAGATGTGGGAAATTAATGAATTAATAAATAATAGTTCTCATCGGAACAGAAGTTCAAATGCTGATACACAAGATCTGCACCTTAACAGTACAGTCACTGGAAGCTGTGATAACACGGGTGCCATCAGTAGAAAAGATGGCATAGTTCACGTAGGAGTCGTGACCGCGAAATTCTTTTAGCATCTTCCCAGACTTAAGGCCATGGATTCTGCAGAAATGAAGAGAATAACCCTGTAATTATTTTTAGGGGCTAAAGCAGAAACAGGATAGGCACGGAATATATAAGACCGAAACTATGAACACAGCAGCAGCAAAAGAGAAGAAATGCATCATAATGCAGGATGTTGCAGAATCAAACACAATTCAGTATGCAATTCATGGTTCAGATTTGTGGTGCTTGCACAGGTTGTTTTCCCACTCAAAACAGGGAAAATTTCACCAACTACTCAATACATTTAAGTTCTGGTTTATTCTTTTGTTAAGTCTGATTTATATAACTTTGTTAACATAGAGGGAGAGGAAGGCTGTAAACATAATTTCGTAAACCATCCACACTGAACGTTAAAAAACAACAACAACAACAACAACAACAACAACAAAGCCTTTAGTCCCAAACAAGTTGGGGTAGGCAAGAGGTGAAACCCATAAGACCTCGTGACCAACTCATGGCTCTAGCACATGGATAGCAAGCTTCCACGCACCCCTGTCATAGCTAGTTCTTTGGTGATACTCCAATCCTTCATGTCTCTCTTAACGGACTCCTCCTATGTCAAATTCAATCTACCCCGACCTCTCTTGACATTCTCCGCACGCTTTAGCCATCCGCTATGCACTGGAGCTTCTGGAGGCCTGCGCTGAATATGCCCAAACCATCTCAGACGATGTTGGACAAGCTTCTCTTCAATTGGTGCTACCCCAACTCTATCTCGTATATCATCATTCCGGACTCGATCCTTCCTCGCGTGGCCACACATCCATCTCAACATACGTATCTCCGTCACACCTAACTATTGAACATGTCGCCTTTTAGTCGGCCAACACTCAGCGCCATACAACATTGCGGGTCGAACCGCCATCCTGTAGAACTTGCCTTTTAGCTTTTGTGGCACTCTTGTCACAGAGAATGCCAGAAGCTTGGCGCCACTTCATCCATCTGGCTTTGATTCGATGGTTCACATCTTCATCAATGCCCCCATCCTCCTGCAGCATTGACCCCAAATATCAAAAGGTGTCCTTCTAAGGCACCACCTGCCCATCAAGGCTAACCACCTCCTCCTCACACCTAGTAGTACTGAAACCGCACATCATGTACTCGGTTTTAGTTCTACTAAGCCTAAACCCTTTCGATTCCAAGGTTTGTCTCCATAACTCTTAACTTCCTATTTACCCCCGTCCGACTATCGTCAACTAGCACCACATCATCCGCAAAGAGCATACACCATGGGATATCTCCTTGTATATCCATTGTGACCTCATCCATCACCAAGGCAAAAAGATAAGGGCTCAAAGCTGACCCCTGATGCAGTCCTATCTTAATCGGGAAGTCATCAGTGTCGACATCACTTGTTCGATGTCCTTGATGAGGGTAATGTACTTTGCTGGGACTTTGTGTTTCTCCAAGGCCCACCACATGACATTCCGTTGTATCTTATCATAGGCCTTCTCCAAGTCAATGAACACCATATGCAAGTCCTTCTTTTGCTCCCTGTATCTCTCCATAAGTTGTCGTACCAAGAAAATGGCTTCCATGGTCGACCTCCCAGGCATGAAACCAAACTGATTTTTGGTCACGCTTGTCATTCTTCTTAAGCGATGCTCCATAACTCTCTCCCATAGCTTCATTGTATGGCTCATCAGCCAAATTCCACGGTAATTAGTACAACTCTAAACATCCCCCTTGTTCTTGAAGATTGGTACTAATATACTCTGTCTCCATTCTTCTGGCATCTTGTTTGCCTGAAAATTGAGGTTGAAAAGTTTGGTTAGCCATACTATCGCTATGTCCCCGAGGCCTTTCAATACCTCAATGGGGATACAATCAGGGCCCATCGTCTTGCCTCCTTTCATCCTTTTCCATTCCCACTTTAGACAAGAAAACTATGCACTGAGAAAAGGCAGTTTTGTTTCCCCCAGTTCAGGAAACAATCCATAATTTTATTTTGACTAATTCTCAAATGGATCAAATATTTCAATGATATGCAATTTAGCCATGAATACTGTGCGCAAACTAAACATCTTTTAACTGGACTATCTTAAAGAGACTGAAAAGAGAGCGCCCATATGAGAATAACAGAAGTGGTTAACGGGACAGCTGCACTATGTTACGAGTCCTCAAACACAAGGATGGACAAAAGCACAAGGATTTCCCAAATAATGCAACACTAGCTCACCACATGCAAAATATAATCTTTGACGATGCTTTGTCATGAGAACATAATAAGTGAAAAGCAAATAAGTATATATCCATTGTGAATTCAAATTGGTGGTATTGTAAGAAACCTCGCAGTAGTGTCAAAAGAGGTACTCAGTATCTGAGTTCCATCACGTGAAAATGTAACACTTGTAACACCTTTCGCGTGTGAACGCTCGAGGCGTCGCAAGCACTGGCCAGTTCGTATACGCCAAACCTGAAAATCAGTGAAAAGAAACAGTTAAATACGGCAATGCAATTCTTCTCACAAACAGACTGAATGGCTGGTGAAATAATGACCCATAATGAAGGTCTAAGAAATTAGTTGGCCGCGTGTATTGACTAATGATGTACTTTTACCAACTGATGATTGTATGGTCGAACATGATTAGATGACCAATGATACCATGCATAAATGTACTCAATATGACTGCACTCCACAGGAGGAAGAAAAAATATAGCAATTAACACATGCCGGCACGTTAATCAATCAGAACTGTAAAGAGGTCAGGCTTTGTCTCTGAGCAAACACACTTACAAGCAGTTCACATGACTACAAACACCGTGACCACTCGGAACAGTGAACTTGCAATAAATATTGCCAAGGGAGAGGGGGTGTGGGGGGATGGGGGAGAGAACAGTGAGAGTACCTTAATTTTTCCATCCTGTGATCCAGATGCCAGCATCTCAGAATCTCTACTAAAATCAACACAGAGCACAGCATCCTCGTGCATCATAAAGCTTTCCTGGAAAGTATTTTCAAACAAACGTTATGCAGAACCTAACAATCTTGTCAGTATCTAAATCAAATAACACAACTTATTGATGTCCCTCAAAAGCTATTAATCTTGAATAGCTTGGCTACATGCACAATTACAGGGTTCATGTAAATTCCATGTTAAAGGCGAAAAGCTCCAATGCTAGGGCCTTACATCGGCTTGATATTGAAGATCCTTTTTCAGCTTGCCGCTGACATAATCCCAGACCTGAAAATGTTAATGAAATTTAGCCATGTACGACAAAAGAGCTAACCTGTAAAACACACTAGCAACCAACTTACTTCGATGATTCCATCCACTGAGCATGAAACAAGGTACTGGCCATCGGGTGAGAATCGAGCACACTCAGGGTGGGTTTTCTTCCCGAACTGAAATAAAAAACAAAATGTCGAGTTGTAACCATGAGGAAAAGCCTGAGAACAGCAATTCTCCAGGCAGTCATGTGTTTCTATATCCTCCTTTCAGCATGGAAGTGAAGATGGTAGAATCCTTAACTACATCTTAAAGCATGTTGACATGTCCTAGTGTGTTTTGTATCGATATTTTCCAAAGAATTTTGGGACCACCATAATGTCCCAATGAAAGTCACATGCAATTAAGCCAACGCAAAAAATATCATTAATTAGTTGTGTCAATATTCTTCTGCTGTCAACTTAAGTAAGAAATCATCATTTTAGGCTTCTGAAAGTCATTGATATCAATTATCAAATATGTTTATCAATAATTTATCTTCTGCAGTTTCCAAAAATCCGGCGTGTACATGAAAAAGCCAATGTAAGCTCGCTGATACAGCCACAAGATAACCTTTATTTGATGTGACAAAGTAGTAGGATATGCCTCTTCTTCGTCTTGCTTCATTGCAGCGGTTCCTCTGAACAAATCAAACTGTGTGCCAGGGGGTAACAAACCTATGCAAGAGGAACGAAAAAGGAGCTAGGATGAGTTCGCAATTGGCAATGCGGGGATCATCACAGTATCACAGGTTAAAAACGTGCAACCAAGAGAGTACCTTGGTGCTGTTGCCATTTCAAAGCCTGGGTAATCAGTGCCATTAGCCGAGCTGGTGGGACTACTGAAACTTCAGAAGCGATTGCTGACATCGGCAAGGCAGGTGAAGCATTAGTATTGAGGATCAGAAAGGCAGAACTTCAATTGCGGCTATTATTGCAAAAGTAGGACACATGTCTATGAGCATTGCACAACTTTAAATCATCAATTAATAAGTCCCTCGTATTCAACAGCACATGGAACAATAAAACTTATAATTTTAAAAAATGTTCAACAAAAATATTCCCTCCATTGCTCCGTTCCAAAATATAAGGTGTGTTATTGGAAAAGTCAAACTTCTCTACGTTTGACCAATCTTATCTAATAATAATAATAAAGCACGGATTGAGTCTGTCGGGTTCACCATCGCGCCGTTTTACAAAAGGTCCCTGTCGCTTTTGATAATTAACCCGTGCTACAGTACTGAAGTGGTAAACAGAGGAAAAACGTTTCGTGTGTTTGGGCTTGGGACTCGCTTGGCCTTCAGGGAAAAAATTAGCATGGCAGCCTGTCCTCTCCTCTGCGTATGCACAACAGCACGGGTCCTTCCTGGGACGGCACGGCACCGCCGCCATGAATCCCGCCGCCACGCGCGGCCGGTCTACCTCTCCACCTACCCTCCAGCAGCGCCGCTGTTGCCCTGTTCTTCCCCTCCTCACCCACCCCAACTCATCACCCCTAGCCTCCTTCGCCTCAAGGCGGACGTCTCCGATTTGCATAGGATTCCATGGCGTGTTCACGCCGCCACGCGCAGTCGGTCTTCCTCTCCAGCTACCCTCCAGCAGTGTCGTCGTTGCCCTGCTCTTCCCCTCCTCCCCCGCCCCAACTCCTCACCCCCACCCTCCTCCGCCTCAGAGGTGGACGTCTCCAATTTGGAGCTCAAGTACTGCCTCCCCGGCACCTCCATCCCCATGTACGTCCTCCCGTCAGGTGTGTACAAATTTAAGATCTAGAATTAAAGGATTCTAAGGTTGAATAGAAGGAGGAACAGAAAGAATGGGTAGCAATTTGTTCGGGGATTTCATTTTTTGTACCAACCTCTGAGATCCCCTTCTCTGCCATGGGTTTGGATGCTTGCAGATTTGGATTGGGGTGCAACAGAGATGAGGAAGGACAAAGCACGAACAGGTCAAGTGAGAGAACGGATATGAACACCACAACCCTCTCAGGTGGGATTGCCATATTCTATGCTCATATTCAAAGTATCATCTAATGTTTGGCCAAAGGCTCCATATATAATTTGATCTTGGATTTCTAGATCGCTAACCACATGTGCCATTTGATTTCAGAGTATCTATTAATTTTTCCTGTTCTTCAGATCATTGAGAGGTAGTTTGGTTTGCCATGGTTTTTGCAGGGAACGTTGGCTGATCAGGATACCCAATTCTCAAACAAGCATCCTGAGATGCTCTAGATATGGAAGTTCACCCCCAAGCTCGACCAACAAGTTTTTTGGTTCATGTTCAATGGGAGGTGAAGAGTGTCGAGCGGGTATTGATGCAGGTCCAAGGTAAACTCTATTTTGCTTCTTTTATTGTGTTTAGATAAACATGTCAAAGGTGCAGATGGACATGATGAAGCCATGAATTGTCACACAGGTCACTGAGCTTCTTGGGTTTGACAAACTACCTAACTGCTATTAACCTGAATTTAGTTTCATCTGAACTAAGAGGACCACATGTGCTTCTCTAACAAAGAATTACTCATTTGTTGTTCTTTTGCACTGTTGATTTTTGTTCAAATTGGTGTGAATGCGACCTCTTTGTCATGTTAGATAAGCCTTTCTGTATCACATGGATGTGACCTGTAGTATGGTGTACAAAAGTGATGAAAGGTATTCGTTGGAATTAAATTTCTGCAGCTGTACTTCTGTGTCATCTCCCTCATGTAGATATATATGTATATATACTACTCCCTCCGTTCGGAATTACTTGTCTCGGAAATGGATGTATCTAGAACTAAAATATGTCTAGATACATCCATTTCTGCGACAAGTAATTCCGAACGGAGGGAGTAGCAGACTAGCACATAAATTATTTACATCAAAACTGAGACGTATCTATTTATGATGAAGGCATTTTTTTTCTTTATATTCAGCAGAACCTCTTGCTGCTATAAAGAAAGTAGAAACATGGTTGATAAATAATCAGATTGTTCTGCCCATTTTTCATTTCACAATCCATTACAACTGCTATGTCCTTGCAATCATACCATTACACATGAAGCTTCCTAGATCTGGAACCCAACCAAAGAACAATCAAGTTTGATTCGTGCTCTTATTGGGCCTCGCTGCGACGCTGATGTTTTTGGGCCAAGTTGTGCAGAATCTACTCATGCTTATAAAACAAGTTTGTTAACAGATTAAATAGTCCCACCTTGCTTCTTACACCTAATTCCATCAAGTTAAAAAAAACTAATTCTATCAATTTATATATGCCTGTAAGTATGAGAATTAACAAGCAGCCTGAGAATAAACTAACGGAGGGTGAGCTGTGTTTAGGAAAAAGTATCACCCGGTTGGCGTAATAAATAAAAGGAGTTGGGGATTGTTGGCTGCGAAACGAAAAATCTTGGCAGGCCTAAATAAAAGGGGTCGTGGGCTGCGAATCAAAAAACCCCGGTTAGTATAAATAAAGGAAATTGTGGGCTCTGAAGCGAAAAATTCCAGTTGACATAAATAAAGGGGATTGTGGGCTACGAAACGAATATCTCAATTGAGCAGGATTGTTGTATGCTAAACGAAAAATAAAAGCGACTGTGGTCTGTGAAACGAAAAATAAGCAAAGGCCTCCCAGTTGGCATAAATAAACGGGCACTGGTTGAACAACTTCAGTATTTTATACTAATGCTATTTTCATTTAAAGGCTGAATTTTGTCACCCCGTTGCAACGCACATATGTCCTAGAATATATTTGGAAGGCAGAGTTCATGAAAACAAATGTCAGTCCTTTTTTTTCTTCTGAAAAGCTCTCTTCATTCTTTTTCACGTCTATTCTTATTGCTTGAGAATTGTTGCAGTCCGTACCATGTATCCACCGTTTCCTAAGGAGAGTGTTCCTATGCTAAAAGCTGTTGTTTTGTCCTCGCAGATATTTGTTCTATGGGATTTGTGCGGTCTAAATAGTACTGTATTTAGTTTTCTGAAAGGATGCAAAAGCAATACTGGGCTTCCTGTGCATACTGATTGCTAAAGGATGCAATAGTATTTGTGTGGTGGGGAAGTGTCATTCCCTCTGTTTACCGATTGGCCTCACCCTCTTAAGAGATCTAACCCTTGTCACCGTAAGGAAAAAGCAAAGAGTATTATGACGCCATAAAGTTTGAATTCAGATAAGTATATGCTGAAGAACACCAGAATTAGTCTTCATGAACCATCGTCGCCTTGTTGATGATGCTTCACATATAAGTTTTCTGGTCCTTTGACAAGGTCTTCTAATTATTCAGAAGCGATGTCAAATGGTACGTACCATTTTTAATTTTAATTTTCTTGATGAATTGTTAAGTTGAGAACGGATGCTTGCATTTCCATTTGGGAAAAAGAGAGGAGAAAGTGATGGATTGGAGCTTTCACGGAACATTATTACTGTCTAGAAAATTCATGGCAACAGGCATATAAATCTTTTTGAAGTAAATTCTTTTGTAACTCTCAGTCTCAGTACTACCTTGTCGATTGATACTTAGAGGACCAGAGGGAAAAATCCAAAGCAAAGCCCTACACATGCAGCCCCTGCCCAAAAGGAGCAACTGCATTTTGTCTATAATGCATGTTTGACTGAAATTCCTGTTTCTATTTTTTGCAGAGCGCTCACAAATTAAACAATCTATGAAATGGCTAGAAGGGACCGGATATCCTACTTGGTATATGGTTTTAGAAGCGACTTAGGCTCCAGCTTGCTGTGAATTTTATGATTTATCACTGCTATACTGTTAACTACTTAACTCGATACTGAAACATTGGAGCCATAGTATTTGCAGTGGAATTCCGAACAGGCTTCAACAATTCAGTAAAGGCCTATGAAACATCTATGACTTCACTAGAGAGTGGATTTGCACTCGAGGAGCAACTCGAGCAGCTTTGCGCACATGCCTAGACCTACTTTCCTGTCGGTGTTGTTCATATGTGTGTTGTTCTGTATCATTCTTTACCTCTAGCGTGTGATTGAAATCCATTTTCAAACTTTTTCTAATAGATGCTCATTGAGCTTATTTTCATGTAAAAGCGCATGTAAATTCTCAGCAAAAACAAGAAAGTGTGGTGTGCCCGACCTTCTCCCAGTCCAACCTTGACCAGGAAGCATGTCAAACAAAAACGAAAATCTTTACACCAGCATCAAGCCCCTAGAAATAGTCTATCACCTGTATCTTTGCGTATCACTGAGACGGAGCCAGAAGACAGTTTTTTTTATCAGTTTAGGTGTCAACTCCTTGTGACAGGTATATGTGAGTATCATTGTTGTGTAGAGATAGAAATATTCAGATTACCAAAACAAGAACACGAGGCACATCATTTTGCTTCTAACCTTACGCAATTAAGGGAATTTCTTTCTTTCTTTAAACATCACCTGATTTTCTCTCTTTGTTTCGAGAATATGGTCCTTGGTTCTTTTGATTATATTAAATGTTGTTTTGCTACTTGCAAAGTTGTTTAAGTGGTGAATTGTTTTTCAGGTTTCTAAGCATTTTTCTTTTGTACACGTTGCAACGCACGGGCCTTTGTGCTAGTAGAGAAAATATCAATATCCACAATACAGCATAATTAAGTTCATCATGATATATAATTTATATTTTATTTATTTGGTACTGTAGATATTGATATATTTCTCTACTGAAGTTGGTAAAACATAGAAACGTTTGACTTTTTGAAAAAAATCAGTACACCTTATATTTTGGAACACAGGAATTATGTTACATTCTGAAAGTGTAGCATATCTCAGAATCAAGAAGCACTCAAACTTCTCTACTAAGTATGAGAATCATTAACATATATGCCTCAAGAAAAGACAATCAGCAGCCTAACCTTGGGCAATCTGCGCACGTCGCTTTTCCTTGGTAGATTCTTGGTAAGCCTGTTGGCAGAGTGACATCCCAGCATTTCACAGTTAAGAACAATAGCACAACAAATTAACAATAACTAAATAGCAAAGCAGGCTACCAACCTCATTCGGGTCAAAGTATGTCCGGACAAGGAGGTGCTCTAGTCGGAGGTATCGTTCGGGTTCCTCCTGTTTCATGACCCCCATCACCTGTGTCTGGCGAAGGATTGCACGGGCCGTGTCAAGCTCACGGAGCTCTGCCATCTCCAGCACAATCTGCTCGTAGAGGTCCTCAAGCTTCTTGCGCGGCAGCTTCAGCTGGGCAACCTGCGGCAGCACGGCATCCCAGCGCCCAGCATTAATGTCGGCGATGAAGGTGTCCATGCTGTCCACCGTGTTGAGCGAGACCTGGCACTCGTTCTGCAGGGTCTGGAACGTCTGATGAAGCGAGTTTTCCTTGCAGAACTGCAGCATTATCTTCACCACGCTGCATCAATGGATGCAAGAAACAAATCAAACCCCAGCTTTCCAGATTTTCCTCTTCAAAATAAGTTACTAGTATAGATTTAGCAAACATCATGGAAATCACAATCTCCCGCTTCACTGTGTAAGCCGCAGATGGGCTGCAGAAACATTAAGCACTAGAGGGGTTCGTGTGAGAATGGGCGGATTCAAGAAAAGGCGCGTAGGGTTTAGGGTTCTTTGGTTGCCTTCGTTGCCGTAAGGTGTAGGGCACGAAAAGAAAGAAGGGTTTGTACGTACTCGCGAGCCTCGATCTCTAGGGTGGACGTCGAAGACGCCATCTGCGGCTCCTGCGGGTGGCAGCACGCGGGCACCAAGTCTGAGGCGGCGGCCGGAGAAGAACGGGAGGAGGTGGCGGTGGCGATGGCGGAGGAGAGGACAGGGATTGTGGTTTTTTTTTGGAGACAAGACAGGGATTGTGGTTGTAGGCCAAAGCTCGATAGCGAGGAGAGTCTACTTGCTGGGCCTCGTGAATATTACTTTGGCCCATGATGAGTCTATACATCAAGACAGAATTGGACTTGAGGGCAAAAAACACATATTTAACCTGAGGATGAAATCACGAGCAGACACAAAACAAGTTACGGGAAAACGAGAAAAAACTCGCCCTCTCGGGGGCTCCCGCGACCGCCCCGGCGACCTCGCAGCGACGGAAATCCTGGCGGCCTAGATGGCGGCCCCATCGACGGCGGCTCCGCCGGATAAGGGGGCGTCGCCTCCTGGAGATGGCCCTATCGGGGGCGTCTTCAGCGGTCAGGAGTGGAAGGCCTTTCGGGAAAGATCGAGGAGGTTAATCAAGATGGCGAAAAATCGGGAAAGATGCCTCAAGCATTCAAGGAGAAGAGTGAAGGATTTGTGCCGTAAATTGGCAGGTGAGATATCCTCTGATTCGCACGAGGAAGGTCCGGCTGGGCCCAATTTCGCTATAGAAACTGCTGATCTGGTGACTCGGGATTTGGGGAAAAATTTCGAGGTGGTCTTTAATCCTGAATATTTGGTAGTTTCTTTCTCTAGTTTGGAAAGTAAGGAGAGGAATCAGTGGGGATCATATAGGGGAATAGCGAATTTTTTGGCAGGTGGGATTCCGCCGACATCTTGTGAGGATAATAGGATAGAATTCAGAGGCTCCATGAGTGTTTCAGAGGGCGAGATTTCTGCTTGGGATTCACAGGCAATTCATGCAGTTTTGCTAGTTAATTTATCCATTCCAGGTTTTAGTACGAGTTTTCAGCGGGATTTGTTTGTGATCTCGTTCTTGGATCCAACTTTGCCCGTTTGTGAATCATTTGAGGGAAAGGGAGTTTTACTCGCTGGAGTTATTAGGAAACTGCTCATTCATGGCCTTTTACTCGTGATTAATATCATCAATTTCGTTATTGAGGCTGTGTGGAAGGGGGCCCAGGCCTGCTATATTTGTGGGTTCGGGAGAGGTTGTTCCTCCTCATTGTTATCACCAGTGCAGCAGCATCTGCTCTCTTCTCTTTCTAAATCTTGCTGCAACCGAGGGGAGTGTGCCATGGAGGGTCAGGGAAAGAATGTGTGTGATATTTTGGGGAAGAAACCAGTGAGTGGAGAGGGTTCGAGGGGGGTGACAGATGCTGCGGCGGGGATGGGTTCCCCGTCGGCCATTGCCCAAGCTGGTTCGTCTCTCCACCTGGCAATGCATAACCAGTTGGGGACGAAGATGTCAGGGAGCCGTCCTCTGGTCGTTGACATGGAGGCTGCCCGCAAGGCCATCAGTGGTTTCCTCGTGGTTGGACGCCTCCTCTCCCCCTTCCAGGCCAACCCAAGGGTCATCCTCGACGATCTCCGGAACACGGGTTGGAAGAACCAAGGGGCGACCACCTTCCAAGAGGTGGCCAGCGACGACGGGAGGTTCATCCTCAACTTCGCCGCTGAGAGTGACCGTCGGTTTGTGCTTAAGGCGCAGCCATGGCATTTCAAGCGGGATGGCCTCATCTTCGCCGAGTTCGACGGCAAGGGCGACCCGACAGAGGTAGACCTTGGCGTCATGACCATATGGGTCCAGGTACGAGATCTTCCGTTCGTGCTTAAGACGGGGAGTATAGGGTGGTCTCTCGAGGATCAATTGGGAGAGGTGCTGGAGGTATCGCATCGTAACCATGTAATCGTTGAAAAATATTTGTGTGTGCGCGTGAAGCTCTTATTGCATGAACCTCTGAAGACTTCTGTAGAGTTTACCCCTTTAGGTAGTTCAAAGATACTTAAATTTGATGTAAAGTATGAGAAGCTACCTTTGTACTGTGAGTTTTGTGGGATCGTGGGTCATACTTCTCAGAGATTTTGTAAAATCCCAGGTGAGAAAGGAGTAGCTTGCTTCCCTAGAAATCTTAGTGTTGAGCCCTACTGGAAGAGCCAAGGTGCTAGTAGGAGGGGTCTCCTCTTCGGGAACTACTCTCGCGGCGACAAGAATCCGACTACAAGCATCGCCAACAACAACAACAATAACGCCAAGCCCATGGACATCGTCAAGGTGGCCACTGCCGTGAGTGGTCTCACAGTCTCTGATAAGGGAGCCGCTACTTCAGCCAAGACGACCGCCGGCCAGAAGGGCCGGGTTCAGGAGGTCCTGGCGCATGCTCCGGCTAGTGCGTCACTTGGTCAGGTGGACCAGGTGGGCGCGCTGGCTGCTCCGGTCCAGGGCCACACGCCCCTGGAGGACTCGTCCTGGTGCAACGCATGACCAGGGGGCCTCCCACTCGGCCAGGAGGGGTCGGGTTCCTGTGGCTCTTTCGCCGGCTCCTTTTGGAGCTGCTCCCGGTCAGGCGGACCAGGGGCTCTGGCTGCCCCTGCTAACCTTGGCCAGGAGGGCCAAGGGTTGGCAGTGCTGGGTTGCACCCATCCAGGTGTTCTGCATGGCCAGGAGGGCCGCGAGCTGCTGCGGCCGGTAGTACCCAGCCATGCCAAGGCGTTGGTTGCTGCTGCTGGCCATAGTGGATATCCTACTGGCCAGGAGGGTCAGGGGATCCATCCGATGGGTGGAGGCAGCCATTCATAGGGTGCAGCTACAGCCGCTGCTAAACATGATGGGCTATTATTCATGCCCGGTGTGCTGGAGGCTCTTTCAGGGGCTGTTGCTACTAGGCTGGCTGCTCAAGAGACAACAAATGGTAATGTGGCGTTTACTTTTAATGCTGGGAAAAATTTGATGCAGGGCAAGCAAAAGAGGAAGGGGAGCAAAGGAAAAAATGTGGGAGTTTCTAAGAGAGCAGAGAACGCACGTAAGGTAACTATAGGTAAAAAGAGGAGAATCCCATTGATACGTCTTCAACGTATCTATAATTTTTTATTGTTCCATGCTATATTATATTCTGTTTTTGGACATTATTGGGCTTTATTATACACTTTTATATTATTTTTGGGACTAACCTATTAACCGGAGGCCCAGCCCAGAATTGCTGTTTTTTTTTGCCTATTTCAGAGTTCCGCAGAAAAAGAATATCAAACGGAGTCCAAACGGCATGAAACCTTCGGGAACGTGATTTTCGGAACGAACGTGATCCAGAGGACTTGGACCCTACGTCAAGACATCAACCAGGAAGGCACAAGGTAGGGGGGCGCGCCTACCCCCCCGGGCGTGCCCTCCACCCTCGTGGGCCCCATGTTGCTCCACCGACGTACTTCTTCCTCCTATATATACCTACGTACCCCCAAACTACCAGATACGGAGCCAAAAACCTAATTCCACCGCCGCAACCTTCTGTACCTGTGAGATCCCATCTTGGGGCCTTTTCCGGAGCTCCGCCGGAGGCGATCACGGAGGGCTTCTACATCAACACCATAGCCTCTCCGATGATGTGTGAGTAGTTTACCTCAGACCTTCGGGTCCATAGTTATTAGCTAGATGGCTTCTTCTCTCTTTTTGGATCTCAATACAATGTTCTCCCCCTCTCTTGTGGAGATCTATTCGATGTAATCTTCTTTTGCGGTGTGTTTGTTGAGACCGATGAATTGTGGGTTTATGATCAAGTTTATCTATGAACAATATTTGAATCTTCTCTGAATTCTTTTATGTATGATTGGTTATCTTTGCAAGTCTCTTCGAATTATCAGTTTGGTTTGGCCTACTAGATTGATCTTTCTTGCAATGGGAGAAGTGCTTAGCTTTGGGTTCAATCTTGCGGTGTCCTTTCCCAGTGACAGTAGGGGCAGCAAGGCACGTATTGTATTGTTGCCATTGAGGATAACAAGATGGGGTTTATATCATATTGCATGAGTTTATCCCTCTACATCATGTCATCTTACTTAAAGCGCTACTCTGTTCTTATGAACTTAATACTCTAGATGCATGCTGGATAGCGGTCGATGTGTGGAGTAATAGTAGTAGATGCAGGCAGGAGTCGGTCTACTTGTCGCGAACGTGATGCCTATATACATGATGATACCTAGATATTCTCATAACTATGCTCAATTCTATCAATTGCTCAACAGTAATTTGTTCACCCACAGTAATACTTATGCTCATGAGAGAAGCCACTAGTGAAACCTATGGCCCCCGGGTCTATTTTCCATCATATTAATCTCCCGTCAACAAGCTATTTCTGGCGCTGTCTTTATTTTGCTTTCTTTACTCTGCATCTTTATCATAAAAATACCAAAAATATTATCTTATCATATCTATCAGATCTCACTTTCGTAAGTGACCCTGAAGGGATTAACAACCCCTTTATTGCGTTGGTTGCGAGGATTTTATTTGTTTGTGTAGGTGCGAGGGACTCGTGCGTGGCCTCCTACTGGATTGATACCTTGGTTCTCAAAAACTGAGGGAAATACTTACGCTAATTTGCTGCATCACCCTGTCCTCTTCAAGGGAAAACCAACGCAGTGCTCAAGAGGTAGCAAGAAGGATTTTTGGCGCCGTTGCCGGGGAGTCTACGCAAAAGTCAACATACCAAGTACCCATCACAAACCCTTATCTCCCGCATTACATTATTTGCCATTTGCCTCTCGTTTTCCTCTCCCCCACTTCACCCTCGCCGTTTTATTCGCCCTCTCTCTTTTTCGTTCGCTTTTTTTCGCTCGCTTCTTGTTTGCTCGTGTGTTGGATTGCTTGCTTGTCACGATGGCTCAAGATAATACTAAATTGTGTGACTTTACCAATACCAACAACAATGATTTCCTTGGCACTCCGATTGCTCCTCTTACCGATACTGAATCTTGTGAAGTTAATGCTGCTTTGTTGAATCTTGTCATGAAAGATCAATTCGCCGGCCTTCCTAGTGAAGATGCCGCTACTCATCTAAATAGCTTCGTTGATTTGTGTGATATGCAAAAGAAGAAAGATGTGGACAATGATATTGTTAAATTGAAGCTATTTCCTTTTTCGCTTAGAGATCGTGCTAAAGCTTGGTTTTCGTCTTTGCCTAAAAATAGTATTGACTCTTGGAATAAGTGCAAAGATGCTTTTATCTCTAAGTATTTTCCTCCCGCTAAGATCATCTCTCTTAGAAACGATATCATGAATTTTAAGCAACTTGATCATGAACATGTTGCACAAGCTTGGGAGAGGATGAAATTAATGATACGTAATTGCCCTACACATGGTTTGAATTTGTGGATGATCATACAAATTTTTTATGCCGGATTGAATTTTGCTTCTAGAAATCTTTTAGATTCGGCCGCAGGAGGCACTTTTATGGAAATCACTTTAGGAGAAGCTACTAAACTCCTAGATAATATTATGGTTAATTATTCTCAATGGCACATCGAAAGATCTACTAATAAGAAAGTTCATGCGATAGAAGAAATTAATGTTTTGAGTGGAAAGATGGATGAAGTTATGAATTTTTTTGCTAATAAAAGTGTTTCTTCTGATCCTAATGATATGCCTTTGTCTACTTTGATTGAGAAGAATAATGAATCTATGGGTGTGAATTTTGTTGGTAGAAATACTTTTGGTAACAACGCGTATAGAGGAAACTTTAATCCTAGGCCATATCCTAGTAATTCCTCTAATAATTATGGTAATTCCTACAACAATTCTTATGGAAATTTTAATAAGATGCCCTCTGAATTTGAGACTAGTGTTAAGGAGTTTATGAGTTCGCAAAAGAATTTCAATGCTTTGCTTGAAGAAAAATTGCTTAAAGTTGATGAATTGGCTAGGAACGTTGATAGAATTTCTCTTGATGTTGATTCTTTGAAACTTAGATCTATTCCACCCAAGCATGATATCAAAGAGTCTCTCAAAGCCATGAGAATTTCCATTGATGAGTGCAAAGAAAGAACCGCTAGGATGCGTGCTAAGAAAGATTGTTTTGTGAAAGCGTGTTCTTCTAGTTTTTATGAAAATAAAGATGAAGATCTAAAAGTTATTGATGTGTCCCCTATTTCTTTGTTTTGTAATATGAATCTTGATAATGATGGGACTGAATATGAACCACCTTTACCTAGAAGGCATTCCAAAAATTCGGAGTCTTTAGATCTTGATGCTAAAATTGGTACAAGTGGGATTGAAGAGATCAAAACTCTAGATATTAATGAACCCACTATTTTGGATTTCAAGGAATTTAATTATGATAATTGCTTTTTGATAGATTGTATTTCCTTGTTGCAATCCGTGCTAAATTCTCCACATGCTTATAGTCAAAATAAAGCTTTTACTAAATGTATCATTGATGCTTTGATGCAATCTTATGAAGAAAAACTTGAGTTGGAAGTTTCTATCCCTAGAAAACTTTATGATGAGTGGGAACCTACTATTAAAATTAAAATTAAAGATCATGAATGCTATGCTTTGTGTGATTTGGGTGCTAGTGTTTCCATGATTCCAAAAACTTTGTGCGATTTGTTAGGTTTCCGTGATTTTGATGATTGTTCTTTAAACTTGCACCTTGCGGATTCCACCATTAAGGAACCTATGGTAAGAATTAATGATGTTCTTATTGTTGCAAATAGGAATTATGTGCCCGTAGATTTTATTGTTCTTGATATAGATTGCAATCCTTCATGTCCTATTATTCTTGGTAGACCTTTCCATAGAACGATTGGTGCAATTATTGATATGAAGGAAGGAAATATTAGATTCCAATTTCTGTTAAGGAAAGGCATGGAACACTTTCCTAGAAATAAAATAAAATTACCTTATGAATCTATTATGAGAGCCACTTATGGATTGCCTACCAAAGATGGCAATACCTAGATCTATCCTTGCTATTATGCCTAGCTAGGGGCGTTAAACGATAGCGCTTGTTGGGAGGCAACCCAATTTTATTTTTAGTTTTTTTGCTTTTTGCTTATGTTTAGGAATAAATATTTGATCTAGCCTCTGTTTAGATGTGTTCTTATGTTTTAATTAGTGTTTGTGCCAAGTTAAACCTATAGGATCTTCTTGGATGATAGTTATTTGATCTTGCTGAAAATTCCAGAAACTTTCTGTTCACGAAAATAATTGTTAAAAATCACCAGAACGTGATAAAATATTGATTCCAATTGCTGCTGATCAATAAACAAATTGTATAGGTCGTCCTATTTTGGCTGAATTTTTGGAGTTCCAGAAGTTGGCGTTAGTTACAGATTACTACAGACTGTTCTGTTTTTGACAGATTCTGTTTTTCGTGTGTTGTTTGCTTATTTTTATGAATCTATGGATAGTAAAATAGTTTATAAACATAGAGAACTTGGAATACAGTAGGTTTAACACCAATATAAATAAAGAATGAGTTCATTACAGTACCTTGAAGTGGTGTTTTGTTTTCTTTCGCTAACGGAGCTCACGAGATTTTCTGCTGAGTTTTGTGTTGTGAAGTTTTCAAGTTTTGGGTGAAAGATTTGATGGATTATGGAACAAGGAGTGGCAAGAGCCTAAGCTTGGGGATGCCCATGGCACCCCAAGATAATCTAAGGACACCTAAAAGCCAAAGCTTGGGGATGCCCCGGAAGGCATCCCCTCTTTCGTCTACTTCCATCGCTAACTTTACTTGGAGCTATATTTTTATTCACCACATGATATGTGTTTTGCTTGGAGCGTCTTGTATTATTTGAGTCTTTATTTTTTAGTTTGCCATAATCATCCTTGCTGTACACACCTTTTGAGAGAGTCACACTTGATTCGGAAATTGTTAGAATACTATATGTGCTTCACTTATATCTTTTGAGTTATATAGTTTTTGCTCTAGTACTTCACTTATATCTTTTAGAGCGCGGTGGTGGTTTTGTTTTATAGAAACTATTGTTCTCTCATGCTTCATTTAGATTATTTTGAGAGTCCTACAAAACAGCATGGTAATTTGCTTTAATTATGATAGGCATTCAAGATTAGTAAAAAAAATATGAGTGTGTTGAATACTATGAGAAGTTTGATACTAGATAATTGTTTTGAGATATGAAGATGGTGATATTAGAGTCATGCTAGTTGAGTAGTTTTAAATTTGAGAAATACTTGTGTTAAAGTTTGTGATTCCCGTAGCATGCATGTATGGTGAACCGTTATGTGATGAAGTCGGAGCATGATTTATTTATTGATTGTCTTCCTTATGAGTGGCGATCGGGGACGAGCGATGGTCTTTTCCTACCAATCTATCCCCCTAGGAGCATGCGCGTAATACTTTGCTTCGATAACTTGTAGTTTTGGAATAAGTATATGGGTTCTTTATGACTAATGTTGAGTCCATGGATTATACGCACATCCTTCCTTCCACCATTGCTAGTCTCTCTAATACCACACACTTTTCGCCGGTATCATACACCCACCATATACCTTCCTCAAAACAGCCACCATACCTATGTACCATGGCATTTCCATAGCCATTCCGAGATATATTGCCATGCAACTTACCACCATTCAGTTTATTATGACACGCTCCATCATTGTCATATTGCTTTGCGTGATCATGTAGTTGACATTGTATTTGTGGCAAAGCCACCGTTCATATTTCTTCCATACATGTCACTCTTGATTCATTGCATATCCCGGTATACCGCCGGAGGCATTCACATAGAGTCATATTTTGTTCTAAGTATTGAGTTGTAAGTAAATAAAAGTGTGATGATCATCATTTTTAGAGCATTGTCCCAAGTGAGGAAAGGATGATGGAGACTATGATTCCCCCACAAGTCGGGATGAGACTCCGGACGAAAAAAAAGGAGAGGCCATAAAAAAAAGAGAAGGCCCAAAAAAATGATAAGAGAAAAAGAGAGAAGGGACAATGTTACTATCCTTTTACCACACTTGTGCTTCAAAGTAGCACCATGATCTTCATGATAGAGAGTCTCCTATGATATCACCTTCATATACTAGTGGGAATCTTTTATTATAGAACTTGGCTTGTATATTTCAATGATGGGCTTCCTCAAAATGCCCTAGGTCTTCGTGAGCAAGCGAGTTGGATGCACACCCACTTAGTTCCTTTTGTTGAGCTTTCATATACTTATAGCTCTAGTGCATCCGTCGCATGGCAATCCCTACTCACTCACATTGATATCTATTAATGGGCATCTTCATAGCCCGTTGATACGCCTAGTTGATGTGAGACTATCTTCTCCTTTTTTATCTTCTCCACAACCACCATTCTATTCCACATATAGTGCTATGTCCATGGCTCACGCTCATGTATTGCGTGAAGATTGAAAAAGTTTGAGAACACCAAAAGTATGAAACAATTGCTTGGCTTTTCATCGGGGTTGTGCATGACTTAAATATTTTGTGTGGTGAAGATAGAGCATAGCCAGACTATATGATTTTGTAGGGATAACTTTCTCTGGCCATGTTATTTTGAGAAGACATAATTGCTTAGTTAGTATGCTTGAAGTATTATTATTTTTATGTCAATATTAAACTTTTGTCTTGAATCTTTCGGATCTGAATATTCATACCACAATTAAGAAAATTACATTGAAATTATGCCAAGTAGCATTCCACATCAAAAATTCTGTTTTTATCATTTACCTACTCGAGGACGAGCAGGAATTAAGCTTGGGGATGCTTGATACGTCTCCAACGTATCTATAATTTTTAATTGTTCCATGCTATATTATATTCTATTTTTGGACATTATTGGGCTTTATCATACACTTTTATATTATTTTTGGGACTAACCTATTAACCGGAGGCCCAGCCCAGAATTGCTGGCTTTTTGCCTATTTCAGAGTTTCGCAGAAAAAGAATATCAAACAGAGTCCAAACGAAAGGAAACCTTCGGGAACGTGATTTTCGGAACGAACGTGATCCAGAGGACTTGGACCCTACGTCAAGACATCAACCAGGAAGGCACGAGGTAGGGGGGCGCGCCTACCCCCCTGGGCGTGCTCTCCACCCTCGTGGGCCCCACGTTGCTCCACCGACGTACTTCTTCCTTCTATATATACCTACGTACCCCCAAACTACCAGATACGGAGCCAAAAACCTAATTCCACCGCCGCAACCTTCTATACCCATGAGATCCCATCTTGGGGCCTTTTCCGGAGCTCCGCCGGAGGGGGCATTGATCACGGAGGGCTTCTACATCAACACCATAGCCTCTCCGATGATGTGTGAGTAGTTTACCTCAGACCTTCGGGTCCATAGTTATTAGCTAGATGGCTTCTTCTCTCTTTTTGCATCTCAATACAATGTTCTCCCCCTCTCTTGTGGAGATCTATTCGATGTAATCTTCTTTTGCGGTGTGTTTGTTGAGACTGATGAATTGTGGGTTTATGATCAAGTTTATCTATGAACAATATTTGAATCTTCTCTGAGTTCTTTTATGTATGATTGGTTATCTTTGCAAGTCTCTTCGAATTATCAGTTTGGTTTGGCCTACTAGATTGATCTTTCTTGCAATGGGAGAAGTGCTTAGCTTTGGGTTCAATCTTGCGGTGTCCTTTCCCAGTGACAGTAGGGGCAGCCAGGCACGTATTGTATTGTTGCCATCGAGGATAACAAGATGGGGTTTATATCATATTGCATGAGTTTATCCCTCTACATCATGTCGTCTTACTTAAAGCGTTACTTTGTTCTTATGAACTTAATACTCTAGATGCATGCTGGATAGCGGTCGATGTGTGGAGTAATAGTAGTAGATGCAGGCAGGAGGCGGTCTACTTGTCGCGGACGTGATGCCTATATACATGATGATACCTAGATATTCTCATAACTATGCTCAATTCTATCAATTGCTCAACAGTAATTTGTTCACCCACAATAATACTTATGCTCATGAGAGAAGCCACTAGTGAAACCTATGGCCCCCGGGTCTATTTTCCATCATATTAATCTCCCGTCAACAAGCTATTTCTGGCGCCGTCTTTATTTTGCTTTCTTTACTTTGCATCTTTATCATAAAAATACCAAAAATATTATCTTATCATATCTATCAGATCTCACTTTCGTAAGTGACCGTGAAGGGATTGACAACCCCTTTATTGCGTTGGTTGCGAGGATTTTATTTGTTTGTGTAGGTGCGAGGGACTCATGCGTGGCCTCCTACTGGATTGATACCTTGGTTCTCAAAAACTGAGGGAAATACTTACGCTACTTTGCTGCATCACCCTTTCCTCTTCAAGGGAAAACCAACGCAGTGCTCAAGAGGTAGGACCCATCTGATCCTAGACCAACAGGGAGTGAATTAGACTTTTCTTTTGAGAAAGAGATGGAGAGCTATGAGCGCATCCTGTACGGTGATTTGAATGTGTCCTCCAAGCGAGTCTGTACTAGGAGAGTGGTAACTGTGAAGGATGGGGATGGGGTACTGACACATGTAGCTAAGGAGACAGAGGATGAGGAGGCACATATGGAGCAGAGGAGGGAGTCGGTTGGAGATGATGGCGCATCGGCGGCCTCCGAGGAGGAGGTCCGCCGGGACAAATGAAAATCCTAGGATGGAACTGCCGTGGTATGCTCTCCCCCACGGCAGTTCGAGAGCTCTTGGAGCTCCAAGGGTGTACTAAGGCGGATGTGATTTTTCTTTCAGAGTCTCACTTGAATAAATGTAAAGCCGATGAGTTGCGTCATGTTTTAAATTTTGATTCGATGTTTGTAGTGGAGAGCGATGGTCGGGCTGGTGGCCTTGTTTTGTTTTATCATAAGATAAATAAAGTTGTTTTGAATTATGTCTTGGATAATTTCATTGATATTTTGTTTATGAATGAGGATATTGTACAATGGTGTTTTACGGGGTTTTATGGTCGTCCGAGCTGGAGTGAGCGTAGTTTGTCTTGGGATGATATTCGAAATTTACATTGTAAGGGCAAACACCCCTGGGTAGTCTTGGGTGATTTTAATGAAATTTTACTTTCTTCTGAAAAGGAGGGCGGTAACGCCAGACCTAATGCTATGATGAGAGATTTTCGTAATTGTTTGCAAGAGTGCGGTGATATGGGATGTATTGACGATCTCTTCACTTGGAGGAGAGGCGAAATTAGGGAGAGACTTGACCGTGCAGTTTACAATGTGGATTGGGCGAATAAATTTGCTCGGGCTGCGATCATAAATGAAGAACACGTACACTCTGATCATCGACCCCTCATCCTGGATACAGATTATTTTGATGTGAATATGTTTAATCGCCCAAGGGGTCGAGCAAAACAATTTGAAGCTCGATGGCTCAAAGAAGAGACAGTTGTAGAAATCGTATGTATAGCATGGGATAAAGCAAAGATGATGGGTATTGGGCCGTCTCTCGCTGAGCGTACATGGGCGGTGCAGGCGGATCTGCATATTTGGGATCGCGATATTCTGAAGGGACCGAAAAAAAGAATTAATAAACTAAAAAAAGAACTAGAAAGGCTGCGGAGGGGACCTATGTGTGCGGAGTCTCAAGCGCGACAAAAGGAGATTCTTGTCCTCATTGAAAATCTGTTGGAACAAGAGGAGATTTACTGGCTACAACGTGGTCGCGCAAACTGGCTATTGCATGGGGATCGTAACACCTCCTTTTTTCATAATGCGGCAATGGCCAGAAAGAAAAGAAATCAGATTAAAAAATTACTTGATGATAATGGGCTATGGGTGCAAGGTACAGAAATGAAGAATCACATTATGGCATATTTCTCAAACCTCTTTACATCAGAAGGTTCCCATCCTAACTCGGAGGTTCTATCTCTTGTCCACTGAAAAGTGACCGATGAAATGAATGATGCTCTTCTAGCCCCCTATATGGCCGAGGAGGTTCGAAAGGCCCTATTTGATATTGGTGATTTAAAAGCGCTAGGTCCTGACGGCCTCCATGCTATTTTTTAGAAAAGATTTTGGTCTATGTTGGGAGATGACTTGATCGAAGAGGTTCTTTAAGCGGTAAATACATGTTCTATACCAACTGGGTGGAGTGACACTGCAATTGTAATGATCCCAAAGATTAACTCTCCTGAAAAGGTAACCCAATTTAGACCAATCAACTTGTGCAATGTGGTGTATAAGGTTATTTCAAAAATGATTGCTGCTCGTCTAAAGATAATCCTATCAGATATTATTAGCCCAACTCAGAGTGCCTGGAAGATTGATTACAGACAATATATTGGGGCATATGAATGTTTCCGTATAATAAAAAACAAAAGGGCGGGTAAAGAGGGTTTGTGTGCCATCAAACTAGATATGCACAAAGCATATGACCGAGTGGAGTGGTGTTTCTTAGAGGAAATTATGCTGAAATTGGGTTTTAAAGAGATTTGGGTGAACTTAGTTATGGAGTGTGTATCCTCTATGGAGTACCGGGTCCGTATTAATGATGATGAGACAGAGAGTTTTAAACCAACTAGAGGATTGAGGCAGGGAGATCCCCTTTCTCCCTACTTATTCTTGTTATGTATAGAGGGTTTGACCGCCCTTTTAGCTAATTCAGAGGAGAATGGAAACATTTCCGGTATAAAGGTTTGCATAGATGCCCCATCAATTTCTAATCTCCTCTTTGCTGATGATTGTTTGATCCTTATGCGAGCCAATCCCATGAGTGCAGAGGCATTGAAATCACTCTTGGATTCGTATTGTGCCGCCTCAGGGCAAATGGTTAGTGTTGAAAAATCTAGTATATTCTTTAGTCCCAATACTAAAGTGGAAGACAAGGCACAAATATGTACAATTCTAAATATTATGACTGAAGCCCTCAATGACAAATACCTGGGTTTGTCGGCAAATGTGGGCATGGACAAAAGTGATTGTTTCCAGTTCCTGATCGATCAAATTATTATGAAAATTAGTGGATGGAAGGAAAAATTGTTATCCTCTGGAGGGAAGGAAATTTTGCTCAAATCTGTTGTACAAGCTATCGCTACCTATGCCATGTCCGTCTTTAAAATTCCTAAAAAAATTGCAAAGGAATTATTAACGCGATGTCACATTTTTGGTGGGGTGACGAGGACAATCAGAAGAGGATGCATTGGATACCATGGTGGAAAATGTGTGTTCCAAAAGATCAAGGAGGTATGGGCTTCCGAGATATACACTGTTTCAACCTGGCGCTATTAGCTAAACAAGCGTGGCGTCTTCTTGATAATCCTGAATCTTGATGTGCAACCATCTTGAGAGCTAAATATTTCCCTGAGGGAGATTTGATGAACGCAAGTTTAAAGAAGGGATCCTCTTTTACTTGGCAAAGCATTATGGCGGGAGTGAACTCTTTGAGAAATGGTTATATCTGGCAAGTTGGAAATGGACAAAACATCGATATTTGGAGAGATGCATGGATTCCGAATTGTGCGAACAGGAAAATTATTATTCCTAGAGGTGGGCAACTTCCGTCAAAGGTGGCTGATCTTATTGATCCAATCACGAATTCTTGGGATGAAGATTTGGTGAGACAAACTTTGTGGCCAATTGATGTGCAAAGGGTCCTCGCGATTCCCCTCCCTATGCATAATATGTCGGATTTCATTGCCTGGAGCTATACAAAAAATGGTGTATTCACTGTTTGATCAGCTTATTCGGAGGAATGGAACCAACAACACAGGAGGAAATTGCAATATACTAATGGTATGGGTCGTACCAATGTCAATCCTATTTGGGGTAAGATTTGGAAATTATCGTGTCCGGCAAAGGTAAAAATATTTATCTGGCGAACGTTGCATGGAACTCCACTGTGTCGTGTTACACTTGCCAATAGACATATGAAAGTTTCGCCCCTTTGTCCATCATGCTCGAATGGGCAAGAAGATACAAAACACATCTTGTTTCTGTGTGAGAAGGCAAAAGAGGTTTGGGGTAAGCTGGGGATGTACGAGGTAATTAACCAAGCTTGTGTTATTGATCGTGCGGGTGAGGTGGTTCTTGAATTCGTACTTCTTATGATGCACCAAGAATTATCTATATTAGGTTGCCAAAATGCAAGTGAATTAATCGCGATAACCGCTTGGTATTTATGGTGGGAGAGACGCACGTTGGTTCATGAAGGGAAGTCTCAAGATGTGAACCAAATTTCGATGGGGGTTCGTGCTATAACGGCAAACTATGTGAATGCCCACTCCCCTAGTGCGACTAGTAGAAAAGAAGGATGCTTCTTTTGACCATGATCTGCTCAGGGGCACGGCAGGTGCTGTACTCAGAGATGACAAAGGAAAATTCATTGTTGGCGGAAATTGGAAGATCGATTGGTGTGCTGATGTACTAACAGCAGAAGCGATGGCTTTGAGGTTTGGTTTAATTCTTGCACAAAAGGCGGGATGCAATCGTCTTATTATTAACTCTGATAATATGGAAGTCATTGACACAATGAAAAATAGAGGGCAATCGGCGGGAGTTGCGGCGGCAGTCTTCGAGGATTGCTACTTCATGGCATGTGATTTTCCGTTGACTAGAGTTGAACATTGTAATAGGGTAGCTAATAAGGTTTCTCATGAACTTGCTAGGCTAGCGAAAGTTTCTGTAATTAGAGATTGGTTTGAGGAGCCTACGGAGAATATTGTACCTCTTCTTGTAGACGATGTAACCATTATTTCTGTAACGCCCCGGATCTGATGCACCACGTGTCTTCCGTTTATTCGTCGTTGTTGCCATGTCATTTGCTTGCGTGTTGCATTTTGCCATGTCATCTTCTGCATTGCATCATGAGCATAATGCCTTGGTTTGCATCTTGAAGCTTTGTTGTGTGCTTGTTATCTTTGTGAACTCCTTCTTCTCATCTTCTTTTCTGTTTCATCTTGCCCTTTCCATCTAAATCATCATCTAGTGCAACACCCCATCACAAGCGTCTTCCTTTCAATTCTCACCCATTTATTGCAAGTGGTATTTTTCTGTCCCAGTAAATGTTCACTTACTTTTGGTAAATCTTAAACCATGCCAACTACCTCTTTGTCAAATTTCATCTCTTTTAAAGTTGTTTTGGTTGGGCTAAGAATTTACTCAAGTTTGAATCAAATTCAAACTTGTTTAAATTTTCTGTTCTAAAAGTTGCCAAACCAATTTTATTAAATCTTGCATGTTCCCAGGAGCATGAGGATATTCTTACATCTTCCAAATTCTTTCCCTAGCTCCCCTTCTTTTCCTTTTCTGAAATCTGTTTATTATAAAAACAGAGAAAAGGGAACTACCTTTTTCTTATCTCGGCGCTGCACTTGGGCCTTCCCCTCACCTTACAGCCAGCAGCAGCAGCCCCAGCGTAGCCCAGTGCAGCACCACCACAACCCAGCCCGCCAACCACCTCCCCCTCTGGTAATTCCACCTCCACGTAACACATTTTCACCCTGGCCCCACATGTCATCCTCTCTCCTTCCTCCTTTCTTCCTCCTTGGCAGAACTCCCTCGCTCACAGTAACTCCAGGTCACCTCGGCGCACATGGCCGCCGTGGCAAGGCCGACTCCATCCTCGCCATCCAGCCCCCCTATTTAACCCCCGTAGCAACCCCTAGGGTTTCCCCTTCCTCCTCTCCCTCTTGTCCGCCGCCGCCGCGCAGGTAATGGCACCCAAGCGCCCTGTTGCCTCGCTTCCGATCGCCATGGCCGAGGCGAGCCGGAGCTCTCCTCCGGCGTACGAGCTCCAACGCCGGCCCCTTCTTCCTCCACGACCCCGTTCCCGCTGCGATCCAAGGCTGGAGACGCCAAGTTCCTCGGCGTCCTCTTCCTCTGCTTCATCTTCTTCACGGTTCAGAGGAACGCCAAGTTCCTCGTCGTCGTCTTCATCTTCTTCATCTACGGCAGGTGCTCGTCGCCGGTCAACTTTGTCGCGACCCCTCGTTCCTGAGCTCGATCGACTCCAGCAGCACCCCCTCTGTGAGCAGCCGCACCTCCTCACCTCTTTCCGCCGTCGTTTCCATCATCGTAGTCACTGATCCGCGCGACCCGAGTCATTCCGTCACGGATGGGCTCGAGTTCGAGCTTGTGCTCATGCGCCCCGCTGCACACTGCTCATGTTCTTGCACGCACACCACGCTCCTCTTCGTCCTTGCACAGAGGCAGGACCCCGCAGCTTGCCTCGTCGTGCTTCGCCGCCATGGCCTTGATCTCTGAATTTTGCGCACGCGAGAACCTACACTCAGCGCCTCCACACATGCATGCCGCCTCCCATGAGACACCAACGCGATGCCCGCGTCTCCCTCTTTCTTGCACTACATCACTCATGCACACACCCCTAGGTCCTTGCCCGCGCTTCCTGCCTTGTCTCGCCTTGCGTGTGGTTTCTTCCCTGCCTTGCCGCGCCATGCCATGGCCCGAGCCGAGCAACGCTCGAGCTCGAGCGCCTCTGCACCCCTCCTCGTGGCTGAGCCTCGCAGCAGCCTATCCCACACACCCGCAGTTGCCTCCTGGACCCCACCGTTTCACCGTTGCTCGCGCGGTGTAGATCGGTGTCTTCTCTGTTGCAGAGGAGAAGAAACCCCATCCGTCGTGGGGCTAGTTCAAAGAAAGCCGTGCCCAATCCCTGCAACAGCGGTAGCAGCAGCGCAGTGGATCGATCAATGGAGTTCTACCAGGGAGACCCCGGTTCGAATCCCCTTGGGGACATATTTAGAACCGCAATTTTTACCTCTGTTGCTTCTATGACAGTGGACCCCATTTGTCACCCTCTCTGCACACATACCCTCTCCACACCCACACTCCTGCCACCTCAGCACCACGGGCCCCCTCGTCATTGACAGTGGCTGGCCCAGCTCGTGTTCCCTGTCGTTTAATTTTCTCTTGCATATTCACAGAAATGCCATTATTTTGGTTTGTTAATAACTAAAAATCCATGCATCCAAATGAAACATGTCATATATGCATCTTGCTCAGTTTTCCATGTAGTTTCACTATATCCAGCTTTTATCCATGTTTAAACTTGCTATTTGATTAAATTTGCTCAAATAACATGTTAAAATGGTTTATTTCATAACTAAATAACCGTAGCTCCGATTTAGATAAACTTTATATGTAAATGGGGTAGGATAATGCATAGATTAACTTGATGCACTTATTTATCATGTTTAACAACTTTTAAAATTGTGTATAGGGCAGAACGGTAGCAATTCGAAATAGGCACATGGGGATTTTCCGAAATTGTTGTTTGTTGTTTCCGGCCTCATTTAAAATTGCCTAGATACGTAGTTTTGTTATGCTTCACCCCTTGCCATGTTTAATAACATTTAATATTGTTGGGTGCATATATGAGAGAGAACTAAATAATTGAATGTGGTGTTTCGTCAATATGCAACTCGTTGCCTATTGAGCTCCACTTAATTTGTAGTATTGTTTGTTGCATTTTCCCATGCCATGCCTCATTTAAACCGGACATGCATCATACTTGACTGTGCATCATGCCATGTTTATGATTGTGTGTTTACTATGTTGTTTGTTTCTTTCCGGGTTGCTTCTCTCGTTAGCTTCGGTTTCTTTCCGGAGTTGTGAGGATTCGTTCGACTCCGTCAGTTTGTCTTCTTCATGGACTCGTTCTTCTTCCTAGCGGGATCTCAGGCAAGATGACCATACCCTCGAAATCACTTCTATCTTTGCTTGCTAGTTGTTCGCTCTATTGCTATGTCGCGCTACCTACCACTTGCTTATCAAGCCTCCCAAATTGCCATGAACCTCTAACCTTTGTCACCCTTCCTAGCAAACCGTTGTTTGGCTATGTTACCGCTTTTGCTCAGCCCCTCTTATAGCGTTGCTAGTTGCAGGTGAAGATGAAGTTTGTTCCATGTTGGAACATGGATATTTTGGGAATATCACAATATCTCTTATTTAATTAATGCATTTATATACTTGGTAAAGGGTGGAAGGCTCGGCCTTATGCCCGGTGTTTTGTTCCACTCTTGCCGCCCTAGTTTCCGTCATACCGGTGTTATGTTCCTTGATTTTGTGTTCCTTACGCGGTTGGGTGATTTATGGGACCCCCTTGACAGTTCGCTTTGAATAAAACTCCTCCAGCAAGGCCCAACCTTGGTTTTACATTTGCATCACCTAGCCTTTTTCCCTTGGGAGTCGCGCTCCCGAGGGTCATCTTATTTTACCCCCCCCCCGGGCCAGTGCTCCTCGGAGTGTTGGTCCAAACTAGAGCCACTTGCAGCGCCACCTCGGGGAAACTTGAGGGCTGGTTTTAGTTGTACGTAGTGTTCATCCGGTGTTTCCTGAGAACGAGGTACGTGCGACTCCTATCGGGATTGTTGACACATCGGGCGGCTTTGCTGGTCTTGTTTTACCATTGTCGAAATGTCTTGTAAACCGGGATTCCGAGACTGATCGGGTCTTCCCGGGAGAAGGATTATCCTTCGTTGACCGTGAGAGCTTATAATGGGCTAAGTTGGGACACCCCTGCTGGGTATTATCTTTCGAAAGCCGTGCCCGCGGTTATGTGGCAGATGGGATTTGTTAATATCCGGTTGTAGAGAACTTGACACTCGACTTAATTAAAACCATCAACCGCGTGTGTAGCCGTGATAGTCTCTTTTCGGCGGAGTCCGGGAAGTGAACACGGCTTTTGGGTTATGTTTGACGTAAGTAGGAGTTCAGGATCACTTCTTGATCATTGCTAGCTTCACGACCGTTCCGTTGCTTCTCTTCTCGCTCTCATTTGCGTATGTTAGCCACCATATATGCTTAGTCGCTTGCTGCAACCTCACCTCATTACCCTTCCTTCCTATAAGCTTAAATAGTCTTGATCTCGCGGGTGTGAGATTGCTGAGTCCTCGTGACTCACAGATACTTCCAAAACAGTTGCAGGTGCCGAGGATACCAGTGCAGGTGACGCAACCGAGCTCAAGTGGGAGCTCGATGAAGGTCTTGTTCGTTGTGTTGTTTCTGTTCATGTTGATCAGTAGTGGTGCCCAGTTGGGACGATCGGGGATCTAGAATTTGGGGTTGTCTTCTTTTATTTTGGTTCCGTAGTTGGAGCTATGTGTGTACTCTGATTGATGTATGATTTATTTATGTATTGTGTGAAGTGGCGATTGTAAGCCAACTCTTTATCCCATTCTTGTTCATTACATGGGATTGTGTGAAGATGACCCTTCTTGCAACAAAACCATAATGCGGTTATGCCTCTAAGTCGTGCCTCGACACGTGGGAGATATTGCCGCATCGTGGGTGTTACAAGTTGGTATCAGAGCCTTCCCCGACTTAGGAGCCCCCTGCTTGATCGAATCGCTGACGTTGTTGAGTCTAGAACAAAAATGTTTTGAGTCTTAGGATTATATATATCGGAGAGTAGGATTCTTTTTACTCCTCAGTCCCTTCGTCGCTCTGGTGAGGTCTCCTGACGTAGAAGTTTTGACTTTCTTCTCCTCAAATTTTACTAAAGAATTTTTTTTAGGATCACGCGGGTATCTTGGAATCGTTCCGATGGTTTTGTGACGAGAACATTGTTCTTGGTGCCTCCTGACATTTGGGGTTGTGGCAGTGTCCCGGGGAGTTGAGCTCCGAGGTGTTGTCGTCACAATTTTATCGTTGCAGTTCTGAAATACCTGAGTTTCGCCGACATCGAAAATCTCTTTTATGCAGTTGTTGGTGAGATCACCTCGACGCCACCCAGTACTGGGGCGGGAGTTCGGGAGTATTGCCATAACTCGTATAACGGATGCTTTTCGAAGGTTGAGGTACACGATTTCCGAAGGTTTCTTGGTTATGTGTTGACGGATGGATACAGCTGGATCTAGGGATTGTTAGTTTGGGTGATATATTTTGTGTCCCCTGTATCCCCAACACCTGATTGCATAACCAGAAAGTTTCGGGAGTTTATAAGTGGGAATTCAAGTATCTCGCAGGATATCTTTCCAACACACACATGATACGATATGGGATCTATCATATGTTTGTTTCCGGCTTATTCTGCAAGCCAATCCTTTGTTTTGTTTTAAGTTGTGGTATTCGAGTTGCTTCATTGTCAGGTGTTGATTACATACCTTTTCCAAGTGGTGTTCTCATGTTTCTATGGGAGTGTTAATCCTTCTTGGTCATCAAGAGTGTCATCCCAATTCTATTTCCAACCGGTGTGCTTCTCTTCAAGTGGATCCGATCATTTACAACATCCGCAAGATCAACTCTAAGTTTTCTCAACAGTGTTTGTTTCATCCGTCCCAAGGTGCCTTTGTTTTTCTCGCCCTCCCACCCTTTTTCTTCAAGGACTCAGATTTCTCAACCATGTATCCTTTATTGGTGAGAAGTCTCTTCATTTTTTCTTTCAATGTTCTTATCCGGTGATTTCCCATGAAGATACTAACGAAGGTTCAAGTTTATCATTCTTCATTCTTTTCTTCTCCGGTGGATTCAATTCAAGTTTTGTCGATCATACCCCTTCCTCGTTTCAAATGTTTTCTCATGCCGGTGCAACTCTTAATCATTCTTCAAGTGCTATTCAATTGTTCCGGAGTGCTGAAGATGCCTCAGGAGATTCATGTTTTCATTCCTAATCCGTTCAAGCTATTTCGAGGTTGTTATCTCATTCAACTCATTTAATTCAACTAGCGCTATCTCTCTTTTAAATCATTTCAACGGTGTTTCTTTTGAGTGGGCCCTAACCCACATGTCTTTTCCCAGGATCTTACCTGACTCTTCTAATTATTCCGGAGCCATTCCTAATTCTTTTCAAAGTGTGACATAAGAATGGATTCCATCAGTCACATGCCTTCCCCAAGACTGCTTTCAAATTCTTTTCATTGTTGGCCCAACCCTTCCTCTTTTCATTCTCCCGGAGTATCTCAGTAATTTTGGTGGCGTTTCTCGTCGTCATTTGAAGACCGAAGAAGAGTTCCTCTAAATCTTGTCCGTTCTCTCAAAGATTCGTGGTTCTAGCTTCATGTTATCCTCTTGAATTATTCCATTTGTCAGATATTATTTTCTTATCCATTCGGAGTATGTCAGGAGTTGTTTTCCGTTTCATTTCACCGGAGGCCATCATTCCAACTACCGTTATCCAATTATCTCGGCGCTTCTGTCAAGTATTCTTTAATCAGCTCGTGATCTCTTCATTCTTTTGCATCTAAATTCCCTCAAGCATATTTATTCCTCTAATTCTCCCGGTGATTCATTATCTGTCATCAATCATTTTCGAATTCTTATGGTGGTTCATTCAAGATTCCTTTTCCTTTGTTTATCATATCAATTCATTCGTTCTTTGAAATCCTACCGGTGGTTCGTTGAAGACCTTCCTCAAGGTTGCGCCATTTACCCCTTAATCCTTTTCAACAAGAATAAGTAGTATGCAAAATCCATTGCTTCTCATCAATTTAATTGGTGGAGGATAAGCATAACGTAATTCTTATTCTTCTTTCATCTAGTTGATTAATCCCTTCCTTCGGAGTTTGTTCATAATGAATAATCTCTCGGTTCTAAGTGTTTCCACCTTTTATTTTCCGGAGTTCAAATTTCCTCGGCCATTTCATCGGGACCTCCATCTAAATCATCACAAGGCTTTATCTTGTTCTTTCCAACCTTTGTTTCTTTAATCCTTTTGTTTACCGGAGTTCTTCATGGTGGTTCAGCATGATTTAATTCATTCTTCAAGAGTTCGTCAAGATTCTTGTTGGTGGAGCTCAAGTATTCTTCTTCTTGCGTCTCGAAGTGCAATTAATTCTCCGTATTATTTTGAATTGGAGTTTTGCATTTCTTCATTCTTCTCTGATATTCAAGTATTTGGTTGTGGCGGGGTTTCACCTCAAATTTTGAGAGGATTTTCCATAAGTCCACAACAAGCTTATTCTTTTGTTGTTGATTCCTCAACAACTCCGTTCAAACCTTCCTTCTAAGGATGCTATCGAATTCATTCCTGGTGGAAGTTGTTGTTCGTTTATCCGTTCTTTTCATTCTATTCTGTCAATTCTTCTGGAGGCATTGTGTTGTTCATCTCGTCAAGTGTCATCCCATCTTGTGAAGTTCATGTTCTATTCCTCAATTTGTCAGCCGGAGTGCTGCCGGAATTCTTTTGTTCTTATTCCTTTCCTATCTTATTCTAACCAGAGTGTTGCCCAAATTCATTTTCTATCCCTTTTAGCCGGAGTGGTTCCGAATTCATTCTTGTTCATTGAGCTCATGTTTCATGTCTTTCATCCTACAAGATTCTCGTAATGTTCCTTGTTCCTCTTTTCTAACGGAGTGT
This sequence comes from Triticum aestivum, assembly GCF_018294505.1. NCBI lineage: Eukaryota > Viridiplantae > Streptophyta > Magnoliopsida > Poales > Poaceae > Triticum > Triticum aestivum. Next base: position 231,209,799 of record NC_057802.1, on the reverse strand, counting down.
TTTCAACGTCGTTCATCTCCGTTGTATTCTTCCTTGCAGCTGTCTAACCTCTCAAGGTTCTTTTGTTTCACTCAGTTGTCCAAGAAGCAACTTTGTTCTTCCTATTCCCCTTCCGTCTCGTTCCTAAGATCTCGGGACGAGATCTCTTGTTAGTGGAGGAGTGTTGTAACGCCCCAGATCCGATGCGCCACGTGTCTTCCGTTTATTCGTCGCTGTTGCCATGTCATTTGCTTGCGTGTTGCATTTTGCCATGTCATCTTCTGCATTGCATCATGAGCATAATGCCTTGGTTTGCATCTTGAAGCTTTGTTGTGTGCTTGTTATCTTTGTGAACTCCTTCTTCTCATCTTCTTTTTTGTTTCATCTTGCCCTTTCCATCTAAATCATCATCTAGTGCAACACCCCATCACAAGCGTCTTCCTTTCAATTCTCACCCATTTATTGCAAGTGGTATTTTTCTGTCCCAGTAAATGTTCACTTACTTTCGGTAAATCTTAAACCATGCCAACTACCTCTTTGTCAAATTTCATCTCTTTTAAAGTTGTTTTGGTTGGGCTAAGAATTTACTCAAGTTTGAATCAAATTCAAACTTGTTTAAATTTTCTGTCTCTAAAAGTTCTAAACCAATTTTATTAAATCTTGCATGTTCCCAGGAGCATGAGGATATTCTTACATCTTCCAAATTCTTTCCCTAGCTCCCCTTCTTTTCCTTTTCTCAAATCTGTTTATTATAAAAACAGAGAAAAGGGAACTACCTTTTCCTTATCTGGGCGCTGCACTTGGGCCTTCCCCTCACCTTACAGCCAGCAGCAGCAGCCCCAGCGTAGCCCAGTCCAGCACCACCACAGCCCAGCCCGCCAACCACCTCCCCCTCTGGTAATTCCACCTCCACGTAACACATTTTCACCCTGGCCCCACATGTCATCCTCTCTCCTTCCTCCTTTCTTCTTCCTTGGCAGAACTCCCTCGCTCACAGTAACTCCAGGTCACCTCGGCGCACATGGCCGCCGTGGCAAGGCCGACTCTGTGAGCAGCCGCACCTCCTCACCTCTTTCCGCCGTCGTTTCCATCATCGTAGTCACTGATCCGCGCGACCCGAGTCGTTCCGTCACGGATGGGCTCGAGTTCGAGCTTGTGCTCATGCGCCCCGCTGCACACTGCTCATGTCCTTGCACGCACACCACGCTCCTCTTCGTCCTTGCACAGAGGCAGGATCGATCAATGGAGTTCTACCAGGGAGACCCCGGTTCGAATCCCCTTGGGGACATATTTAGAACCGCAATTTTTACCTCTGTTGCTTCTATGACAGTGGACCCCATTTGTCACCCTCTCTGCACACATACCCTCTCCACACCAACACTCCTGCCACCTCAGCACCACAGGCCCCCTCGTCATTGACAGTGGCTGGCCCAGCTCGTGTTCCCTGTCGTTTAATTTTCTCTTGCATATTCACAGAAATGCCATTATTTTGGTTTGTTAATAGCTAAAAATCCATGCATCCAAATGAAACATGTCATATATGCATCTTGCTCAGTTTTCCATGTAGTTTCACTATATCCAGCTTTTATCCATGTTTAAACTTGCTATTTGATTAAATTTGCTCAAATAACATGTTAAAATAGTTTATTTCATAACTAAATAACCGTAGCTCCGATTTAGATAAACTTTATATGTAAATGGGGTAGGATAATGCATAGATTAACTTGATGCACTTATTTATCATGTTTAACAACTTTAAAATTGTGTATAGGGCAGAACAGTAGCAATTCGAAATAGGCACATGAGGATTTTCCGGAATTGTTGTTTGTTGTTTCTGGCCTCATTTAAAATTGCCTAGATACGTAGTTTTGTTATGCTTCACCCCTTGCCATGTTTAATAACATTTAATATTGTTGGGTGCATATATGAGAGAGAACTAAATAATTGAATGTGGTGTTTCGTCAATATGCAACTCGTTGCCTATTGAGCTCCACTTAATTTGTAGTATTGTTTGTTGCATTTTCCCATGCCATGCCTCATTTAAACCGGACATGCATCATACTTGACTGTGCATCATGCCATGTTTATGATTGTGTGTTTACTATGTTGTTTGTTTCTTTCCGGGTTGCTTCTCTCGTTAGCTTCGGTTTCTTTCCGGAGTTGTGAGGATTCGTTCGACTCCATCAGTTTGTCTTCTTCATGGACTCGTTCTTCTTCCTAAAGGGATCTCAGGCAAGATGACCATACCCTCGAAATCACTTCTATCTTTGCTTGCTAGTTGTTCGCTTTATTGCTATGTCGCGCTACCTACCACTTGCTTATCAAGCCTCCCAAATTGCCATGAACCTCTAACCTTTGTCACCCTTCCTAGCAAACCGTTGTTTGGCTATGTTACCGCTTTTGCTCAGCCCCTCTTATAGCGTTGCTAGTTGCAGGTGAAGATTAAGTTTGTTCCATGTTGGAACATGGATATTTTGGGAATATCACAATATCTCTTATTTAATTAATGCATCTATATACTTGGTAAAGGGTGGAAGGCTCGGCCTTATGCCCGGTGTTTTGTTCCACTCTTGCCGCCCTAGTTTCCGTCATACCGGTGTTATGTTCCTTGATTTTGCGTTCCTTACGCGGTTGGGTGATTTATGGGACCCCCTTGACAGTTCGCTTTGAATAAAACTCCTCCAGCAAGGCCCAACCTTGGTTTTACATTTGCATCACCTAGCCTTTTTCCCTTGGGAGTCGCGCTCCCGAGGGTCATCTTATTTTACCCCCCGGGCCAGTGCTCCTCGGAGTGTTTGTCCAAACTAGAGCCACTTGCAGCGCCACCTCGGGGAAACTTGAGGGCTGGTTTTAGTTGTACGTAGTGTTCATCCGGCGTGTCCTGAGAACGAGGTACGTGCGACTCCTATCGGGATTGTCGACACATGGGGCGGCTTTGCTGGTTTTGTTTTACCATTGTCGAAATGTCTTGTAATCGGGATTCCGAGACTGATCGGGTCTTCCCGGGAGAAGGAATATCCTTCGTTGACCGTGAGAGCTTATAATGGGCTAAGTTGGGGTATTATCTTTCGAGAGCCGTGCCCGCGGTTATGTGGCAGATGGGAATTTGTTAATATCCGGTTGTAGAGAACTTGACACTTGACTTAATTAAATACATCAACCGCGTGTGTAGCCGTGATGGTCTCTTCTCGGCGGAGTCCGGGAAGTGAACACGGCTTTTGGGTTATGTTTGACGTAAGTAGGAGTTCAGGATCACTTCTTGACCATTGCTAGTTCACGACCGTTCCGTTGCTTCTCTTCTCGCTCTCATTTGCGTATGTTAGCCACCATATATGCTAGTGCTTGCTGCAGCTTCACCTCATTACCCCATCCTTTCCTATAAGCTTAAATAGTCTTGATCTCGCGGGTGTGAGATTGCTGAGTCCTCGTGAATCACAGATACTTCCAAAACAGTTGCAGGTGCCGATGATACCAATGCAGGTGACACAACCGAGCTCAAGTGGGAGCTCGATGAAGATCTTGTTCGTTGTGTTGTTTCTGTTCATGTTGATCAGTAGTGGTGCCCAGTTGGGACGATCGGGGATCTAGCATTTGGGGTTGTCTTCTTTTATTTTGGTTCCGTAGTCGGACCTATGTGTGTACTCTGATTGATGTATGATTTATTTATGTATTGTGTGAAGTGGGGATTGTAAGCCAACTCTTTATCCCATTCTTGTTCATTACATGGGATTGTGTGAAGATGACCCTTCTTGCGACAAAACCACAATGCGGTTATGCCTCTAAGTCGTGCCTCGACACGTGGGAGATATAGCCGCATTGTGGGCGTTACAATTTCCAATTAATAAAGTGCATGTTTTCTTTAAAAAAAATCACGATGTGAACTGTTTAAAAAAATTCACAAACTAACTGTTTTATGTGGCGCCTAACAGCCGGGCGCTGCACTCCACTATGCAGCGCCTTTGTCTTAGGCGCCGCACTCCCGGCCAGCGTGGCAACCCGGGGCCACACAATATAATGTGCAGCGCCTAGCGCTTAGGCGCTGCACATTGACTTAAGGCGCATCGGGCCAGCCCTCCCAGGCAGTTCTTCCCCCTCTCCCAGGCAGTTGCTCTCTGTAACAGAGAGCAGCGGCGGCGCCCCCTTCGGATCCCCCCACACATCCCTCTCAGATCTGAAATTTAAGGCGTGGATTCGATCTCCAATCGCTCCTACTAGGTAAACTCCTCCGTTCCCTTTCTTTTCCTCCGTAAATTCGTTCCCATTTTAGAGATTTGTCCAAGATTGGGTGGAACCCTTGATTTGCTTGAACATGTCTTCGTACTATGAGTTACCTTCACATGCCGCCCAATATGCGACCCTATCCTAAAGGAACTCGAAGGTCCCACCAAGGATAGAAGCGCATATTGGAGACGCTTTTGCAAGGTGGATATCATTACATCGTACTATTACATAATAGTTGGGGATACATACAAGAGGCAAACAATGCCACATGAATACAACATCACAATACATAAGAGCAACATCCGACTACGGATGAACACAAACAGAAACTCAAACGACATCCACCCTGCTAGCCCAGGCTGCCGACTTGGAACCTATCCCCTGATCGAAGAAGCAGAAGAAGAACTCCAAAACATGTAAACATCGCTCTCGCGTCATGATCATCGCAATACCTGTACCTGCAATTGGTGTTGTAGTAAACTGTGAGCCACGAGGAGTCAGCAATCCCATTACCATGGGTATCAAGACTAGCAAAGCTTAATGGGTAAGGAAGGGGTAAAGTGGTGAGGTTGCAGCAGCGGCTAAGCAAAGTATGGTGGCTAACTTATGAAACAAGAGCGAGAAGAGGAGCTTAACAAGCGGTCTTCAACTAGCAATGATCAAGAAGTGATCCTGAACTCCTACTTACGTCAAACATAACCCAAAAACCGAGTTCTCCTCTCGAACAACCCCGAAAAGAGACAATCACGGTTACGCACACGGTTGGTGTATTTTACAAGAGTTTACTTCAAGTTTACTACAACCGGATATTAACAAATTCCCATCTGCCACATAACCGCGGGCATGGCTCTCGAAAGTTTAAACCCTGTAGGGGTGTCCCAACTTAGCCCGTGATAAGCTCTCACGATCAATGAAGGATATTCCTTCTCCCGGGAAGACCCGATCAGTCTCGGAATCCCGGTTACAAGACATTTCGACAATGGTAAAACAAGACCAGCAAAGCCGCCCGATGTGCCGACAAATCCCGATAGGAGCTGCACATATCTCGTTCTCAGGGCACACCGGATGAGCAAGACGTCGGGTTGGCATAGACCCTGGTTGCCCAGGGGGCGCCGGACATCGCTCGGTTTGGACCAGCACTCAGAGGAGCACTGGCCCGGGGGGGCTAAAATAAAGATGACCCTCGGGCTCCGGAAACCCAAGGGAAAAAGGCTTAGGTTGTTAGGCAAATGTAAAACCAATGTTGGGCCTTGCTGGAAGAGCTTTATTCAAAACGAACTATCAAGGGGATCCCATAACACCCAACCGCGTTAGGGACGCAAAATCCGGGAACATAATACCGATATGACGGAAACTAGGGCGGCAAGAGTGGAACAAAACACCAGGCATAAGGCTGAGCCTTCCACCCTTTACCAAGTATATAGATGCATTAATAATATAAGAGATATTGTGATATCCCAACATAAACATAATCCAACAAGGAGCAATCTTCAACTTCACCTGCAACTAGTAACGCTATAAGAGGGGCTGAGCAAAAGCGGTAACATAGCCAAACAACGGTTTGCTAGGAAGGGTGACAAAGGTTAGAGGTTCATGGCAATTTGGGAGGCTTGATAAGCAAGTGGTAGGTAATGCGGCATAGCGATAGAACGAAGCAACTAGCATAGCAATGATAGTAATGAGATCCAAGGTGACGGTCTTCTTGCCTGAAATCCCGCTAGGAAGAAGAATGAGTCCATGAAGAAGATGAAGCCACGAAGACGAACCAAGCGTAGACGAACGAATCCTCACGATCGCAACGAAACGGGAACTATCGAGGAGAAGCACACAACATGGTAAACACACCACACATAATGAGACATGATGCTCAACCAAGTATGATGCATGACAAGGATACATGAAGATACTCATGGCAAGAGATGATGCATACAAGAACAACACATCAAAGCAAGTTTAAATGAGGCCGGAAACAACATATAACAATTCCGGTAAGTCCTCATATGCAAATTTTGAAATTGGTCCATATCTGAATAAACCTTATGTTCAAGTTGTTAGACAGCAAGTTAAGATGCACCAAAATGATCTACACGAAATTCTAGTCAAGTTACATATAAAGTTCATTTAATTCGGAGCTACGGCCTAGAAGATATGAGCAAAACAAGTTAAACATGGTATTGATGCAAAATGCATTCAAACATCAAGCACACACCTCAAAACATGGATGCCACAAGGTAACATGAAACTACATGCAAAACTAAGCAAGATTCATATAGAGCACACTGAAAACGGAGCAACGGTTCAACACATACACATGAAACAAGTTTAAAGGACAAGCTGTCCAAAACAGCAACTAGGCAACTTGTAAGTATCAAAATAACATGCTACATCACCTCAACATGAAAACAAATGACATGGACGTGATGTGCAGGTAAAGCATTACAACACATGAACACTGAGCTAACTCCAGAAATTACTAGAACATGCTCAAAAGGACATGGCAAGATTGCAAATAATAACAGTTTCACAGACTTGGCAGAATTCACAGGACATGGCAGGAATAATATCAGGTTGCAATGTTTAGAGCTATAAAACGACATGTTACAGTAAGCTATCATGGCAAACAAAGGCATGGAATGCTAACACCAAAGACAAAGAACAAAACTCCCTTACTGAACATATTCCCAAGATCAACAGAAAAGATGGTAGGATTCATGCAAACATGGCAAATGATATGACAGATTCAGACTAGGTGAAAATAACAGCACATGGCAGGAAGAACGATAAGTAGGCATGTTGGTGAGCTTGTACAACTCACTACGGAGCATTAAAGGGCATGGAACGGTAACCAACAGTAAGAAGGCATTATTATGAAGCTAAGAATGGCAAGAACAAGTCCATAGGACACATAGAACACTAGAAAAACACATGGCAAAACTAAACTTAATGTTTACAGGCTGACAACAACATTATTTAGCAAGTTGAGAGCAAGTTTACAATAAGCTACAGCAGGATATAAATACAACCAAGGGCATGGATGGATAGAGAATAACATTTATAACAAAACATCCTTAGGGAACATCTCCAGATTATTCATAGAACTCATGGTAGCAGCATGGAAACATAGGAACAAAATATAACAGACTCAGACTTGGCAGAAATGACTCACAGAAATCAGCAACATCATGGAGGCTACTTTGCATGCTTGTGCTAGTCACCACAGAGCTCCTAAAAATACAAGACTTGCACCACTGTAAAGATGGCATGATGTAGTACAAAACACAGGTAGAGCTCATGTTCATAGGGTGCACACACAAAAAGCAATGAAAAAGACAAATCACCAAGATATAACAGTTTCAGCAGGTTAACATCATATAGCACTCTTTCAACGATGATTAGAGCATCAAGATGAACTCAAACAAGCATGGCACAGTGGAATGAAATGTAGAGCATCTCGCAATGAACATTTTGGTATATTATACACGCAAAACGGAGCTGTATGCAAGAAGTTATGGCATGTCAAACTTATGCACATGATGTTGAAAATCTGAGACTTAGTGAAATATACCCTCCGAAAATCTGGACGGGGTCGACCCGGGACTGCGGGATCCGGCGCGGGGGAGGCGTGTTCGGTTCGTCTCCCGGTGGATCTGGTCCACCCGGACCGGATCTGGCCGGCGTTGACTCCGGCGATGGCGCGGTGGAGATCCGGCGGAGGGGCGGCTGGCCGGTGTGAGGGGCGGGGTGACGGACGGCGGCGGTGGTGCGATGGTGCGGTGATGCGAGGGAGTGGCGAGGCGGAGCCGAGGCGGCGGCGGCGAAGAGGGGCCGGCGACGCGGTGCGGTGGGCGGCGGAGGTCGGCGGCGAGCGGGGCGGCGGCGAGCTCCGGGCGGCGGAGATCTTGGCGGCGGCGGCACGCGGGTCCGGGCGCCGAGGCAGGGAGCCGGCGGGACGGCGAGGAGGCGGCGGGCGCACCGGCGGCGGGGTCGGCGAGGCACGCTGGCGGGAGGCGCGACGGAGCGAGGCCGGCGAGGCGGCGCTCTCCGGCGAGGCCGGTGGTGGAGTCCGACGAGGCGGGTGCGGGGACGGGCCCCGATGGGCTCGGCGGGCTTGCCCCGGGCCCCGGCGGGCCGCGACGGCGTGGGCGGATGAGTGGTGACGTGGCGGCGCGGGGTTGGCTGTGGAGGCGGCGGCGGACATGTTCGTCGGCGCGGAGAGGGTTTGATCTAGGGTTAGGGGTGGATTCATCCGCAAATTTCGGGGGAGATGGCCTATTTATAGGTAGAGGGAGCTAGGAGAGTCCAAATGAGGTGCGGTTTTTGCCCACACGATCACGATCCAACGACCGAGAGCATGGAGGGAGTTTGGATGGGCTCATGTGTTGTGGAGGAGGGTTGTTGGGCTGCAAAGAGAAAGGGGCTTCGGGGTTACACGGTTAACCGTTGGGGCATCAAACGACCTCCAAATGGAACGAAATTTGACGGGCGGTCTACCGGTGATATACCAAGGCCACTCGGCAAATCTCGGCCCATTCCGAGAACGTTTTTCTCCCGCTCACGAAACAAGGTCTGAGAGGGGCGACGGCGCGTGCGAGAGTGTCGGGGCTCAGAACGGACAACGGAGAGAACTGGGAGGACCCGAACGGATGCAAGTTTTGAAAGACATACAGATGAAATGCAGATGATGACATGACAAAATGCAACACGCAAGCAAATGACATGGCAACGACGGCGAATAACTGGAAGACACCTGGCGCATCGAATCGGGGCGTTACAGTAAACTCCTCCGTTCCCTTTCTTTTCCTCCGTAAATTCGTTCCCATTTTAGAGATTTGTCCAAGATTGGGTGGAACCCTTGATTTGCTTGGTTTGGATCTTTATTTGTCCAAGATTGGGTGTTGTGATGGAGGATGTGTAGTCATAGTGGTACTATCCTAGTATTGTTCATTAGTTCACAATATATGATTCTTGTTAGTGAAACCTAGATTATTCCTTTTAGATATATATGAGATGCCTAGTTTTGTAGATAATTATGAGATGTTGAGTTTTGTAGCTATATATGAGATGTTGAGTTTTTTAGATATATATTAGATGTTGAGTTTATTTGAACGCATATGACATACGAGATATATATGAGAATTTATAATCATTTATTCATTGTGTGAGAAGGAGATGTTGAGATTCTTGTAGATGAATACATATGAGATGTTTAGATGAACACATATGAGATGTTTAGTGTATACCGATATTTGAGATGAACTCATATATGTTTATTGTTTGAACTTTGTAAGGATGGTTTGGCTTCTCGACGATGCCTATGGCACACAACACCGGGCCTACATGATGCGCGAGAAGGAGATGGTAATAATGAGTAATCTAAATATTTTGGAAATTTGCCTTTAGTTGAAATTGACATGCCCTAAGATTTGTCATTACTTGTTTTTTGCAGAAGCTTGAACCTCTGAAGATTCGGTATCATGGGGTCTCTGGTCCTGCCATGCCCTACGATGAGTGGTACACACCCTACATCCAGCAGGCAGGACTCCTCCCGTGGATTCAGTTGGTCAGCCGGTCCACGCCGAACCTCAAAGCTCCACTGGTGTCCTCTATTGTTGATCGGTGGAGGCCGGAGACGCACAGTTTCTATCTTCGAACTGGGGAGATGACCATGACGCTCGAGGATGTCCCCTTGATCACCGGTCTTCCTATCGATGGGAGGCCTCTTTGTATGAGCACCGATTCTGATGGGTGGTGCCAGCAGATGACTGCTCTTATCGGTAAGGCTCCTACCGAGGCTAAGGCTAATGTAGAGGAGGGAGAAGAGAAGAAGAACAAGAAGAAAAGGAAAGCAGCCGGAGCTGCTTTCACATGGATTCAAAGGAACTTTGCGCATTGCCCTGGGGATGCCACTGATGATGTGATCCAGACACATGCTCGTGTGTATATGTGGTACGTTGTCTCGGGGACTTTGTTTCCTGACTCCACAGGCAAGAACGCTCCATGGATGTGGCTGAAGGCGTTGACCGTCTTCGATAGAAGATGGAGCTGGGGTTCAGCGACTCTTGGCTACTTGTACCGACAGGTAATTGGGTTGTTTTGTTATCAACTCATTTCTTCATTAGAAATGCAACCTTGCTGTCAAGTTAACATTATTTCTTTCATATGCAGTTGGACAATGCGTGTTGCGGGATCACAGATAGTGCATGCATTGGTGGTAATCTGCTTCTACTTTCTGTATGGAGCTGGGAGCGTTGCCTGTTGGATGCCCGAAGAGCGTCAAGTCTAATCCTTGGGATGAAGATGACGAATTACGGCGCCCCACTTGGGCTTACTAGTGGGATGTGGTATCCGAGATGACGAACGATGTCAATCTCATGTACCAAAAGTACATTGCCGAGTTGGACACGATTACGCCTGAGCAGGTAACGATGACATTAGTTCAGTCATTTCTCGTGCTTGCCTGAAAAATTGTCAGCAATGTTGCATTGTTGTCCTATTTCATAGGTGGTATGGCAGCCATGTGGCGCCAATGACACAGTAGGGTACACCGAGGAGTATAACACCTCTCCTTGTAAGAAGGAATGTTACCACCAAAACACAATGCTCGTGGGAAAATCCGGCAGCACCTCCTTTGTACCGTCGAACATCCACAACAAGTAGTTGAATAAATAGAGTATATATTTATAATATCACAAGCAGAAGCATCCAACCCATGTAGAGCAAAGTGGTGAAGCCACCAAACGTTATGCTACACATAACAAAGAAAATATACTATCCAACACACCCGGGTGCAAGGTGGGGACTAGTCAACTCCAACCCACCTTGACAGGTAAACATATTGATCATGGAAACAAACAAAGGCATGGTTAATACACAACAAGTAGATCCTAGCTATCAGGAATCATGAACCTAAGTATAAAAATTATCATGATCGGCTAGGTGAATGAAAGGGGTGAGCAATGTGAGTGAACACCCATGGGAGCTACTCCTTTCCTAGTACTTGCAAAGCCGCACGGTGATTTACCTGAAATAAATCCCATGAGAGGTGAGTCCAAAGACGCAGCAAGTACACAATAAAGCCTATAAGAAAATGGCAAGTAAGACCATGAAAATGAACCATGCTTGAAGTGAATGCTAAATTTGAATCTTCCATTCTTGGAATGGCATGAGAAAGCATCAAGAAATAATGCAATCAAATAAGACTGATGACTTGGCTCTGAGATTTTGCTAGCAAGCTGAGGAGGGGCGACGTCTCACCTCACTCCTTTTCAACCCTCACCAAATGAGAGGACCATAACATGAGGACGGACCCGAAGGACCATACACTCGCGAAGCGAGGATCACTCCTTGAACTTGGAAGATTCACTCATGATGGATTTTTTATCAAGAACCAAGAAAGACCAATCCCTATCACATACTAGTGGTATGGGCATTGAAATGTACACTAGGGAGTTGTATGTTCACCATTGCATGAATGTAAATGAATAATGTGAACATTAACATAATTTTAAGGGAGCAATCTAGCTCTTGTTGCCCCGTGTACTCGCCTCAACCATTACGAGGGAGGTGGTGTGAGGCTATCTCCGGTGGATTGGTGCTGCAACCTGCTGTAGAAAACATACATACAAGTTTTAAAGATTGCACCAAAACAAGCTATGTAAAGCACACACAAAAACATGCCTAATCGCATTTCCAGGTAGCAACCCTTTGCTGCCCCTTCACGGAAAAATTCATAGCCTGAGCTAGGAAGCTCGAAAACATGCAAACAAGATGGCTATGGATTCATGGGGAACTCATCTACAAATAACTCCAACTATTCAACCTCAAATTATGAGCTTATGGGGGTCAAAACCAGCAAAAACTGCTCTGCCATACTCATATTTAGAAATATTGAGTAGTCGTCTTTGGAAGTTCATGGTAACAAACATACTCATGGGAAATAAGTATGTAAAATTGACCTATGAACTAAAAGGTATCAGGTAGCTATACCATTGTATAACACCAATTTATCAGCCCTCGAAGATCATGAAAAGCTATGGGCAAAACTATAGAAATGTTGTTTTGCATAAACAGTGCAGCAACTTATTTTTATCGCCCCGGCTAAATGGCTGAACCGAATTGAGTGAATGACCACTGAAAACGATCATGGGAACAACCCCTACAAAACTTTCCACATGCTCCTCCTCTGATTTTGCCATTTAGGAACCCGAAATTGCTGATTTTCGAATCTGAATACCTAGGAAAAGCAATATAGATAGATTTGGCCCTAATTCCCAAATGAACTTACTGCTCCCCAGCCCTAGTAATGTATGATTCACCCCGTACAACACCCCAGAGGATCATGGAGGGTGGGGGAACTCACCCTTGAGGCTTGAGCAAGGGGAATCAGGGAGGTGGGGATCTTCTCCTCCTCCTCTTCTATTCTCCACTTCTTGCCCAAGATCAGGTCCATATTGCCCTAGGAAATGGGGGTGGGTGTGGTGCTCAAGGGAGAGATCAGGGGCGAAAGGGAGAATAAGGGGGTGGAGAGAAGGAGGCGCCATAAGGAGAGGGGCGAGAGACTCCGACCCATCCGTGACTCCTCCCCTCTCCCCCTCGCGTCGCCCCCGCGGGCGGCCGAGAGGGGCAACCCTAGCCGTCGGCCTCCCTCTTCCCCCTCTCGTCTCCCTCCCCCGCCGCCGCCGGCTAGCGCCGCTGGGCAAAGCCCTGGTGGCTCTGGCGCCGGCGGGAAGCTTTCCCCCCTTTTTGCTCAGCCTAGGGTTGGCGCGAGGTGATCTGGCCGGGCGGGGGCGCCGCGCTCGCGAGGGGCCGTCGGCGCGGCAACAAATGCGGGTGGTGACGGTGTGCGCGGTGGCGTGGGCGGCGGGGCCAAGCACGTGTGCGGGTTGTGCGACGGCTTTGTGCGGTGGCTCTCTAGCGGATGCGCGCACCGTCGGGTCGCCCGTTCTGGCGGACTAGCGGGCGACGGGCCGTGGCGGCCTAGTCCAGGGCGCCACGGGGAGCAGTTGCTCGCTCTTCGGGCGGGCGGCATGGTGGGCGGCGGACTCGGGCCGGCGGCCTAGATCTGGGCCAGATCTAGCAGGGCGGCGCGGGTCCGGTGAGGTGGTGCTACTCGGGATCCCTCGGGCGGCAGTGGGGCGGCCTGCTGCTCCTTAGCAGCGGTGGTCCGTGCTTCAGGAGGTCGGTGCTGACGGTTTGTCTCTCCGGCGTGTCGGGACGGTGCGGATCCGGTATGCGGTGGTGGATGTCGTTCGTCGGCGTGCAGGTGTAGGGAGCCGACTTGGTCCGCACGGGTGCAAGCTTATGCGTTAGTGCTCTTCTCTCTTGTTGCATTGTGGTGGCGTCGGTCCGAGGTTGCTCGTCGGGCGTCCCCGTGCCGTCGGACAGATCGACACCATTGACCACGGACATGGCGTCGTTCAAGCATGCTCGCGGTGGCCGTCGGTAGTCACCGGCTTGTCTCCCCCTGGTCCATTGGGACCGGATGGGGATACAGGCGTGGGCGCCTCCTATTATGGAGGTTGTCGGTGTCAAAACCGGCGGATCTCGGGTAGGGGGTCCCGAACTGTGCGTCTAAGGCGGATGGTAACAGGAGGCGGGGGACACAATGTTTACCCAGGTTCGGGCCCTCTCGATGGAGGTAATACCCTACTTCCTGCTTGATTGTTCTTGATGATATGAGTATTACAAGAGTTGATCTACCACGAGATCGTAGAGGCTAAACCCTAGAAGCTAGCCTATGATTATGATTGTTCTTGTCCTACGGACTAAACCCTCCGGTTTATATAGACACCGGAGGGGGCTAGGGTTACACAGAGTCGGTTAGAAGGGAGGAGATCTACAGATCTGAATTGCCAAGCTTGCCTTCCACGCAAAGGAGAGTCCCATCCGGACACGGGACGAAGTCTTCAATCTTGTATCTTCATAGTCCAACAGTCCGGCCAAAGGATATAGTCCGGCTGTCCGAGGACCCCCTAATCTAGGACTCCCTCAGTAGCCCCCGAACCAGGCTTCAATGATGATGAGTCCGGCGCGCAGATTGTCTTCGACATTGGAAGGCGGGTTCTTCTCCAAATTCTGAGTACCTGTCGAGTAGTGTCCGGCTTCCCATGAATGTTGCACTCCTTGGCTTCTGCGCCTAATAATGGCTATCCTCCACGTGTCGAGCGAATGCGAGGAGTCGGGGCATTTTTACACTTGCCACCCTAACCATGTAAGTAAATCGTCTATTTAAAGAGGCGGGGATCCTCAGATCCAGATCACACCATCCTCCCACAGCGAGTATCCATCGGAGCGCGCCCGGAAAAGTCCATCCCATCATGGCCGGCCATCGCAGCTCCTCCTCTCGCTCCCGTAGCCCTAAGCCAGGCAATTGGAAGAAGTGTTCCGTCCCTCACAGCCAATTAGTAGAGTTATAGACCCAGGGATTCCTCCCTCTAGCGTATATGGTCCCCGTTCGAGCCGGACTCGCCACCTACAACGGCGGGGAGCAAGCGGAGAGCTTTCCCAACCCATCCATGGGGGAGCGGGTATGCCTTGTCCCTTACTTATTAAGGGGGCTCGGATTTCCAATCCATCCATTCCTCCGCGGGCTCCTGGAGTTCTACGGCCTCCAGCTGCATAACTTTACTCCCACCTCCATATTACACATCGCTGGCTACGTCGCCCTTTGCGAGCTATTTTTGGGCTGCGAAGCTCATCTCGAGCTATGGAAGAGGCTTGTGCCTCGTACCCCGTACACAGGAGGGGTCAATATATCAAGTGGGCGGAGCCGAGATATGGCGCATCACCGGGACCGGTTACTTGTCCGGTACTCCGAAGAAAACCTCTGAAGACTGGCCTTCGGAGTGGTTTTATATGGAGGATGCCCCCCTTCCGGAACCTATTCGCATGGGCCTTCCTGAGTTCGACAACGATCCCTTGAAGAAACGCCGCAGCTGGCGCCCCCGGAGCCCCTAGGAGGAAGATAACGGAGAAGTCCTTTACCTGATGGACCGGATAAAGACGCTGGCCAAATCAGGATTGACAATAATCGAGGTTATGTCAATATGTATAATGCGGGGGGTGCAGCCACTTCAATATCGGGGACAACCCATGTGGCACTTCAATGGAGAAGACGATGCCACCCGCTGCGGTCGTAAGGGACCGCACTCAGTCGCTGCTCTAGCGAAAATTCTGTCCGATTTGTACAAAGGAGAGGAAGAGGAGTTCATCCACATTAAGCCACGGGATGGATTCTCCATGTACAACCCCCCAAGCTGGGTGAGCTGCTACTTTTTACTCCAAACCTTCCCGCATTCTTTGTCATAAGTATTTACCTTGCCATTTCATAGCAGGAACTGCGAAAAGCTGTGAGGGAGGTCCACAGCCCGCCTCCACAACCAGAGGACCCTGACCGGGCCCTCGACCCCGGACTCGAAGAAGATCCGGACACATTTGTGGAGCTTATTGACAAGATGTTCTATCAATTAAGCTGCGATGGTGCCATGGTGGCCATCATAGCCGATTATCCTGGACTACTCCCTGCATCACATGTAAGTAAAACTGGAGTCCCAACTTCCGAGAAGGATCCCTTTTTCTGCACTTCACCTACCGCACACATATGGTGTCTTACAGGGAAGGCCCTCGAGACGCCATGCCGAACCCGCAGTGACTCACCAACAAGGGGCACCGAAGCCGGGTAGGCTTAAAAGGAAGGCGGTCAGGACTGAGACGCCGTCGCAGAGGTATGAAAAAGAACCCCGCTCCGTGGTTGTCGTCTTTTAAAATATAATAACGCCCATGTTTCCTAGTAGGAAAAACGCTCGCCGGACTATATCCGGAGAGGTTGCCGGCCACGCCTCCACCAGTCAGGCTCCAGAGCCGGACTTAGAGGCGGACGCTAACATGGGGCCAACACTGGATGTTCCTCCTGCAGAGGATGCGGATAGGCTGTCCGCTTCGAATTCCGAAGTGGAGAGCGCCATGAATCACACGCGTCATCGGGCCGTACTCCGCGACGCTTGTTTCTCCCAAGAGGCGTTCGATGCCTTCATTTCAGGAGACACGTACGCCTGAGCTGCTCAAAATGGTCTTGCCAGAGCCATGGACCAGTATGTAAAAGATATACAGGTAAGAAAATCTAATAATTATGTATCAGTAGCCCCTGAGACTTGAAACAGTTGGCACAACTGATTTAAGGATCATTGTTTGCATAGGTTCTTACGGAGAAGAATACCCAGTTGTCTCAAGAGCTGGAGGAGTGCAAAGCCCAGCTTCAGGCCGCAGTTGCCGCAGTGAAGGAGTCCTTGAAGGCCCCATCTGGTAACACTTGTTTCTATTGCAAAGAATGACATGTACCAGGTAGTATGCGGCATGCATGCAAATCTAACAATAGATTCTGCAGATGACCCCGGAGTGAATCTGGAGGTCGTGCGAGGCGATGAGCAACATGCTCAACGACAGCTAAAGGCTGGCGAGCGCGTGCTTACACGGGTTAGGCGGGAGAAAAACGATCTCCAAGACGCCAATACCCGGCTGGGCGTTGAACTGAAAGATGTTCGAGCCCAGCTTGCTGACTCCGTAAAGGAGAATAAGAGGCTTCGATGCGGCATTTTCAGTAAGTGCTTGAACGAACTTTTAAAGAGTTCGGCGAAGAAACCGGCTAACAGAGTTATATCTGTAGGTATGCTGACGGGTCGTCCCGCGGAGGAGATGCCCGGGTCTGCGGGTGATCTTCTGCCAGAGCTCCTACAACTGCACGAACAAGTGCGGTAGGTGATGCAGGGCATTGCCCAAGCCTTGTGGCCATCCGCCTCCCTGCCAGGAGGCATGGGGGAGCTCATAGAGATGCTCAGGGGAGCATGGCGGCGCTTCCGGTTATGGAAGATATCAGCCTGCCGACAAGGTGCAAGGGAGGCCTGGGCCATGGTGAAGACGCGATATACCAAGGCTGACCCGAACCACATGGCCGAGGTCGGACCTGTGGGGCCTGATGGGAAAGAGATCCCCGTCAGTTTGGTGTATGACCAAGTTAAATTAGCCGCAAAGTATTCCCAACAGGATTGTAGGCTAGACAGCATGTTGGATGGTATAGAAGAAGAGTTTAGTCAGTCTAAGTGACTGTGTACTTCAAGTGACATGTATTGTCCCTAGCCGGGTTGTAAATCATTTGTCATGGCGGACCTTTTCGCTTTGACCTCTGGACCCGACAGTCCGGAGTGTATCCAAATACCCGCTCAGTTATGTAAAAACCGGGGTACGCGTGGAAACCAGGCGTAGGGGTCATAAGTGCTTGAACAGACAAGTACCCAACTAGCTATGTTATATTACATGGATAGTAAGAAACATCTTCCAGGGAGAATAGTTCCGTTAAGGGTTCCTTTCCCTGGGTACGCATGCATTAATGTGCATGTCCGAACTGCGAAAAGAGACGCAGGATATAAACATCTGGGGGCATGTATTACAATAAATAAAAGTCATCTTTTGTTCACCGACCGAATATTCCCTTAAGAATGCTAGCTTTTGGCTTCACCCAGTCTGAGGTACACATCCGGCTGACCCGGCAGTAACAATCGCAGAGGTGCTCCCCTTATGCCCTAGCTGAATTAACGGGAACGTAGGGCATAAACACAAGAGCCAGGCAACCTAGCTTGGCCAAAACTTAAGTCATATCGATGCATATAGTGGCGAAGAAAAGGTACATGTGGAAAAGTAACACATGTGCGGAGGGCATAGAGCCCGAAACATAGCTATATTAAGCTTCTGTATAAGAAGCCCCCAGGTATAATGAGCACGCCTAGCGCGTCAAGATTGTGTAGTCAAGACACATTTTAGCCTTTTAAGGCCTTGAAGAAAAAGGGAAGAAAGAAAGAAAGAAAAGACAGATAACGGATATATAAAAAATTGACGGAGGTAAGGAGACGAACACATAGTCCGGCACTAGGCGTAGAACCTTCGGAGTCTGGCTGCGTTCCATGGGTTTGGATCGAGTTGATTGTCCGATGCATCCCGCGGATGGTACGCTCCACCGGTCAGAATGTTGTCAATAACGAAGGGACCTTCCCATTTGGGCTTGAGCTTGTTCTTTTTCTTCTCCGGTAGGCGTAGAACGAGTTCGCCAACGTTATAAGTTTTGGCCCGTACTTCTCTGCTTTGATACCGTCGAGCCTGTTGCTGATAGAATGCGGAACGGGCTTTTGCCACGTCACGCTCCTCCTCCAGGGCGTCCAAACTGTCCTGCCGATCAAGCTCGGCTTCTTTCTCTTCGTACATGCGCACTCGTGGTGAGTCATGAATTATGTCGCAGGGCAGTACCGCCTCTGCGCCGTACACCATAAAGAACGGTGTGTATCCGGTAGTGCGATTCGGCGTGGTCCACAACCCCCATAGTACGGAGTCGAGCTTTTCTACCCTGTGCGTATCTGATTCCTTCAAGGATCGCACTAATCTGGGTTTAATGCCGCTCATGATAAGACCATTTGCTCGCTCGACTTGACCGTTAGTTTGCGGGTGATAGACAGAAGCATAATCGAGCTTAATGCCCATGTTGCTGCACCAAATTTTTACCTCATCGGCTGTAAAGTTCGAGCCATTATCGGTGATGATGCTGTGGGGGACGCCGTAACGGTGTACAACCCCGGATATGAAGTCTATCACTGGTCCGGACTCGGCCGTTTTAACTGGTTTGGCTTCTATCCATTTGGTGAATTTATCCACCATGACCAATAAGTATTTTATCTTATGGCTTCCCCCTTTAAGGGGTCCGACCATATCAAGCCCCCAGACCGCAAAGGGCCAAGTAATGGGGATTGTTTGGAGAGCAGTAGGCGGCATATGGCTTTGGTTTGCAAAAAGCTGGCAACCGACGCAACGTTGAACGAGGTCCTGTGCGTCTGCTCGGGCCGTCGACCAGTAAAAACCAGTACGGAAGGCCTTGCTTACAAGGGCCCGAGCTACGGCATGGTGGCCGCCAAGTCCAGCATGAATTTCTGCCAAAATTTGCCGTCCTTCCTCTTCGGAGATGCACCTTTGAAGTACTCCGGTGGCGCTCTTCTTATAAAGCTCTCCTTCGTGGACCTTGTAGGCTTTAGACCGCCGCACAATGCAACGTGCCTCATTTGGGTCCTCAGGGAGTTCTTGCCTAGTTAGGTAGGCCAAGAAGGGTTCTGTCCACGGGGCGATGACAGCCATAATCACGTGGGCCGAAGGCGTTATTTCGGTGGCAGAGCCTCCGATTATGTCAGAGTGTTCAGTATCTCGTGTTGTGGCCAGGTCCGGACTGTTGTTGCTGGTCTCTCCTTCCATACCACGGATGGCTTAAACAGCCTTTCCAAGAAGATATTAGGTGGGACAGGGTCACGCTTAGCGCCGATGCGAGCGGGGATATCCGCCGCTTGATTGTTTTCCCGGACCACATGGTGGAATTCAAGCCCCTCGAACCGAGCTAACATTTTGAGGACGGCGTTGCGATAAGCCGCCATTTTTGGGTCCTTGGCGTCAAAGTCTCCATTTATTTGAGATATTGCGAGGTTCGAATCGCCCCGCACCTCTAGGCGTTGAATGCCCATGGAGACTGCCATCCGGAGACCATGCAACAGGGCCTCATATTCTGCTGCATTGTTGGAGTCTGTGTATAATATTTGGAGTACGTATTGGACTGTATCTCCTATGGGGGATGTCAGGACGACGCCTGCCCCCAGACCAGCCAGCATCTTAGAGCCGTCAAAGTGCATGATCCAATTGGAGTACGCGCTATACTCTTTAGGGAGTTCGGCTTCTGTCCATTCGGCAACGAAATCAGCCAATACTTGTGACTTAATGGCTCACCGTGGTTTGTATGTTATGTCGAACGGGAGGAGCTCAATAGCCCATTTAGCAATCTGGCCCGTGGCATCGCGGTTATTTATTATGTCATTGAGTGGTACTTCCGAGGCCACCGTAGTTGAACACTCTTGAAAGTAGTGTCGTAATTTCCGGGATGCCATGAAGACCGCGTATGCTATCTTTTGATAATGTGGGTACCGTGATTTGCATGGAGTGAGGACAGTGGATACGTAGTATACCGGCTTTTGAAGCGGGAACTTATGTCCTTCTGTCTCTCGTTCGACGACGAGCACTGCGCTTACAACTTGGTGTGTTGCCGCTATATATAACAACATTGGTTCGCCGACATTTGGCGCGGCCAAGATTGGGTTGGTGGCCAGGATGGCTTTTATTTCTTCCAATCCGGCCGTGGCTGCATCCGTCCACTCGAAGTGTTCAGTGCGTCGAAGAAGGCGATAAAGGGGTAGTGCCTTTTCTCCTAATCGGGAGATAAAGCGGCTTAAGGCAGCCATGCATCCAGTTAATTTCTGGATTTGCTTGAGGTCTGTTGGGATGGCCAACTGTGACAGAGCTCGGATTTTAGCCGGATTTGCTTCAATTCCTCTACTGGAGACGATGAAGCCCAGGAGCTTTCCGGCGGGCACGCCGAAAACGCATGTTTCCGGATTGAGCTTGATGTTGTATGTTCGGAGATTGTCGAATGTGAGCCTCAAGTCGTCTATTAAGGATTCGACGTGTCTGGTTTTGATGACCACGTCGTCTATGTATGCCTCCACTGTTTTGCCAATTTGTGTTTCCAGGCATGTCTGAATCATGCGTTGATAGGTTGCACCGGCGTTTTTGAGCCCGAAAGGCATGGTGTTGAAACAGAAGGGGCCGTATGGAGTGATAAATGCCGTTGCGGCTTGATTAGACTCCGCCATCTTAATTTGATGGTATCCGGAGTATGCGTCAAGGAAACATAATGAGTCATGTCCTGCGGTAGCGTCGATAATTTGATCGATGCGAGGGAGGGGGAAGGGATCCTTGGGGCAAGCCTTGTTAAGGTCCTTGAAATCGACACATAGGCGCCATGATTTGTCCTTCTTTGGTACCATCACCTGGTTTGCTAGCCAGTCCGGATGTTTTATTTCTCGAATGAATCCGACCTCAAGTAACTTGGCTAGCTCCTCTCCCATGGCTTGTCGCTTAGGCTCAGAGAAACGCCGAAGAGTCTGCTTGACTGGCTTGAACCCCTTTAGAATGTTAAGGCTATGCTCGGCCAGCCTGCGTGGGATTCTTGGCATGTCTGAAGGATGCCAGGCGAAGATGTCCCAATTCTCGCGCAAGAACTCCCTTAGTGCGGCGTCTACTGTGGGGTTTAACTGTGCCCCGATGGATGCTGTTTTTGTAGGGTCCGTTGGGTGGACTTGGAATTTGACTATTTCGTCTGCTGGTTTAAAAGAGGTGGACTTGGGTCTTTTGTCGAGTATTACGTCGTCCCTGTCCACTGTGGAGCGCAGCGCGGTTAGTTCTTCGGCCGCAAGGGCTTCAGATAACGCCTTGAGGGCTAGTGCGGCGGTTTTATTTTCGGCGCGGAGTGCTATGTCCGGATCACTAGCTAGAGTGATGATTCCATTAGGCCCGGGCATTTTGAGCTTCATGTACCCGTAATGGGGTATAGCTTGGAAGATCGTGAATGCCTCCCGCCCTAGAAGGGCGTGGTATCCGCTACTGAACGGGGCCACTTGGAATGTGATTTCTTCAGACCTATAATTCTCCGGCGTGCCGAATACCACATCTAGTGTGATTTTTCCTGCACATCATGCCTCCCGACTAGGGATGATCCCTCTGAAGGTCGTGCTGCTTTGCTCAATGCGGCTCCTGTCTATTTCCATTTTTCAAAGAGTCTCCTCATAGATGAGGTTTAATCCACTGCCACCGTCCATGAGCACTTTAGTAAGCCGGAAGCCGTCCACAATTGGACTAAGGACCAAGGCGGCTGGTGCTCGGGCTGTTCGGAATTTAGGTTCATCACTGGCATTGAAGGTTATAGCCGTATTGCTCCATGGATTTATTGCTGCCACGTGGCAGACTTCGGCAAGGCTGCGGAGTGCTCGCTTACGCCTATTATTTGAGGCGAAGGTCTCGAAGACTATCAATATTGTATTGTTATTGTCCATTGGATGGTGCTCTGCGGTATTGTTGATGAGGAGATCCTCACCGCTCTTGGCCACCTGCCGGAGTATCCAACATGCTCTAAGGCTATGTATTGGCATGGTGTCCGGTGTGCTATGAATTTTGCATGGCCCATTGAGCCATCCCTCCAATATAGTTCCACGTGCTGTAGTGGGCTTTTGTTTCTTTGTAATTGGATCGGGCGACTTACGAGAGTACACCCTTTTAGTTCGGACGGGGCGTTTAGTGAGAGCCGGAGGATCCCCGAATTTTGTTTGGGTTTTCCAGGCGCTTTCCATCGCACAGTACTTCTGTACTATGGCCGCCAAGTCAGCGAAGTGTGCTATGTCACGGCGACTTATGGCGTTGAGGATTCCCTTGTCCGTGCAGTTTTTGCAAAAGAATGAAATTGCGTCTTCCTCGCGACAGTCCTTGACCTTGTTCATTACAAGGAGGAATCTGCCCCAATAGTGATGTACTGTCTCTTGGGGCTCTTGTCTAATGTGGGAAAGATCACTTATATCTGGGTGGGTGGGTAGATTTAAGTCCGAACCCTGACCCGATCTGAGACCCAGGGGCGGAGGAGTTTCCGATCTTAGAAGTTCAGGCTCCGGGATGTTGCCCAATAGGTCTGGCCCGCTATCTGATTCTAGGTTCAAAGCTTGGGCCATGTCCTCCCATAGACGGGTATCCGGCTCGGAGAGCTCGGGAATCCGGACATAGTTTGTCCTCAAGATAGAGGAAGAATCGCTGCGTTGATCCTCCACCATCGTTATCTAATGGGTGACCGGCGGAGAGTTAATCTCCCTTTGGTCGGGTTTAAGCCCGATCCGATCATAGTCCGTAGCGACTCCCAAGGCGGCGATGCGTTCCAAGAGCTCGTTCAAGGAAGAGAGCTCCATTGGATCCATCTGCTCGGCGAATTCCGAGCCGACGTGGAGGCTGTTTTCGATGACCCGAGAAGTCATCGTCGACGCAATGACCGAGCGGGCGGTCATGACGAAGCCGCCTAGTCGGAGAGTTTGGCCTACAGCTAGGGCTCCCCCAGAGGTGATGTTGTCCTTGACAACGAGACGAGCCATCAAGCCTTATGATGACGGCACAGTGGAGCTCTCAACGAAAGCACCAATGTCGGTATCAAAACCGGTGGATCTCGGGTAGGGGGTCCCGAACTATGCGTCTAAGGAGGATGGTAACAGGAGGCGGGGGACACAATGTTTACCCAGGTTCGGGCCCTCTCGATGGAGGTAATACCCTACTTCCTGCTTGATTGATCTTGATGATATGAGTATTACAAGAGTTGATCTACCACGAGATCGTAGAGGCTAAACCCTAGAAGCTAGCCTATGATTATGATTGTTCTTGTCCTACGGACTAAACCCTCCGGTTTATATAGACACCGGAGGGGGCTAGGGTTACACAGAGTCGGTTACAAGGGAGGACATCTACAGATCCGAATTGCCAATCTTGCCTTCCACGCAAAGGAGAGTCCCATCCGGACACGGGATGAAGTCTTCAATCTTGTATCTTCATAGTCCAACAGTACGGCCAAAGGATATAGTCCGGCTGTCCGAGGACCACCTAATCCAGGACTCCCTCAGAGGTGCCGACCCAAACCCGCTGGCTGATGCCGGGCTAGGGGTGAAAGGTGGTCCCTTTCACTCTTACTACTGTGGTCGGGTGCTCGTGACAGAGATGGTCGGCGGTTCCTAGGGGCATGGATGCCGGAGCGGCGGCCCCGGACGGCGGGCCTCACGGTTGGCTTTCTGGCAGGCTCTGTGGTGGCGGTGGTGGCTCCATCTTTAGGTCGTGAAGGCGACTAGGGAAGTAGTGGCAGGAGGCCCAGGACTGCTCTGTTAGTTCCCAGATCTGGGGTGGGCAAGCTTGACCCTCATTGTGGTAGTGGCCTGTTCTCCTCGTGGTGGTGCAGGCAAGTGAGCGAGCGAAAGCTTTGTGCTTCTGGCGCCGGCGACGAGACGCCTGTGGGTGTCGCTTGCTTCTTGAAGGCAGCATCGTGGATCTAGTACCTGTGCCAGGGCTCACGGTGAAAATCATTGTCCGCTCTCACACTCGGCAGCGGCGACGCTTCACGCCGTAACCCTCCTGGGGGCATTGTCTTTGATCTTAGGGGTCCCTGTCCGTGCCTCGGCGAGGTGTTAGGCTTGTTCTAGGCTTATGTTTTATCTATTGATCTGCTATGTAAGGGGGCCTCCCCACCATATTGTATCGTTCGGCCATGTACTCCGGTTTATTGCTTTATTTATAAAGCGGGGCGAAAGCCTATTTCGAGAGCATTCGTGAGGAAGAAAAGAGAAAGAGGCTCCTTTGTGGATGAGCATGAAGGACCTCACGGTGGGGAGGGGTTAAGGAATGGGGTTATCCAGCCCAGTTTTTTTCCCCTTTGTATAACATAATTTCGTAATAGTCCCTCCATTTACTTACACAAGGCCACCATGGAATATATGTTTTGCATCTATACAAGGCCAACAACAGTAATCGAGAAAAGAATTAATGATATTTCCTCGTACTAACAACATCTTTAATACTTGCATGCATGCTGTCATAATCACACTAGCTACTTCCTCCACTTAGTTTCCTTGCATGCATGGTGCGTATTAATGACCCAGTAAACAAAAAAAAGATGGCTTGCATAGTATGCATTAAATTTTACCCTGGTACCTGTAATATGAGTTTGTGGCCTTGTATATATAAAAGTGGAGGGAGTACAATAAATAATTCTCATCATCGAATCAAACAAATCATATAAGATGCATCCGAACTCCGATTTGGCCAAATGAGTAGTCCATTTCGACCATCTCGATGAGTCCGACGCATACACGACGTCGGATATTTGATTCATTGAATCGATAAGAAGGTGGGTAAAGAGTGTGCAAAAGCATGATTTATCTGAAACTGGTTAACTTAAAATGGGGGTGTTACAAGGAGTTTGTCATCAACCCGATGTGCTTGCGAGATAGGGATGTTTGGCTTATGCGGTGCCCACTGATATGCAACTGGGCGGTTGAGCTTCATTTGCCACATCGCGTGTATCATCAGTTTGGTCTGTTCCAGCCTCACCCGCCGGAATGGGTGGACACGGACAAAGCACTTCATAGGTAAGAGAGGATGAACCATATTGACTAAGCATCGCCACTCCTTCTTGATTGTGCTAATGTTTGGCTTTCTACCATGCAAGTTGGAAAGGAGAAAGCAGCAGAAGATAAAGGACAGGGACAAGCATCATGCATCGTATGTTACCCGTTTTCATCTTAGTGTGGAGCAAGCTTGTAACAGTGCACGCGCCCAGCTTCATGAGCATAGCTCACTTGCTTTCGATAACTACCTACAATGGTTTCTTGAAAATGCTCGAGTTGAGATATGCCCGCTGGCATACAACGATCATATTCTTGAAGATCCCGCAAACTTTGAGGATCTATCGAAGCATAAGTACAACAAAAATGTCAGGGAACGGGTAGGAGTCCCTGCTGTTCCGGTGATTAACTATGTGGTAAAGTGTTCCCTTCTTTACGTTCCCGTTGGCCGTATTACACAGGTTTGAATGGCTAACGTGTTACTTCATTCTCATCCGCGGCGCAACCAGATCAAGAAATCAACTGATGAAAGCCAGTCTATTTTGGAGAAGACACCGATTGGAGAAGGCAATGATGAAGGTCCACTACAAAAATTTCTCAAGGTACATATCACACTCAGGTGTCCATGTTACATATCTTGCGGAGTTTGGTATCTTATACACTTGTTCATGTTACAGCATCAGGCCCTGAAGTTAAGGCGGTTATCGAACCTTCTTGGTTGCCGTGACCCAGAATATGATGAACCATCTGCCTCTAGGTCTGGTACACCATCAGACCCCTTATCTCACCATCAGGGGAACGATGTGAGTTCCTCATATGCTTATCTGGATGATGAGGGTGCGGTCACCCAAGAGGTATGACTAATCTTTTAGATGTAATTCTCACTTGATTACGACTCCGGTCTTTACCATATTATTTGATTGTGTGATAGGGCCATGAACTTGATGATGACATGACTTTGGCGGACGCTGAAGTTCGGTCCGCGTACATGTTGAAGCCTAGGCAGCCCATACTCCAGTACACGCCCACCGACTTTGACAACAGAGGCAACCCAAAGGTGGTCGTAGGGAGCTCGCAGATGGCGAGTTTGGATGATGAGGCAGAGGAGGAAGTGGAGGAAGAGGAGGCTCGTCCTGGCAGGAGGAAGAAGATGGCCACCAGGCATGGCACCAGGAACACGCGCGGAAGGCATTAGTAGTTGTCATTTTTATTATGAAACTGAACTTGTCACTGTTTCATTAGGTTGATGAACTTGTGAGGTTATGTGATATGTTGGTGAACTGTTAGTAGTGTGCTACTTGTGTTTGCGAACTTGTAGTAATGTTTGAATTGTCCTAAATGACGTGATGTTCAAGTTATTACTCGTGTTTGTTCAGTTTTTGCAGTTTACAACACTGCACTTGTTTATTGAAATTGCTATCAAAAGTGGTTCTGTTTCTGCGGTTTTGCACTTAACAACACTACAACGCCCAGGCCTCAGGCGCTGCACTACACTGTGCAGCGCCGAACGGTCAGGCGTCACACAGTACAGTGCAGCGCCTGCGGCCTAGGCGTTGCACATCTGGATGTGGATCCAGAGAGCAACAGAAGCTTTGCAGCAGCTTTGTCTTGCCAAAAAAATCCTAAGTTAGTGTGCAACGCCTACGGGTAAGGCACTGCACTATACTGTGTGACGCCTGTTTGTTGGGCGTTGCACAGTATAGTGCAGCGCCTGAGGCCTGGGCGCTGTAGTGCTGTTAACTGCAAAACTGCAGAAACAGAAGCACTATTGACAGCAATTTGAATTCACTTGAACATCACAACACTTACAATAACTTGAACTTCACAGCAGTTGGAACAAACACAAGTAATATGCCGATGAGTTCATCACTTAAGACAATTCAAACATTACTACAACTTGGCAAACACAAGTAGCACACTACTAAGAGTTCACCAACATATCACATAACCTCACAAGTTCACAACACATTTATTAGAAATGACAAATTTAGGCCTACTATGACATAGTTGACGATAAATGGCTTCTTGCCCTAGAAGGTAGTTCATGACAAATACGGCATGGGTACATCTGGTTCCATGACGAGTGCACTGAATCGAAGTCCCTACTGAGTCAAGCAAGGCCATTTCCCTTCTTGTCACGTGCCTCGTCCTCCTCTTGCGCCTCGCGAGCCTTTGCAAGCTTTCTTGCCCTCTCCTCCTCACGAGCAAGTTTCGCTTGGCGTGCCCTCTCCTCCTCTCATTTCTTCCACTCCATCCTCTCCTTTTGACGGCACTCTTCCTCCGACCCTCTTCGAAACGATTCTTTGAACCGCCGCTGGTGCCTAAGAAAATCTTAATATTGGTCCTTTTGGACATCTTCTGGCACTTCATGATCTATCCACGTGAAGTACTTGCATAGAGGAGGCGGTGTAATCGGTCTCATCGAGATTACGTTATGCCCTAACCCTAATGAAATCGGTCCCACCGAGTTGACGTGTCGGTCCCACCGAAAAGCCTAACGTTCACATTTTGAACTAAATCGGTCTGACCGAGTTTCATTATTCGGTCCCACCGAGTTTGGTGATTTGTGTGTAACAGTTAGATTTTGTGTGGAGGCTATATATACCCCTCCACCCACTCTTCATTCGAAGAGAGAGCCATCAGAACATTCCTACACTTCCAACATACATTTTCTGAGAGAGAACCACCTATTCATGTGTTGAGGTGAAGATATTCCATTCCAACCATATGAATCTTGATCTCTAGCCTTCTCCAAGTTGCTTTCCACTCAAATCATCTTTCCACCAAATCCAAATATGTGTGAGAGAGTTGAGTGTTGGGGAGACTATCATTTGAAGCACAAGAGCAAGGAGTTCATCATCAACACACCATCTATTACCTTTTGGAGAGTGGTGTCTCCTAGATTGGTTAGGCGTCACTTGGGAGCCTCCGTCAAGATTGTGGAGTTGAACCAAGGAGTTTGTACGGGCAAGGAGATTGCCTACTTCGTGAAGATCTACCCTAGTGAGGCAAGTCCTTCGTGGGCGATGGGCATGGTGGGATAGACAAGGTTGCTTCTTCATGGACCCTTCGTGGGTGGAGCCCTCTGTGGACTCACGCAACCGTTACCCTTCGTAGATCTGCTGCAGTCAACTATTGATGCTTTTCAGTGAGTGCCTAGAGGTCACAGGTCTGCTGTAGTCCCAGTATCAGATACTAGAGCTACAGCGTCAGCACCAGCAGCTACAGCTTCAGTGCCACCTCCTGCAACCACTCCACCAGCTCCAACTACATCAACAGATGCCTTCGTCGTTGGAATTCTCTCTACACCACCTCCCGAAGACCAAGCCTGAGAGACGCATAGCACTATGCATTTTCGAACTTTTTGGTAACTTGTTGCCAAAGGGGGAGAAATGTATAGATCATAGGCTTCGAGAGAGAGTGTTTTGCTTCTTTGTCTCTCTTGCTTTTGGTTGAACTTTTTGTGTGCTTGGTTGAACCCTATGTTTGTGTGAGATACTTGTTTGATCATATGCTACTTTAGTGCTTGCTTGGATGATATTATCTCTCATATCTGTTATATGATCATTCACTTTGCTTGGTGATGAGTGCATGCTTTTAATTTCCATCATTTTGAGCGCTCCACCAAGATGTATGTGACATGGAAGAGAAACCCATGATCCTAATCGATTGTGCATTTGCATTCAAAAGCAAATTTTAAATAATGCAGAAATTTAGGGGGAGCTCTTGCTTATCACATACTTCTCAAAGCGACGATGTATTTCAATCTTATGATCATTTGTTGAAGCTTTGGTCTATATGTTGTCATTAATTAGCTAAAAGGGGGAGATTGAAAGTGTAACTATCCTAGGTGGTTTTGGTAATTCCTAACAACATATAGCTCATTGAGCTAATGATATCTCAAGATAAATATTTCAGGAAAGCTCAATGATTGGCATGGCATGGATGAGAAATGTGGACCCCTCAAAATGCTAAGGACAAAAGATTGTCTCAAGCTCTAAAGCTCAAGACTCTACATTTTACTTTTAGTGATCCAAGATCACATTGAGTCCATAGGAAAAGCCAATACTATTAAAAGGCGATGAGGTGTTGCTTAATGGGTTACTTGCTCAAAATGCTTAGTGATATGCTCCAAAAACTCTCAACTACTTTCTCATATACACATATGTCCCAAACCAAAAGTCAAACTCGGCCCCACCGAAACTTTCTATCCGGCGCCACCGAGTTCAGTTGACATAGCCACTGCCACAAAACCCTAGTCACTTCAGTCCTACCGATAGGGATCTCGGTCTCACCGAGATGGGATTGCAAACTCTCTGTTTCCCTTCGTAATGTTTCGGTCCAACCGAGATGAGCGATCGGTCCCACCGAGTTCGCAATGCAAACTCTCTGTTTCCCTTTCGTAACGTTTCGGTCTCACCGAGATGAGCGAATCGGTCCCATCGAGTTTGCCTGACCAACTCTCTGGTTAGCTTATTACCAAAATCGGTTCCATCGAGTTTGTGTAATCGGTCTCACCGAGATTACGTTATGCCCTAACCCTAATGAAATCAGTCTCACCGAGTTGACATGTCGGTCCCACCGAAAAGCCTAACGTTCACATTTTGAACTAAATTGGTCTGACCGATTTTCATTATTCGGTCCCACCGAGTTTGGTTATTTGTGTGGAGGCTATATATACCCCTCCACCCACTCTTCATTCGAAGAGAGAGCCATCAAAACATGCCTACACTTTCATCATACATTTTCTGAGAGAGAACCACCTACTCATGTGTTGAGGTCAAGATATTCCATTCCAATCATATGAATCTTGATCTCTAGCCTTCTCCAAGTTGCTTTCCACTCAAATTATCTTTCCACCAAATCCAAATATGTGAGAGAGAGTTGAGTGTTGGGGAGACTATCATTTGAAGCACAAGAGCAAGGAGTTCATCATCAACACACCATCTATTACCTTTTGGAGAGTGGTGTCTCCTAGATTGGTTAGGTGTCACTTGGGAGCCTCCGTCAAGATTGTGAAGTTGAACCAAGGAGTTTGTACGGGCAAGGAGATCGCCTACTTCGTGAAGATCTACCCTAGTGAGGCAAGTCCTTCGTGGGCGATGGCCATGGTGGGATAGACAAGGTTGCTTCTTCGTGGACCCTGCATGGGTGGATCCCTCCGTGGACTCGCGCAACCGTTACCCTTCGTGGGTTGAAGTCTCCATCAACGTGGATGTACGATAGCACCACCTATCAGAACCACGCCAAAAATCTCCGTGGCTACATTGCGTTTGCTCCCTCCAAACTCCTCCCTTTACCTTCATGTGCAATGTTTTACATTCCGCTGCTATACTCTTAGACTTGCATGTGTAGGTTGTTTGCTTGACTAGTGCTAAGTTGCTAAAATCTGCCAAGACTTAAAATTGGGAAAAGGCTAGATTTTTATTTGGTCAAGTAGTCTAATCACCCCCCCTCTAGACATACTTTCGATCCTACAGCAGCACCTAAGGCTTAGGCGCTGCACATTACAAGTGGGGCGCCTACACCTTAGGCGCTGCACAGCTCGACTGGCTACTGGAAGCGTTCTGTTGCTCTCTGGACAGGCACGTCCAGATGTGCAGCGCCTAAAGGAAGGGCGTTGCACTATCTAATGCAGCACCTCTCACTTAGGGGCTACCCACCTGGACATGCCTATCTAGAGAGCAACATAACGCTTCTAGTAGGTTTTGGGGGCAAAAATTGTCTAAGTCAGAGTGCAGCGCCGATGCGTCAGGCGCTGCACTAGACAGTGCATCGCCTAACAGCTGGGCGTTGCATTGTGTGCTGATTTCAAATACCAATTGCTTTTTAGGTTTTTGTTGTTCGCATACTATGTCACATAACCATAAGTAATATCACATATAGTAGTCCAAAACACAAAGAGGAGACATAGCACAAAGAGTAGTCCAAATCACATAGTCATACACACACAAAGGAGTTATAGCACATAGAGTTTTCCAAATCACATAGTCATTTAGGACTCATAGCACATAGTAGCACACATTTTGGTTCACAAGAAGGTCACGGTTATCTATTGCGTCGAGCAAGGCCCTTCTTCTTCTTCTTCTTCTTCTTCTTCTTCTTCTTCTTGTTATTATGCCTAGCTAGGGGCGTTAAAACGATAGCGCTTGTTGGGAGGCAACCCAATTTTATTTTTTGTTTTTTTGCTTTTTTCTTCTATTTAGGAAT
This sequence comes from Triticum aestivum, assembly GCF_018294505.1. NCBI lineage: Eukaryota > Viridiplantae > Streptophyta > Magnoliopsida > Poales > Poaceae > Triticum > Triticum aestivum. The sequence continues at coordinate 231,178,339 of NC_057802.1, read as the reverse complement.
AAATATTTGATCTAGCCTCTGGTTAGATGTGTTTTTATGTTTTAATTAGTGTTTTTGCCAAGTTAAACTTATAGGATCTTCTTGGATGATAGTTATTTGATCTTGCTGAAAATTCCAGAAACTTTCTGTTCACGAAAATAATTGTTAAAAATCACCATAATGTGATAAAATATTGATTCCAATTGCTGCTTAGCAATAAACAAATTGTCTAGGTCTTCCTATTTTGGCTGAATTTTTTGAGTTCCAGAAGTTTGCGTTAGTTACAGATTACTACAGACTGTTTCTGTTTTTGACAGATTCTGTTATTCGTGTGTTGTTTGCTTATTTTGATGAATCTATGGCTAGTAAAATAGTTTATAAACCATAGAGAAGTTGGGATACAGTAGGTTTAACACCAATATAAATAAAGAATGAGTTCATTACAGTACCTTGAAGTGGTGTTTTGTTTTCTTTCGCTAACGGAGCTCACGAGATTTTCTGCTGAGTTTTGTGTTGGGAAGTTTTCAAGTTTTGGGTGAAAGATTTGATGGATTATGGAACAAGGAGTGGCAAGAGCCTAAGCTTGGGGATGCCCATGGCACCCCAAGATAATCTAAGGACACCTAAAATCCAAAGCTTGGGGATGCCCCGGAAGGCATCCCCTCTTTCATCTACTTCCATCGCTAACTTTACTTGGAGCTATATTTTTATTCACCACATGATATGTGTTTTGCTTGGAGCGTCTTGTATTATTTGAGTCCTTATTTGTTAGTTTGCCACAATCATCCTTGCTATACACACCTTTTGAGAGAGTCACACATGATTCGGAAATTGTTAGAATACTCTATGTGCTTCACTTATATCTTTTGAGTTATATAGTTTTTGCTCTAGTACTTCACTTATATCTTTTAGAGCACGGTGGTGGTTTTGTTTTATAGAAACTATTGTTCTCTCATGCTTCACTTAGATTATTTTGAGAGTCCTACAAAACAGCATGGTAATTTGCTTTAATTATGATAGGCATTCAAGATTAGTAAACAAAATATAGCTCATATTGCTAGCCTCTCTAATATTTCTACCAATCTATCCCCCTAGGAGCATGCGCGTAATACTTTGCTTTGATAACTTGTAGATTTTTGCAATAAGTATATGAGTTCTTTATGACTAATGTTGAGTCCATGGATTATACGCACATCCTTCCTTCCACCATTGCTAGCCTCTCTAATATTGCTTTGCGTGATCATGTAGTTGACATTGTATTTGTGGCAAAGCCACCGTTCATAATTCTTCCATACATATCACTCTTGATTCATTGCATATCCCAGTATACCGCCAGAGGCGTTTACATAGAGATATTTTGTTCTAAGTATTGAGTTGTAATTGTTGAGTTGTAAGTAAATAAAAGTGTGATGATCATCATTTTTAGAGCATTGTCCCAAGTGAGGAAAGGATGATGGAGACTATGATTCCCCCACAAGTCGGGATGAGACTCCGGACGAAAAAAAGGAGAGGCCATAAAAAAAAGAGAAGGCCCAAAAAATGATGAGAGAAAAAGAGAGAAGGGACATTGTTACTATCCTTTTACCACACTTGTGCTTCAAAGTAGCACCATGATCTTCATGATAGAGAGTCTCCTATGATATCACCTTCATATACTAGTGGGTATCTTTCATTATAGAACTTGGCTTGTATATTCCAATGATGGGCTTCCTCAAAATGCCCTAGGTCTTCGTGAGCAAGCGAGTTGGATGCACACCCACTTAGTTCCTTTTGTTGAGCTTTCATATACTTATAGCTCTAGTGCATCCGTTGCATGGCAATCCCTACTCACTCACATTGATATCTATTAATGGGCATCTTCATAGCCCGTTGATACGCCTAGTTGATGTGAGACTATCTTCTCCTTTTTTGTCTTCTCCACAACCACCATTCTATTCCACATATAGTGCTATGTCCATGGCTCACGCTCATGTATTGCGTGAAGATTGAAAAAGTTTGAGAACACCAAAAGTATGAAACAATTGCTTGGCTTGTCATCGGGGTTGTGCATGATTTAAATATTTTGTGTGGTGAAGATAGAGCATAGCCAGACTATATGATTTTGTAGGGATAACTTTCTTTGGCCATGTTATTTTGAGAAGACATAATTGCTTAGTTAGTATGCTTGAAGTATTATTATTTTTGTGTCAATATTAAACTTTTGTCTTGAATCTTTCGGATCTGAATATTCATACCACAATTAAGAAAATTACATTGAAATTATGCCAGGTAGCATTCCACATCAAAAATTCTGTTTTTATCATTTACCTACTCGAGGACGAGCAGGAATTAAGCTTGGGGATGCTTGGTACGTCTCCAACGTATCTATAATTTTTGATTGTTCCATGCTATATTATATTCTGTTTTTGGACATTATTGGGCTTTATTATACACTTTTATATTATTTTTGGGACTAACCTATTAACCAGAGGCCCAGCCCAGAATTGCTGGCTTTTTGCCTATTTCAGAGTTTCGCAGAAAAAGAATATCAAACGGAGTCCAAACGGAATGAAACCTTCGGGAACGTGATTTTCGGAACGAACGTGATCCAAAGGACTTGGGCCCTATGTCATTCGTTCCCATTTTAGAGATTTGTCCAAGATTGGGTGGAACCCTTGATTTGCTTGGTTTGGATCTTTATTTGTCCAAGATTGGGTGTTGTGATGGAGGATATGTAGTCATAGTGGTACTATCCTAGTATTGTTCATTAGTTCACAATATATGATTCTTGTTAGTGAAACCTAGATTGTTCCTTTTAGATATATATGAGATGCCTAGTTTTGTAGATAATTATGAGATGTTGAGTTTTGTAGCTATATATGAGATGTTGAGTTTTTTAGATATATATTAGATGTTGAGTTTATTTGAAATATGAGATGTTGAGTTTATTTGAACACATATGACATACGAGATATATATGAGAATTTACAATCATTTATTCATTGTGTGAGAAGGATATGTTGAGGTTCTTGTAGATGAATACATATGAGATGTTTAGATGAACACATATGAGATGTTTAATGTATACCGATATTTGAGATGAACTCATATATGTTTATTGTTTGAACTTTGTAAGGATGGGTTGGCTTCTCGACGATGCCTATGACACACAACACCGGTCCTACATGATGTGCGAGAAGGAGATGGTAATAATGAGTAATCTAAATATTTTGGAAATTTGCCTTTAGTTGAAATTGACATGCCCTAAGATTTGTCATTACTTGTTTTTTGCAGAAGCTTGAACCTCTGAAGATTCGGTATCATGGGGTCTCTGGTCCTGCCATGCCCTACGATGAGTGGTACACACCCTACATCCAGCAGGCAGGACTCCTCCCGTGGATTCAGTTGGTCAGCCGGTCCACGCCGAACCTCAACGCTCCACTGGTGTCCTCTATTGTTGATCGGTGGAGGCCGGAGACGCACAGTTTCTATCTTCGAACTGGGGAGATGACCATGACGCTCGAGGATGTCCCCTTGATCACCGGTCTTCCTATCGATGGGAGGCCTCTTTGTATGAGCACCGATTCTGATGGGTGGTGCCAGCAGATGACTGCTCTTATCGGTAAGGCTCCTACCGAGGCTAAGGCTAATGTAGAGGAGGGAGAAGAGAAGAAGAACAAGAAGAAAAGGAAAGCAGCCGGAGCTGCTTTCACATGGATTCAAAGGAACTTTGCGCATTGCCCTGGGGATGCCACTGATGATGTGATCCAGACACATGCTCGTGTGTATATGTGGTACGTTGTCTCAGGGACTTTGTTTCCTGACTCCACAGGCAAGAACGCTCCATGGATGTGGCTGAAGGCGTTGACCGTCTTCGATAGAAGATGGAGCTGGGGTTCAGCGACTCTTGGCTACTTGTACCGACAGGTAATTGGTTTGTTTTGTTATCAACTCATTTCTTCATTAGAAATGCAACCTTGCTGTCAAGTTAACATTATTTCTTTCATATGCAGTTGGACAATGCGTGTTGCGGGATCACAGATAGTGCATGCATTGGTGGTAATCTGCTTCTACTTTCTGTATGGAGCTGGGAGCGTTGCCTGTTGGATGCCTGAAGAGCGTCAAGTCTAATCCTTGGGATGAAGATGACGAATTACGGCGCCCCACTTGGGCTTACTAGTGGGATGTGGTATCCGAGATGACGAACGATGTCAATCTCATGTACCAAAAGTACATTGCCGAGTTGGACACGATTACGCCTGAGCAGGTAACGATGACATTAGTTCAGTCATTTCTCGTGCTTGCCTGAAAAATTGTCAGCAATGTTGCATTGTTGTCCTATTTCATAGGTGGTATGGCAGCCATGTGGCGCCAATGACACAGTAGGGTACACCGAGGAGTATAACACCTCTCCTTGTAAGAAGGAATGTTACCACCAAAACACAATGCTCGTGGGAAAATCCGGCAGCACCTCCTTTGTACCGTCGAACTTCCACAACAAGTAGTTGAATAAATAGAGTATATATTTATAATATCACAAGCAGAAGCATCCAGCCCATGTAGAGCAAAGTGGTGAAGCCACCAAACGTTATGCTACACATAACAAAGAAAATATACTATCCAACACACCCGGGTGCAAGGTGGGGACTAGTCAACTCCAACCCACCTTGACAGGTAAACATATTGATCATGGAAACAAACAAAGGCATGGTTAATACACAACAAGTAGATCCTAGCTATCAGGAATCATGAACCTAAGTATAAAAATTATCATGATCGGCTAGGTGAATGAAAGGGGTGTGCAATGTGAGTGAACACCCATGGGAGCTACTCCTTTCCTAGTACTTGCAAAGCCGCACGGTGATTTACCTGAAATAAATCCCATGAGAGGTGAGTCCAAAGACGCAGCAAGTACACAATAAAGCCTATAAGAAAATGGCAAGTAAGACCATGAAAATGAACCATGCTTGAAGTGAATGCTAAATTTGAATCTTCCATTCTTGGAATGGCATGAGAAAGCATCAAGAAATAATGCAATCAAATAAGACTGATGACTTGGCTCTGAGATTTTGCTAGCAAGCTGAGGAGGGGCGACGTCTCACCTCACTCCTTTTCAACCCTCACCAAATGAGAGGACCATAACATGAGGACGGACCCGAAGGACCATACACTCGCGAAGCGAGGATCACTCCTTGAACTTGGAAGATTCACTCATGATGGATTTTTTATCAAGAACCAAGAAAGACCAATCCCTATCACATACTAGTGGTATGGGCATTGAAATGTACACTAGGGAGTTGTATGTTCACCATTGCATGAATGTAAATGAATAATGTGAACATTAACATAATTTTAAGGGAGCAATCTAGCTCTTGTTGCCCCGTGTACTCGCCTCAACCATTACGAGGGAGGTGGTGTGAGGCTATCTCCGGTGGATTGGTGCTGCAACCTGCTGTAGAAAACATACATACAAGTTTTAAAGATTGCACCAAAACAAGCTATGTAAAGCACACACAAAAACATGCCTAATCGCATTTCCAGGTAGCAACCCTTTGCTGCCCCTTCACGGAAAAATTCATAGCCTGAGCTAGGCAGCTCGAAAACATGCAAACAAGATGGCTATGGATTCATGGGGAACTCATCTACAAATAACTCCAACTATTCAACCTCAAATTATGAGCTTATGGGGGTCAAAACCAGCAAAAACTGCTCTGCCATACTCATATTTAGAAATATTGAGTAGTCGTCTTTGGAAGTTCATGGTAACAAACATACTCATGGGAAATAAGTATGTAAAATTGACCTATGAACTAAAAGGTATCAGGTAGCTATACCATTGTATAACACCAATTTATCAGCCCTCGAAGATCATGAAAAGCTATGGGCAAAACTATAGAAATGTTGTTTTGCATAAACAGTGCAGCAACTTATTTTTATCGCCCCGGCTAAATGGCTGAACCGAATTGAGTGAATGACCACTGAAAACGATCATGGGAACAACCCCTACAAAACTTTCCACATGCTCCTCCTCTGATTTTGCCATTTAGGAACCCGAAATTGCTGATTTTCGAATCTGAATACCTAGGAAAAGCAATATAGACAGATTTGGCCCTAATTCCCAAATGAACTTACTGCTCCCTAGCCCTAGTAATGTAGGATTCACCCCGTACAGCACCTGAGAGGATCATGGAGGGTGGGGGAACTCACCCTTGAGGCTTGAGCAAGGGGAATCAGGGAGGTGGGGATCTTCTCCTCCTCCTCTTCTATTCTCCACTTCTTGCCCAAGATCAGGTCCATATTGCCCTAGGAAATGGGGGTGGGTGTGGTGCTCAAGGGAGGGACCAGGGGCGAAAGGGAGAATAAGGGGGTGGAGAGAAGGAGGCGCCATAAGGAGAGGGGTGAGAGACTCCAACCCATCCGTGACTCCTCCCCTCTCCCCCTCGCGTCGCCCCCGCGGGCGGCCGAGCGGGGCAATCCTAGCCGTCGGCCTCCCTCTTCCCCCTCCCGTCTCCCTCCCCCCGCCGCCGCCGGCTAGCGCCGCTGGGCAAAGCCCTGGTGGCGCTGGCGCCGGCGGGAAGCTTTCCCCCCCTTTTTGCTCAGCCTAGGGTTGGCGCGAGGCGATCTGGCCGGGCGGGGGCGCCGCGCTCGCGAGGGGCCGTCGGCGCGGCAACAGATGCGGGTGGTGACGGTGTGCGCGGTGGCGCGGGCGGCGGGGCCAAGCACGTGTGCGGGTTGTGCGATGGCTTCGTGCGGCGGCTCTCTGACGGATGCGCGCGCCGTCGGGTTGCCCGTTCTGGCGGACTGGCGGGCGGCGGGCCGTGGCGGCCTGGTCCAGGGCGCCACGGGGAGCGGTTGCTCGCTCTTCGGGCGGGCGGCATGGTGGGTGGCGGACTCGGGACGACGGCCTTGATCTGGGCCAGATCTGGCAGGGCGGCGCGGGTCCGGCGAGGTGGTGCTACTCGGGATCCCTCGGGCGGCAGTGGGGTGGCCTGCTGCTCCTTGGCAACGGTGGTCCGTGCTTCAGGAGGTCGGTGCTGACGGTTTGTCTCTCCGGCGTGTCGGGACGGTGCGGATCCGGTATGCGGTGGTGGATGCCGTTCGTCGGCGTGCAGGTGTAGGGAGCCGACTTGGTCCGCACAGGTGCAAGCTTATGCGTTAGTGCTCTTCTCTCTTGTTGCATTGTGGTGGCGTCGGTCCGAGGTTGCTCGTCGGGCGTCCCCGTGCCGTCGGACAGATCGACACCATTGACCACGGACATGGCATCGTTTAAGCATGCTCGCGGTGGCCGTCGGTAGTCACCGGGTTGTCTCCCCCTGGTCCACAGGGACCGGATGGGGATACAGGCGTGGGCGCCTCCCACTGTGGAGGTGCCGTCCCAAACCCGCTGGCTGATGCCGGGCTAGGGGTGAAAGGTGGTCCCTTTCACTCTTACTACTGTGGTCGGGTGCTCGTGACGGAGATGGTCGGCGGTTCCTAGGGGCATGGATGCCGGGGCGGCAGCCCCGGACGGCGGGCCTCACGGTTGGCTTTCTGGCAGGCTCCGTGGTGGCGGTGGTGGCTCCATCTTTAGGTCGTGAGGGTGACTAGGGAACTAGTGGCGGGAGGCTCAGGACTGCTCTGTTAGTTCCCAGATCTGGGGTGGGCAAGCTTGACCCTCGTTGTGGTAGTGGCCTGTTCTCCTCGTGGTGGTGCAGGCGAGTGACCGAGTGAAAGCTTCGTGCTTCTGGCGGCGGCGATGGCGACGCCTGTGGGTGTCGCTTGCTTCTTGAAGGCAGCATCGTGGATCTAGTACCTGTGCCAGGGCTCACGGTGAAAATCACTGTCTGCTCTCAGACTCGGCAGCGGCGATGGTTCGCGCCGTAACCCTCCTGGGGGCATTGTCTTTGAGCTTAGGGGTCCCTGTCCGTGCCTCGGCGAGGTGTTAGGCTTGTTCTAGGCTTATGTTTTATCTATTGATCTGCTATGTAAGGGGGCCTCCCCACCATATTGTATTGTTCGGCCATGTACTGTGGTTTGTTGCTTTATTTATAAAGTGGGGCGAAAGCCTATTTGAGAGCTTTCATGAGGAAGAAAAGAGAAAGAGGCTCCTTTGTGGATGAGCATGAAGGACCTCACGGTGGGGAGGGGTTAAGGAATGGGGTTATTCAGCCCAGTTTTTCCCCTTTGTATAACATAATTTCGTAATACTCCCTCCATTTACTTACACAGGGCCACCATGGAATATACGTTTTGCATCTATACAAGGCCACCAACAGTAATCGAGAAAAGAATTAATGATATTTCCTCGTACTAACAACATCTTTAATACTTGCATGCATGCTGTCATAATCACACTAGCTACTTCCTCCACTTAGTTTCCTTGCATGCATGGTGCGTATTAATGACCCAGTAAACAAAAAAAAGATGGCTTGCATAGTATGCATTAAATTTTACCCTGGTACCTATAATATGAGTTTGTGGCCTTGTATATAAAAGTGGAGGGAGTACAATAAATAATTCTCATCATCGAATCAAACAAATCATATAAAATGCATCCGAACTCCGATTTGACCAAATGAGTAGTCCATTTCGACCGTCTTGATGAGTCCGACGCATCCACCGCGTCAGATATTTGATTCATTGAATCGATAAGAAGGTGGGTAAAGAGAGTGCAAAAGCATGATTTATCTGAAACTGGTTAACTTAAAATGGGGGTGTTACAAGGAGTTTTTCATCAACCCGATGTGCTTGTGAGATAGGGATGTTTGGCTTATGCGGTGCCCACTGATATGCAACTGGGCGGTTGAGGTTCATTTGCCACATCGCGTGTATCATCAGTTTGGTCTGTTCCAGCCTCACCCGCCGGAATGGGTGGACACAGACAAAGCACTTCATAGGTAAGAGAGGATGAACCGTATTGATTAAGCATCGTCACTCCTTCTTGATTGTGCTAATGTTTGGTTTTCTACCATGCAGGTTGGACAGGAGAAAGCAGCAGAAGATAAAGGACAGGGACAAGCATCATGCATCGTATGTTACCCGTTTTCATCTTAGTGTGGAGCAAGCTTGTAACAGTGCACGCGCCCAGCTTCATGAGCATAGCTCACTTGCTTTCGATAACTACCTACAATGGTTTCTTGAAAATGCTCGAGTTGAGATATGCCCGCTGGCATACAACGATCATATTCTTGAAGATCTCGCAAATTTGAGGATCTATCGAAGCATAAGTACAACAAAAATGTCAGGGAACGGGTAGGAGTCCCTGCTGTTCCGGTGATTAACTATGTGGTAAAGTGTTCCCATCTTTACTTTCCCGTTGGCCGTATTACATATGTTTGAATGGCTAACGTGTTACTTCATTCTCATCCGCGGCACAACCAGATCAAGAAATCAACTGATGAAAGCCAGTCTATTTTGGAGAAGACACCGATTGGAGAAGGCAATGATGAAGGTCCACTATGAAAATTTCTCAAGGTACATATCACACTCAGGTGTCCATGTTACATATCTTGCGGAGTTTGGTATCTTATACACTTGTTCATGTTACAGCATCAGGCCCTGAAGTTAAGGCGGTTATCGAACCTTCTTGGTTGCCGTGACCCAGAATATGATGAACCATCTACCTCTAGGTTTGGTACACCATCATACCCCTTATCTCACCATCAGGGGAACGATGTGAGTTCCTCATATGCTTATCTAGATGATGAGCGTGCGATCACCCAAGAGGTATGACTAATCTTTTAGATGTAATTCTCACTTGATTACGACTCCGGTCTTTACCATATTGTTTGATTGTGTGATAGGGCTATGAACTTGATGATGACATGACTTTGGCGGACGCTCAAGTTTGGTCCGCATACATGTTGAAGCCTAGGCAGCCCATACTCTAGTACACGCCCACCGACTTTGACAATGGAGGCAACCCAAAGGTGGTCGTAGGGAGCTCGCAGATGGCGAGTTTGGATGATGAGGCGAAGGAGGAAGTGGAGGAAGAGGAGGCTCGTCCTGGCAGGAGGAAGAAGATGGCCACCAGGCATGGCACCAGGAACACGCGCGGAAGGCATTAGTAGTTGTCATTTTTATTATGAAACTGAACTTGTCGCCGTTTCATTAGGTTGATGAACTTGTGAGGTTATGTGATATGTTGGTGAACTCTTAGTAGAGTGCTACTTGTGTTTGCGAACTTGTAATAATGTTTGAATTGTCCTAAATGATGTGATGTTCAAGTTATTACTCGTGTTTGTTCAGTTTTTGCAGTTTACAACACTGCACTTATTTATTGAAATTGCTATCAAAAGTGGTTCTGTTTCTGCGGTTTTGCACTTAACAACACTACAACGCCCAGGCCTCAGGCGCTGCACTACACTATGCAGCGCCGAACGGTCGGGCGTCACACAGTACAGTGCAGCACCTGTGGCCTAGGCGTTGCACATCTGGATGTGGATCCAGAGAGCAACAGAAGCTTTGCAGCAGCTTTGTCTTGCCAAAAAATCCTAAGTTAGTGTGTAACGCCTACGGGTAAGGCACTGCACTATACTGTGTGACGCCTGTTTGTTGGGCGTTGCACAGTATAGTGCGGCGCCTGAGGCCTGGGCGCTGTAGTGTTGTTAGCTGCAAAACTGCAGAAACAGAAGCACTTTTGACAGCAATTTGAATTCACTTGAACATCACAACACTTACAATAACTTGAACTTCACAGCAGTTGGAACAAACACAAGTAATATGCCGATGAGTTCATCACTTAAGACAATTCAAACATTACTACAACTTGGAAAACACAAGTAGCACACTACTAAGAGTTCACCAACATATCACATAACCTCACAAGTTCACGACACATTTATTAGAAATGACAAATTTAGGCCTACTACGACATAGTTGACGACAAATGGCTTCTTGCCCTAGAAGATAGTTCATGACAAATACGGCATGGGTACATCTGGTTCCATGACGAGTGCACTGAATCGAAGTCCCTACTGAGTCAAGCAAGGCCATTTCCCCTTCTTGTCACGTGCCTCGTCCTCCTCTTGCGCCTCACGAGCCTTTGCAAGCTTTCTTGCCCTCTCCTCCTCACGAGCAAGTTTCGCTTGGCGTGCCCTCTCCTCCTCTTGTTTCTTCCACTCCATCCTCTCCTTTTGATGACACTCTTCCTCTGAGCCTCTTCGAAACGATTCTTTGAACCACCGCTGGCGCCTAAGAAAATCTTAATATTGGTCCTTTTGGACATCTTCTGGCACTTCATGATCTATCCACGTGAAGTACTTGCATAGAGGAGGCGGTGACTGCATACAAATTTTTTGTTAGTGTTGACACACATTTGAGAGTAACATTTTACTTCTCTAGCTTACCGGTGGTTGGTCATAGGCGTTAGTTGGAAGCGCACGATCAAAAGCATAGTTGGGGCATACAAAATATCTCCTCCCTTCCGTCCATGACTTCTTTCGGTCGGTGGACACCTTCACCTTGCAAACATCTCCACACCAACATGGCGGGATGTTGACATCTTTCTCCTTCATCTTGTCCAAAGATGCGTCCTCCCACTTGTTCGACATGTCTTCTTGGTTAGCACACGGTGGCCTCGTCATGGAACCGGATGAAGCCATGCCTACAAAATTAGGGTTTCCCCACAAATTTCAACATATTGACATGTACATAGGTAAATGCATGAACACATTCAAATGCCTAACCCTAGCCAAAACTAGGGTTTCCCAACAAATTTCCACAAAAACTTCCAAATCCAATCAACAACTAGGGTTTCCCCAAACTAGAAGGATTTGAGGTAATGTGAGAATTCATTTGGATGAAAACGAGGGGATTGGAGGAGATTACCTTAAGGGAGGGGTTGGCTTCGAGATCCACAGACAAAATCTCCAGATTTGAGAAGGATTTGAGAGGGGGAGAGAGGAGGGCAGAGGGGAGGCACTGAGCTTCGGGTTTGTGTGGGGTGGGGGTGGGGTGGGTGGGAGGGGGTGGGGGCAGCCTAAGTGACATTCAAATGTGCAGCTGAAAGTGCAGCTATCCCTGGGTGATTTTGGTAATTCCTAACAACATAGCTCATTCAGCTAATGATATCTCAAGATAAATATTTCAGGAAAGCTCAATGATTGGCATGGCATGGATGAGAAATGTGGACCCCTCAAAATGCTAAGGACAAAAGATCGGCTCAAGCTCTAAAGCTCAAGACTCTACATTTTACTTTTAGTGATCCAAGATCATATTGAGTCCATAGGAAAAGCCAATACTATTAAAAGGGGATGAGGTGTTGCTTAATGGGTTACTTGCTCAAAATGCTTAGTGATATGCTCCAAAAACCCTCAACTACTTTCTCATATCCACATATGTCCCAAACCAAAAGTCAAACTCGGCCCCACCGAAACTTTCTATCCGGCGCCACCGAGTTCAGTTGACATAGCCACTGCCACAAAACCCTAGTCACTTCGGTCCTACCGATAGGGATATCGGTCTCACCGAGATGGGATTGCAAACTCTCTGTTTTCCTTCGTAACATTTCGGTCCAACCGAGATGAGCGATCGGTTCCACCGAGTTCGCAATGCAAACTCTCTGTTTCCCATTCGTAACGTTTTGGTCTCACCGAGATGAGCGAATCGGTCCCACCAAGTTTGCCTGACCAACTCTCTGGTTAGCTTATTACCAAAATCGATCCCATCGAGTTTGTGTAATCAGTCTCATCGAGATTACGTTATGCCCTAACCCTAATGAAATCGGTCCCACCGAGTTGACGTGTCGGTCCCACCGAAAAGCCTAACGTTCACATTTTGAACTAAATCGGTCTGACCGAGTTTCATTATTCGGTCCCACCGAGTTTGGTGATTTGTGTGTAACGGTTAGATTTTGTGTGGAGGCTATATATACCCCTCCACCCACTCTTCATTCGAAGAGAGAGCCATCAGAACATGCCTACACTTCCATCATACATTTTCTGAGAGAGAACCACCTACTCATGCGTTGAGGTCAAGATATTCCATTCCAACCATATGAATCTTGATCTCTAGCCTTCTCCAAGTTGCTTTCCATTCAAATCATCTTTCCACCAAATCCAAATATGTGTGAGAGAGTTGAGTGTTGGGGAGACTATCATTTGAAGCACAAGAGCAAGGAGTTCATCATCAACTCACCATCTATTACCTTTTGGAGAGTGGTGTCTCCTAGATTGGTTAGGTGTCACTTGGGAGCCTCCCTCAAGATTGTGGAGTTGAACCAAGGAGTTTGTACGGGCAAGGAGATCACCTACTTCGTGAAGATCTACCCTAGTGAGGCAAGTCCTTCATGGGCGATGGCCATGGTGGGATAGACAAGGTTGCTTCTTCGTGGGTGGAGCCCTCTGTGGACTCACGCAACCGTTACCCTTCGTAGATCTGCTGCAGGCAACTACTGATGCTTTTCAGTGAGTGCCTAGAGGTCAGAGGTCTGCTGCAGTGCCAGTATCAGATACTAGAGCTACAGCGTCAGCACCAGCAGCTACAGCTTCAGTGCCACCTCCAGCAGCCACCCCACCAGCTCCAACTACATCAACAGATGCCTTCGTCCTTGGAGTTCTCTCTACACCACCTCCCGAAGACCAAGCCTGAGAGACGCATAGCACTATGCATTTTCGAACTTTTTGGCAACTTTTTGCCAAAGGGGGAGAGATGTATAGATCATAGGCTTCGAGAGAGAGTGTTTTGCTTCTTTGTCTCTCTTGCTTTTGGTTGAACTTTTTTGTGCTTGGTTGAACTCTATGTCTGTGTGAGATACTTGTTTGATCATATCCTACTTTAATGCTTGCTTGAATGATATTATCTCTCATATCTCTTATATGATCATTCACTTTGCTTGGTGATGAGTGCATGCTTTTAATTTCCATCATTTTGAGCGCTCCACCAAGATGTATGTGACATGGAAGAGAAACCCATGATCCTAATCGATTGTGCATTTGCATTCAAAAGCAAATTTTAAATAATGCACAAATTTAGGGGGAGCTCTTGCTTATCACATACTTCTCAAAGCGACGATGTATTTCAATCTTATGATAATTTGTCGAAGCTTTGATCTATATGTTGTCATCAATTAGCAAAAAGGGGGAGATTGAAAGTGCAACTATCCCTGGGTGGTTTTGGTAATTCCTAACAACATATAGCTCATTGAGCTAATGATATCTCAAGATAAATATTTCAGGAAAGTTCAATGATTGGCATGGCATGGATGAGAAATGTGGACCCCTCAAAATGCTAAGGACAAAAGATTGGCTCAAGCTTTAAAGCTCAAGACTCTACATTTTACTTTTAGTGAACCAAGATCACATTGAGTCCATAGGAAAAGCTAATACTATTAAAAGACGATGAGGTGTTGCTTAATGGGTTACTTGCTCAAAATGCTTAGTGATATGCTCCAAAAACCCTCAACTACTTTCTCATATCCACATATGTCCCAAACCAAAAGTCAAACTCGGCCCCACAGAAACTTTCTATCCGGCGCGACCGAGTTCAGTTGACATAGCCACTACCACAAAACCCTAGTCACTTCGGTCCTACCGATAGGGATCTCGTTCTCACCGAGATGGGATTGCAAACTCTCTGTTTCCCTTCGTAACGTTTCGGTCCAACCGAGATGAGCGATCGGTGCCACCGAGTTCGCAATGCAAACTCTCTGTTTCCATTTCGTAATGTTTCGGTCTCACCGAGATGAGCGAATCGGTCCCATCGAGTTTGCCTGACCAACTCTCTGGTTAGCTTATTACCAAAATTGGTCCCACCAAGTTTGTGTAATCGGTCTCATCAAGATTATGTTATGCCCTAACCCTAATGAAATCGGTCCCACCGAGTTGACGTGTCGGTCCAACCGAAAAGCCTAACGTTCACATTTTGAACTAAATTGGTCTGACCGAGTTTCATTATTCGGTCCCACCGAGTTCGGTGATTTGTGTGTAACGGTTAGATTTTGTGTGGAGGCTATATATACCCCTCCACCCACTCTTCATTTGAAGAGAGATCCATCAGAACATGCCTACACTTCCATCATACATTTTCTGAGAGAGAACCACCTACTCATGTGTTGAGGTCAAGATATTCCATTCCAACCATATGAATCTTGATCTCTAGCCTTCTCCAAGTTGCTTTCCACTCAAATCATCTTTCCACCAAATCCAAATATGAGAGAGTTGAGTGTTGGGGAGACTATCATTTGAAGCACAAGAGCAAGGAGTTCATCATCAACACACCATCTATTACCTTTTGGAGAGTGGTGTCTCCTAGATTGGTTAGGTGTCACTTGGGAGCCTCCGTCAAGATTGTGGAGATGAACCAAGGAGTTTGTACGGGCAAGGAGATTGCCTACTTCATGAAGATCTACCCTAGTGAGGCAAGTCCTTCGTGGGCGATGGCCATGGTGGGATAGGCAAGGTTGCTTCTTCGTGGACCCTTCGTGGGTTGAGCCCTCTGTGGACTCACGCAACCGTTACCCTTCGTAGATCTGCTGCAGGCAAATATTGATGCTTTTTGGTGAGTGCCTAGAGGTCAGAGGTCTGCTGCAGTGCCAGTATCAGATACTAGAGCTACAACGTCAGCACCTGCAGCTACAGCTTCAGTGCCACCTCCAGCAGCCACTCCACCAGCTCCAACTAAATCAACAAATGCCTTCGTCGTTGGAGTTCTCTCTACACCACCTCCCGAAGACCAAGCCTGAGAGACGCATAGCACTATGCATTTTCGAACTTTTTGGTAACTTGTTGCCAAAGGGGGAGAAATGTACAGATCATAGGCTTCGAGAGAGAGTGTTTTGCTTCTTTGTCTCTCTTGCTTTTGGTTGAACTTTTTGTGTGCTTGGTTGAAATCTATGTCTGTGTGAGATACTTGTTTGATCATATGCTACTTTAATGCTTGCTTGGATGATATTATCTTTCATATCTCTTATATGATCATTCACTTTGCTTGGTGATGAGTGCATGCTTTTAATTTCCGTCATTTTGAGCGCTCCACCAAGATGTATGTGACATGGAAGAGAAACCCATGATCCTAATCGATTGTGCATTTGCATTCAAAAGCAAATTTTAAATAATGCACAAATTTAGGGGGAGCTCTTGCTTATCACATACTTCTCAAAGCGACGATGTATTTCAATCTTATGATCAATTGTCGAAGCTTTGATCTATATGTTGTCATCAATTAGCAAAAAGGAGGAGATTGAAAGTGCAACTATCCCTGGGTGGTTTTGGTAATTCCTAACAACATATAGCTCATTCAGCTAATGATATATCAAGATAAATATTCCAGGAAAGCTCAATAATTGGCATGGCATGGATGAGAAATGTGGACCCTCAAAATGCTATGGACAAAAGATTGGCTCAAGCTTTAAAGCTCAAGACTCTACATTTTACTTTTAGTGATCCAAGATCACATTGAGTCCATAGGAAAAGCCAATACTATTAAAAGGCGATGAGGTGTTGCTTAATGGGTTACTTGCTCAAAATGCTTAGTGATATGCTCCAAAAACCCTCAGCTACTTTCTCATATCCACATATGTCCCAAACCAAAAGTCAAACTCAGCCCCACCGAGACTTTCTATCCGGCGCGACTGAGTTCAGTTGACATAGCCACTGCCACAGAACCCTAGTCACTTCGGTCCTACCGATAGGGATCTCGGTCTCACCGAGATGGGATTGCAAACTCTCTGTTTCCCTTCGTAATGTTTCGGTCCAACCGAGATGAGCGAATCGGTCCCATCGAGTTTGCCTGACCAACTCTCTGGTTAGCTTATTACCAAAATTGGTTCCATCGAGTTTGTGTAATCGGTCTCACCGAGATTACGTTATGCCCTAACCCTAATGAAATCGGTCTCGCCGAGTTGACATGTCGGTCCCACCGAAAAGCCTAACGTTCACATTTTGAACTAAATCGGTCTGACCGAGTTTCATTATTCGGTCCCACCGAGTTTGGTGATTTGTGTGGAGGCTATATATACCCTCCACCCACTCTTCATTCGAGGAGAGAGCCATCAGAACATGCCTATATTTTCATCATACATTTTCTGAGAGAGAACCACCTACTCATGTGTTGAGGTCCAGATATTCCATTCCAATCATATGAATTTTGATCTCTAGCCTTCTCCAAGTTGCTTTCCTCTCAAATTATCTTTCCACCAAATCCAAATATGTGAGAGAGAGTTGACTGTTGGGAAGACTATCATTTGAAGCACAAGAGCAAGGAGTTCATCATAAACACACCATCTATTACCTTTTGGAGAGTGGTGTCTCCTAGATTGGTTAGGTGTCACTTGGGAGCCTCCGTCAAGATTGTGGAGTTGAACCAAGGAGTTTGTACGGGCAAGGAGATCGCCTACTTCGTGAAGATCTACCCTAGTGAGGCAAGTCCTTCGTGGGTGATGGCCATGGTGGGATAGACAAGGTTGCTTCTTCATGGACCCTTCATTGGTGGAGCCCTCTGTGGACTCACGCAACCGTTACCCTTCGTGGGTTGAAGTCTCCATCAACGTGGATGTACGATAGCACCACCTATCGGAACCACGCAAAAAATCTCCGTGTCTACATTGCGTTTGCTCCCTCCAAACTCCTCCCTTTACCTTCATGTGCAATGTTTTACATTCCCCTGCTATACTCTTAGACTTGCATGTGTGGGTTGTTTGCTTGACTAGTGCTAAGTTGCTAAAATCTGCCAAGACTTAAAATTGGGAAAAGGCTTGATTTTTATTTGGTCAAGTAGTCTAATCCCCCCCCTCTAGACATACTTTCGATCCTACAAGTGGTATCAGAGCTTTGGTCTCCATTTGTGTTGATTTCCATAGCTTTTGGTGATCATAGCCTTGGTTTCACAACCTAGGAGGGTATGGCGTCTAGCGGGGAAAATTACCACCGTAGAGGTCCTTACTTTGATGGTACTAATTTTGCTAGTTGTAAGCACAAGATGAAAATGCATATTCTTGGACATAACCCCGCCGTTTGGGCTATTGTGTGTATTGGCTTGCAAGGTGAATTCTTTGATGGGAGGGAACTGAACCGTGAAGCTACCGTGGAAGAGTTGAAGATGCTGCAATACATGCTCAAGCATGTGATATTCTCTTCAACAGATTGTGCCCCGAAGAATTCAACAAAATCGGCCGTCTTGAGAATGCAAAGGAAATTTGGGATACTTTGATTGATATGCACGAGGGTACCGACTTCGTCAAGGAATCCAAATTGGATGTGCTTCAAAGTCAACTTGACAAGTTCAAAATGAAGGATGGTGAAGGTGTCGCTGAAATGTAGTCTAGGCTTTCTCTCATCACAAATGAGATTGCCGGCTTAGGAAGTGAGGAGATGACCGATAGATTCATCATCAAGAATATCCTAAGAGCCTTGGATGGAAAATATGATACCGTGTGCACATTGATCCAAATGATGCCCAACTACAAAGATCTCAAGCCAACGGAAGTCATTGGAAGAATTGTTGCTCATGAGGTGTCACTTAAGGATAAGGAAGAGCTCCACAACAAGTCAAGTGGTGCTTACAAAGCCTCATGTGATGTTCCCACATCATCAAGTGAGAAACAAACCTTCAATGAAGAATTGAGCCTAATGGTGAAGAAATTCAACAAGTTCTACAAGAGTAGAAGCAAGGAGAGAAGTTCCAAGTCAAGGTCCTACAATGACAAAAGATCTTCAAGTCGTGAACGAAATTGCTACAATTGTGGAAGACCCGGACACTACTCAAATGAGTGTACGGCTCCCTACAAAAGAAGAGAAGATTCTCCCAAAAGAAGAAGTAGAAGAGAAGAATCACCACCAAGAGAGAGAAGGAGTAGAGATGATCGTTATGAACGTAGAACCTCTCGGAGAAGCAAGGATTCGGAAAGGAAGGACAAATCATCAAAGAGCTACACAAAACGAAGACATCAAGCTCATGTTGGTGAATGGGTATCCGGCTCCGACTCCGGCCATCACTCCAAAAGAAGTTATCACTCCGACTCCGAATATACTCAAGATGAAGGTGTTGCCGGTCTAGCACTTGTGTCAACCAACTCCTATGACATATTTGACTCACCAAATGAAGGAATTGGAAGATGCTTCATGGCTAAAGGCCCAAAGGTATCACACCCCGAGTATGTTGATTTCAATAGTGATGAAGATGATTTGCTAGGAGATGATGATTTACTTGTTGATAACTCTAGTTATGAAAACTATGATGAACTTCCTATTAATAATGCTAATCAAGATAAAACGAATGACGATGATAAGAAGGAGATTGAGCGTCTAACTAAAGAACTAAACACTTGTAACACCCACGATGCGGCTATATCTCCCACGTGTCGAGGCACGACTTAGAGGCATAACCGCATTGTGGTTTTGTCGCAAGAAGGGTCATCTTCACACAATCCCATGTAATGAACAAGAATGGGATAAAGAGTTGGCTTACAATCGCCACTTCACGTAATACATAAATAAAATCATACATCAACCAGAGTACACACATAGGTCCGACTACGGAACCAAAATAAAAGAAGACAACCCCAATTGCTAGATCCCCGATCGTCCCAACTGGGCTCCACTACTGATCAACATGAAAAGAAACATAGTAACGACCAAGGTCCTCGTCGAACTCCCACTTGAGTTCGGTAGCATCGCCTACACTGGTATCCTCGGCAACTGCAACTGTTTGGAAGTATCTGTGAGTCACGAGGACTCAGCAATCTCACACCCGCGAGATCAAGACTATTTAAGCTTATAGGAAGGAAAAGGTAGTGAGGTGGAGCTGCAGCAGCACTAAGCATATATGGTGGCTAACATACGCGAATAAGAGCGAGAAGAGAAGCAACGGTACGGTCGTAAACTAGTAATGATCAAGAAGTGATCCTGAACTCCTACTTACGTCAAACATAACCCAAAAGCCGTGTTCACTTCCCGGATTCCGCCGAAAAGAGACCATCACGGCTACACACACGGTTGATGTATTTTAATTAAGTCAAGTGTCAAGTTCTCTACAACCGGACATTAACAAGATCCCATCTGCCACATAACCGCGGGCACGGCTTTCGAAAGATAATACCCTGCAGGGGTGTCCCAACTTAGCCCATTATAAGCTCTCACGGTCAACGAAGGATAAACCTTCTCCCGGGAAGACCCGATCAGTCTCGGAATCCCGGTTTACAAGACATTTCGACAATGGTAAAACAAGACCAGCAAAGCCGCCCGATGTGCCGACAAATCCTGATAGGAGCTGCACATATCTCGTTCTCAGGGCAACACCGGATGAGACTAGCTACGAGTAAAACCAGCCCTCAAGTTTCCCCAAGGTGGCCCCGCAGGCAGCTCAATTTGGACCAACACTCGAAGGAGCACTGGCCTGGGGGGTCTAAAATAAAGATGACCCTTGAGTCTGCAGAACCCAAGGGAAAAGGGGATAGGTGGTAGCAAATGGTAAAACCAAGGTTGGGCCTTGCTGGAGGAGTTTTATTCAAAGCGAACTGTCAAGGGGGTCCCATAAATCACCCAAGTGCGTAAGGAACGGAAAATCAAGGAACATAACACCGGTATGACGGAAACTAGGGCGGCAGGAGTGGAACAAAACACCAGGCATAAGGCCGAGCCTTCCACCCTTTACCAAGTATATAGATGCATTAATTAAATAAGAGATATTGTGATATCCCAACATAACATAATTCCAACATGGAGCAATCTTCATCTTCACCTGCAACTAGCAACGCTATAAGAGGGGCTGAGCAAAAGCGGTAACATAGCCAAACAATGGTTTGCTAGGAAGGGTGAAAAAAGGCTAGAGGTTCATGGCAATATGGGAGGCATGATATAACAAGTGGTAGGTAGCGCGACATAGCAATAGAGCGAACAACTAGCAAGCAAAGATAGAAGTGATTTTGAGGGTATGGTCATCTTGCCTGAGATCCCGCTAGGAAGAAGAACGAGTCCATGAAGAAGACGAACGGATGTAGTCGAACGAATCCTCACAACTCCGGAACGAAACCGAAGCAAACGAGAGAAGCAACCCGGAAAGAAACAAACAACATAGTAAACAACCAGCACATACACATGGCATGATGCACAATCAAGTATGATGCATGTCCGGTTTAATGATTCATGGCGTGGCAAAGTGTAACAAACAACGCTACAAATTAAGTGGAGCTCAATATGCAACGAGTTGCATATTGACGAAACACCACATCAAATATTTAGTTTTTCTCGTTTATGTACCCGACAATATTAAATGTTATTAAACATGGCAAGAGGTGAAGCATAAATAAACTATCTATTTAGGCAAGTTTAAATGAGGCCGGAACAACAAACAACAAATCCGGAATATCCTCATATGCATATTTTGGAATTGGTATTGTTCTGCCATAAACACAATTTTAATGTTTTTAAACAGCAAAATAAAGTGCACCATGTTAAACTAGGCATTTTTCTACCCCATTTACATATAAAGTTTATTAAATTCTGAGTTACGGTTAATTAGTTATGAAATAAATCATTTTAACATGGCATTTAATCAAATTTAAATAAACATCATTTTTAAACATTTTAACATGGGATGAAAGTGGCATATTATGAAACTAGATGAAATTCTAAGCACTTTTCATATATAGGTTATTTAAATCTGATGCATGATTAATTTGTTATTATATGCATGAACTCAAGGGGTTTTCTGTAAAACAGACGTTCCTGGGATAATTGCTAAAATCGCAGATCTGGAAAAAAACCTACACGGGCCGGATCCAACTGGCCCAACAGTGCAAAGGGGGGGTTTGGGCGGCTCACCAAGGGCCAAGGCCCAGATCGGTGGAGGAGGCAGGCCGAAGCGGGCGCTGGGCCTGGGCGCGGTCAACGCACGCAGGCGACGCGCGGTCATGGCTTGAAGCGGGGTGTCGACCTCCTGCTCGAAGCAGAAGCAGAGGAGGAGGCGGCCGGACTTGCGCGGCGGCCTGGAGGAGCTTGGGGAGCGGCGGCGGCGAACTTGGCGACCGGGATGGCGCGGAAGCAGCCGGATCCGAGCGGACCTGGGCGTCGGGAGCCCATCTCCGGCGATGGTGGCGGCAGTTGGTGCTCCTAGTCAGAGAGAAAACAAGAGGGATGAGAGGCAGAGGGAAGGCGAGCAGGAGAAGGACGGGAGGAGGAGACACGACGACCTGTGGTGCTCCGGCGTCGCGCTCGCCGGCGCGGCGGAGGAGGCCAGGACGGCGAGCTCGTCGGGACCCTGGACGGCGTCGGCTTGAGGAGCTCGGATGGCGGTGTCCATAGCGGCGAACAGAGGAGGCTTGGACGAGCGGGGCGATAATGGAGCGCGAGACAAAGACGAGCAGGGGCGATGTAGCCCTGCGGCAGTGGAAGCAGAAGGAGGCGCCATGGACGAGCTCCTGCTCGTTCCGGCGGACAGCAGGCGAGGAACTCGGGCGTCTCGACACGGACGGACTGCAGGCACGCGGGGACGAGGCAGAGGAGGCTGGGTTCGCTGCAGGTGACGGCGCCGTGAAGGGAGGAGCAAACGGGAGGAGCTCGGGCAGCTGGCTGGAGCCCCGGTGGACTTGGGCGGCGACGATGGAGGCGCTGCTCGGGGACGAACGAGCAGGGGAGGGGAAAACTAGGAGGAGAGGAGGCTGGCTGGTTGTGGTTGGTGGATCGGGAAGAGATGGATCCAAGGAAGAGGATCGGTGGTGGCTGGTTGGCTCGATGGATCCCGAGGGGGATTTGGTAGAGAGTGGCGGCAGGCAGGAGGATGGATGGGACATCTCCCTAGAAGTTAGGGTTTGTCCATATTTAGATTAGGGGTCTTTATATAGGGAAAGAAAGGGGTATTTTGGATCATCTGATTAAAATTGGACGGCTGAGAAAATATAGTTTAGGAAGTCCAATGAAGAAAATGGAGATATTTTAGGGACGTTGGGGGATGATCCGGACCCAATGGTAACGATAGTCCGGTTCGGGTTCGGGGAAGTTTCGGACACGGGCAAGTGGTCGATGCTCTGCGCAAAGAGGGGTTAGGCGGTCATGGTCAAGAGGGAAGCGAAAACCCGATTGGTTCGGAACGGTCAACACAGGCAAGGCGACCCGAGGGAAGGTGATGAAGGCAAAAGGGAGAAACGTCAACGACGAGCGAATGCAAGTTTTAAAACATGACGGCAACGAAGTGCCGATGCAATGCAAATGATGCGATGATGAATGCAACACACAAATAAAACACACGCCGAATACGAAAAAGATGGAAGGCTTCTGGAGCGTCGGTCTCGGGGCGTTACAACACTCCACCACTACAAGAGGATCTCGTCCCGAGATCTAGGATGGCCCCGGAGAGAAACGGAAGGGGAAGAGGTAAAACAAATTGCTTCTTGACAAACGAGTGAAACCAAAGAACCTTGGAAGTTGAACAATTTCGAGAAAATAATACAACGAAGATGAACAAAGTTGAAAACACTCTGTTAGAAAAGAGAAATATGGAACATTGCGAGAACCTTGTGGGTTGAAAGTCATTTAACAAGGGCTTAACGAACCAAAGAATATGAAACCACACCGGTATAACGAGATAGCCAAGGAACAAGAATGACATAATTTTGATAGCACTCCGGTTGAAAAGAGAAGGAAAACTTGATAAGATGAAAAGAAATTGAGGAGATGACACAACACTCCGGTTAAATGGATAAGTACGAAAAGAACACGATCTTCACGATTCGAGATGATAAGCGAAGAGAGCAACATCACCATGCCTCCAGAAGAAATAAGTAAAAGAAGATAGATCCTTGGAATAACGAATGGAGAAGAAAATGACAACTTCTGCTACAAATGAGCATGGAAAGCATCCTTCCAAGAAGGTTATAACGGAGTTGTTGGGAAAACAACAACGAAAAGAACAAGCTTGTTGTGGGCTTATGGAACACATCTCAAAATTATGAGGTGACAACCCGCCACTAATGGAAACAATTGCTTGCTTGAGATCAACGAAGAGATGAAAACTTCTCTCGCCGAGAGGATAGGAGAAAACTTGGATCATTGATAGACACCACAATTAGCAACATTCCTTAAGGAAGGCTTTAGGTGAAATATAACCCAAGATAACTCCAACAAAGAGATTGATGTGTTGAAAGATCTCCTGAGCGAAGAGAAAAAATGGTGGGTTTAAATATCTCATTCCTTACAACTTGTGAATCATGAAACATGAAGGAAATTATCAAGAATGACATAACACCACCTCAAAAGATAAGAGAGAAAGAATTGCACTTTGGAATGCAAGATGAAGAATGCTTGAACTCCTCCAACAAGAATCTTGAAGAACACTTTGAGAATGAATTAAATCCTTGATGAACCACCATGTAGAGCCTCCATGAAGAACTCCGGGAATAAAAGGATGATAAAAAGAAAGAGAAGTTGACAACACAAGGTGAAGCCTTGCAATGATTTAGATGGAGCTTCGGGATGATATAATCGATAAAACTTGGAACTCCGGAAAGAAAAGATGAACAACTTGGAACCGAGAATTTGATATCATGAACGGACTCCGGAAGAAGGAATTAATCACTTGGAGGAAACAAGAATAAGAATTACATTTCGCGTATCCTTCACCCATTTAGATTGATGACAAGCAACGGATTTGGCATACTACTTATTCTCGTAGAAAGGATTAAGATAGATATGGCGCAAACTTGGGAAGGTCTTCAACGAACCACCGGTAGGATTGGAAAGAACGAATGAATCTATATGATAACGAAGGAACAGAACTCTTGAACGAACCACGGTAAGAATTGAAAATGAATGAAGAAAAGATAAAGAAACACCGGGAAGAATTAGAAAATGAACGAAGAAACTTGAGAGAATTTAGATACAAGTGAACGAAGAGATCACGAGCTGATTAGAGAATACTTGAACGATGCACCGGAAGAATAAGGAGATGAATGAAGAGACATCAATTTAGAATAATTTGAGAACGAGGCTGAAAACTTAGAACGAAGAAATCTTCTGAAATGATGGCCTTTGGATGATCAAGAAGCGAAAACAACTCATGAAATGCTCCGGATGGGTGAAAAGAATTCTCACAATCGAAAACAATTATGAGAGGATGGCAAAAGCTAGAACTATGAATCTTCAAGAGAATGGACAAGTTTTAAGGGAAACTCTTCTTCGGTCTTCAAATGTTGAGAATGATGATGAGAAACACCACCATGAATTATTGAGGCACTCCGGAACCATGAAGAATAGAAAGGTTGAATCAACAATGAAAAGAATTTGAAAGAACTTGGAGAAATACATATGACTGATGATAATTCATTCTTACGTCAAACTTTGCAATGAATTTGAGAATAACTCCGAAAAGAATTAGAAGAGTTAGGTAAGACCCTGGGAAAAGACCTGTGGGTTAGGGTCCACTCAAAAGAAACACCGTTGAAATGATTACTTGAAAAGGAGATAGCACCGGTTGAATTAAATGGCTTGAATGAGGTAACAACCTCGAAATAGTTAGAATTGATGCGGAGTGGAAACACGAATCTTCAGAGATATCTTCAGCACTCCGGAACAAATGAATGGCGAGTAGTGGATGATTAAGAGGTACATCGGCATGAGAAAGCATTTGAAACGAGGACAAGAATACGATCAACACTAAAAGCTTGACTTGAGTCCACCAGAGAAGAAAAAGAACGAAGAGTAATAAACTTGAAGAACATCTTCATGAGAACCACCGGGTAAGAGCATTGACGAAAAAAGATGGAGAGGCTTCCCATCAATAAAAGGATACATGATTGAGAAATCTGAGTTCTTGAAGAAAAGGGTGGGAGGGCGGGAAAAACAAAGACAACTTGGGACGGATGAAGCAAACACCGTTGCAAAGAACTGAGAATTGATCTCGCGAATGTTGAAATGATCGGATCCACTTGAAAAAAAATCACGTCGGTTGGAAAAGAATTGGCATGACAATCTCAATGATCAAGAAGGCTTAGTATCCACATAGAAATATGAGAACACCGTTTAAGGAAGGTATGGAATCAACACTTCGCATTGAAGCAACTCGAATACCACAAAACAAAACAAAAAACAAAGGATTTGGCTTGCAAAATAAGCCGGAACAAACATATGATAGAGATTTCGTCCGAAGTTTTCGTGGTGGGGCCCACACGGGCTCGATCGTACAACACCATCATGTACAAGGCAGTGCACATGACATGCGAAGCGTCCCCGACTCGGCATAGCCAAGGACTCTTTAAGACACTACGAGACCACTGTAAAACCAACCGTGGAAAGGCGGACCACTAGACGTCGAACCCCAATCTCATATCATGCATCTGTCGGAAAGATATCCTAGGAGCTACTTGAATTCCCACTTATAAACTCCCGAAACTTTCTGGTTATGCAATCAGGTGTTGGGGATACAGGGGACACAAATATATCACCCAAACTAACAATACCTAGATCCAGCTGTATCCATCCTTCAACACATAACCAAGAAACCTTCGGAAATCATTTACCTCAACCTTCGAAAAGCATCCGTTATACGAGTTATGGCAATACTCCCGAACTCCCGCCCCAGTACTGGGTGGCGTCGAGGTGATCTCACCAACAACTGCATAAAAGAGATTTTCGATGTCGGCGAAACTCAGGTATTCCAGAACTGCAACGATAAAATTGTGACGACAACACCTCGGAGCTCAACTCCCCGGGACACTGCCACAACCCCTAAATGTCAGGAGGCACCAAGAACAATGTTCTCGTCACAAAACCATCGGAACGATTCCAAGATACCCGCGTGATCCTAAAAAAATATTAGTGAAATTTGAGGAGAGAAGAGTCAAAACTTCTACGCCAGGAGGCCTCACCAGAGCGACGAAGGGACTGGGGAGTAAAAAGAATCCTACTCTCCGATATATATAATCCTAAGAACATTTTTGTTCTAGACTCAACAATGTCAGCGATTCGATCAAGCAGGGGGCTCCTAAGTCGGGGATGGCTCTGATACCAACTTGTAACCCCCACGATGCGGCTATATCTCCCACGTGTCGAGGCACGACTTAGAGGCATAACCGCATTGTGGTTTTGTCGCAAGAAGGGTCATCTTCATACAATCCCATGTAATGAACAAGAATGGGATAAAGAGTTGGCTTACAATCGCCACTTCACGTAATACATAAATAAAATCATACATCAATCAGAGTACACACATAGGTCCGACTACGGATCCAAAATAAAAGAAGACAACCCCAATTGCTAGATCCCCGATCGTCCCAACTGGGCTCCACTACTGATCTACATCAAAAGAAACATAGTAACGACCAAGGTCCTTGTCGAACTCCCACTTGAGTTCGGTAGCATCGCCTGCACTGGTATCCTCGGCACCTGCAACTGTTTGGAAGTATCTGTGAGTCACGAGGACTCAGCAATCTCATACCCGCGAGATCAAGACTATTTAAGCTTATAGGAAGGAAAATGTAGTGAGGTGGAGCTGCAGCAAGCACTAAGCATATATGGTGGCTAACATACGCGAATAAGAGCGAGAAGAGAAGCAACGGTACGGTCATCAACTAGTAATGATCAAGAAGTGATCCTGAACTCCTACTTACGTCAAACATAACCCAAAAGCCATGTTCACTTCCCGGACTCCGCCGAAAAGAGACCATCACGGCTACACACACGGTTGATGTATTTTAATTAAGTCAAGTGTCAAGTTCTCTACAACCGGACATTAACAAATTCCCATCTGCCACATAACCGCGGGCACGGCTTTCGAAAGATAATACCCTGCAGGGGTGTCCCAACTTAGCCCATTATAAGCTCTCACGGTCAACGAAGGATAAACCTTCTCCCGGGAAGACCCGATCAGTCTCGGAATCCCGGTTTACAAGACATTTCGACAATGGTAAAACAAGACCAGCAAAGCCGCCCGATGTGCCGACAAATCCTGATAGGAGCTGCACATATCTCGTTCTCAGGGCAACACCGGATGAGACTAGCTACGAGTAAAACCAGCCCTCAAGTTTCCCCAAGGTGGCCCCGCAGGCAGCTCAGTTCGGACCAACACTCGAAGGAGCACTGGCCCGGGGGGGGTCTAAAATAAAGATGACCCTTGAGTCTGCAGAACCCAAGGGAAAAGGGGATAGGTGGTAGCAAATGGTAAAACCAAGGTTGGGCCTTGCTGGAGGAGTTTTATTCAAAGCGAACTGTCAAGGGGGTCCCATAAATCACCCAACCGCGTAAGGAACGCAAAATCAAGGAACATAACACCGGTATGACGGAAACTAGGGCGGCAAGAGTGGAACAAAACACCAGGGATAAGGCCGAGCCTTCCACCCTTTGCCAAGTATATAGATGCATTAATTAAATAAGAGATATTGTGATATCCCAACATAACATATTCCAACATGGAGCAATCTTCATCTTCACCTGCAACTAACAACGCTATAAGAGGGGCTGAGCAAAAGCGGTAACATAGCCAAACAATGGTTTGCTAGGAAGGGTGAAAGGTTAGAGGCTTGACATGGCAATATGGGAGGCATGATATAGCAAGTGGTAGGTAGCGCGGCATAGCAATAGAGCGAACAACTAGCAAGCAAAGATAGAAGTGATTTCGAGGGTATGGTCATCTTGCCTGAGATCCCGCTAGGAAGAAGAACGAGTCCATGAAGAAGACAAACGGATGTAGTCGAACGAATCCTCACAACTCCGGAACGAAACCGAAGCTAAGGAGAGAAGCAACCCGGAAAGAAACAAACAACATAGTAAACAACCACCACATACACATGGCATGATGCACAATCAAGTATGATGCATGTCCGGTTTAATGATGCATGGCATGGCAAAGTGCAACAAACAATACTACAAATTAAGTGGAGCTCAATATGCAACGAGTTGCATATTGACGAAACACCACATCAAATATTTAGTTTTCTCTCGTTTATGTACCCGACAATATTAAATGTTATTAAACATGGCAAGAGGTGAAGCATAAATAAACTATCTATTTAGGCAAGTTTAAATGAGGCCGGAACAACAAACAACAAATCCGGAAAATCCTCATATGCATATTTTGGAATTGGTACTGTTCTGCCATAAACACAATTTTAATGCTGTTAAACAGAAAAATAAAGTGCACCATGTTAAACTAGGCATTTTTCTACCCCATTTACATATAAAGTTTATTAAATTCCGAGTTACGGTTAATTAGTTATGAAATAAATCATTTTAACATGGCATTTAATCAAATTTAAACAAACAGCATTTTTAAACATTTTAACATGGGATGAAAGTGGCATATTATGAAACTAGATGAAATTCTAAGCACTTTTCATATATAGGTTATTTAAATCTGATGCATGATTAATTTGTTATTATATGCATGAACTCAAGGGGTTTTCTGTAAAACAGACGTTCCTGGGATAATTGCTAAAATTGCAGATCTGGAAAAAAACCTACACGGGCCGGATCCAACTGGCCCAACATTGCAAGGGGGGGTTTGGGCGGCTCACCAAGGGCCAAGGCCCAGATCGGTGGAGGAGGCAGGCCGAAGCGGGCGCTGGGCCTGGGCGCGTTCAACGCACGCAGGCGACGCGCGGTCGTGGCTCGAAGCGGGGTGTCGACCTCCTGCTCGAAGCAGAAGCAGAGGAGGAGGCGGCCGGACTTGCGCGGCGGCCTGGAGGAGCTTGGGGAGCGGCGGCGGCAAACTTGGCGACCGGGATGGCGCGGATGCAGCCGGATCCGAGCGGACCTGGGCGTCGGGAGCCCACCTCCGGCGATGGTGGCGGCAGTTGGTGCTCCTAGCCAGAGAGAAAATGAGAGGGATGAGAGGCAGAGGGAAGGCGAGCAGGAGAAGGAAGGGAGGAGGAGACACGGCGACCTGTGGTGCTCCGGCGTCGCGCTCGCCGGCGCGGCGGAGGAGGCCAGGACGGCGAGGTCGTCGGGACCCTGGACGGCGTCGGCTTGAGGAGCTCGGATGGCGGCGTCCATAGCGGCGAACAGAGGAGGCTTGGACGAGCGGGGCGACGATGGAGCGCGAGACGAAGACGAGCAGGGGCGATGTAGCCCTGCGGCAGGGGAAGCAGAAGGAGGCGCCATGGACGAGCTCCTGCTCGTTCCGGCGGACAGCAGGCGAGGGACTCGGGCGTCTCGACGCAGACGGACTGCAGGCGCGCGGGGACGAGGCAGAGGAGGCTGGGTTCGCCGCAGGTGACGGCGCCGTGAAGGGAGGAGCAAACGGGAGGAGCTCGGGCAGCTGGCTGGAGCCCCGGTGGACTTGGGCAGCGACGATGGAGGCGCTGCTCGGGGACGAACGAGCAGGGGAGGGGAAAACTAGGAGGAGAGGAGGCTGGCTGGCTGTGGTTGGTGGATCGGGAGGAGATGGATCCAAGGAAGAGGATCGGTGGTGGCTGGTTGGCTCGATGGATCCCGAGGGGGATTTGGTAGAGAGTGGCGGCAGGCAGGAGGATGGATGGGACATCTCCCTAGAAGTTAGGGTTTGTCCATATTTAGATTAGGGGTCTTTATATAGGGAAAGAAAGGGGTATTTTGGATCATCTGATTAAAATTGGACGGCTGAGAAAATATAGCTTAGGAAGTCCAATGAAGAAAACGGAGATATTTTAGGGATGTTGGGGGGTGATCCGGACCCAATGGTAACGATAGTCCGGTTCGGGTTCGGGGAAGTTTCGGACACGGGCAAGGGGTCGATGCTCTGCGCAAAGAGGGGTTAGGCGGTCATGGTCAAGAGGGAAGCGAAAACCCGATTGGTCTGGAACGGTCAACGCAGGCAAGGCGACCCAAGGGAAGGTGATGAAGGCAAAAGGGAGAAACGTCAACGACGAGCGAATGCAAGTTTTAAAACATGACGGCAACGAAGTGCCGATGCAATGCAAATGATGCGATGATGAATGCAACACACAAATAAAACACACGCCGAACACGAAAAACATGGAAGGCTTCTGGAGCGTCGGTCTCGGGGCGTTACAACACTCTTAAGTTAGCTCATGAAACTACCTTGGAGGATCATCGAGAACTTTTAAAGACTCATGAGAAGCTACGCTTCGAAAAGCTCAACCTTGAGCAGGAGCATGAGTTCTTAAAAGCAATCAATAATGATCTTCGCAAGAAAAGTTCTTCTTATATTGCCAAGCGTTTACTCTTGTCTACTTACATGCCATAAGTAAAATCTAGCAACAAGAGAAAGAAAGATTCTTCATCTAGTAGTAACAATAATCATGCTAAATCCAATCTTGTTGCTTCTAGTAGTTCTTTTGATTCCACTAATGATTCTCTTAGCCAAGTTACACTTGAGCAAGAAAATAACTTATTGAAGGGAATTATAGAGAAAGGTGTTTACAAGAGCCTTGCCGGAAGTAAGCAATTTGAGGAAATTGTACGCAAGCAAGGAAGACACCGGAAGAATCAAGGTGTTGGTTTTGAACAAAAGTTCAATGCCAATGGAGTTGAGTGGGTAGAAGATCAATACCCCAAGATGAAGTTTGTTCCTCAACAAGAGAAGTATGATCCTACTTCTTTCAAAGGAACACAAGCTCAAGATGATCTTCCACCACAAGACCAGAAGCAAAAAGGCAAGGACAAGCTTCAAGAGGAGATTGATGCATTTGAAGAAGCTCCCAAGGCCTTGATCAAGTGGGTTCCCAAGACTACATCAAGTTCTATTACATCAAGTACGACTACAACTCCACGGATACCCATCAAGATGGTGTGGATCCCGAAGAAGAAGAACTAGAGAGTTCTTGAGGGTGACTCCGCCAACATACTTCACTCATATCTTTTGGCAAGGACATGTGCAAACAACTTCCAAATATTTTAAAATAGTTCAAGGAGTCACAAACCCTCTTGTTGGTAAGACAAGGGACAAGGTAACCTAATGCTTTCATGGACATCATCTTATGTGAACACCACTCTATGTCTATGGATATTCTTGTTTGTTCCTTATGGGACTAACCTGTGTAGGTATTAAAAGTGCAACTCACTCCAATGGATTGCTCCGAACGATCTACATCAACATTGAGCATCCACATATTCAACACCTACATGAAGTCATCATCGACAAAACGCAAGGTTAGTTCATCCCTCTTAGGGGGATATCACATCTAGGGGGAGCTTTACTCTAATCAATTGAGCTAAAGCAACTCTAATGGTGTGAACACAACAATGCTTTATGTAAAAGTGGCAACCCCACTTGTGCTTAAACGATGAGTATGACCTATGATCAAATGTTCTCATTTGACTCCTAAGTCAATATACTCATATATAGATGACCTAGTCATCGCCAATTGCTTGATAGATGCTAGAGTGTTTGTGCATGCTTTGTCACATATTTCATTTGCCATTTTATTGTGTGAGCATGTTGATTGCATATTTTACTCATTCGAGGACATCCATTTGTTGCTTACTATTTGGCTTTTGCTCTTCTGCCAAATGGATGGACAAGAATGCCTAAGAACTCCTTCTAGCTATCTATGATTTTCTCGTCTCAAACTCTCTTCATGCTACATCACAAAGTTTGATCAAGTCAGATTTGAACCACTCTGTGTGAGGAGCACTCGGAGTCCCCGATTCGTCATAGACTTAAACTTCCAAAACCTCTTTGTGCATTTCGGTATGACCGATTCATCCACTTCGGTCACACCGAGTTCACTAAGTTGATCTAGGTTTTCCATCTCGGTGCAACCGATTTGAACTTTTCGGTCACATCGAGTTGCAGTAACCGCTTGCGATTCTGCATCTCGGTGCCACCGAGTTGTTCCACTCAGTCACACCGACAGGGTCGGGATATATAAACCCACGGGTGAGATTTTGAAAACTTCTTCAAACTCCTCAGCCCGCGCGTGTGTCCTGCTCTGCCTCCTCGGTCTCCGGATCGTCTACTCGCCGCCAGGGACCTCCTGCCGCTGGTTTCCATCGCCGTCAATGGAATCTGCTCCGCCGTTGTCACCATAGCGAACTCCCGCTGAACTAGGGTATGGGTTCGACTCTATGTGCTAATCCCTTACTCCGATTCATTGCACATTGCTTTGCCATGATCTTTACCACATATGAAAACAATCTATACACAGAAAACATCGTTTAGGTTAGATTTGATTTGAAAATTTATGGTTAGGTCTCCGTCGAACTCATCTCGGACCGATCGAGTTGTAAGAAATCGGTCTCACCGATTTGGCTTAGGCCATTGCACATGCGTTTTCGGTCTGACCGAAAACTGCAAATCAGTGCGATCGAGTTCGACTCTCAGTGAAACCCTAGCAATCTCGGTGCCACCGAACTGTGACTCGGTCTGACCGAGTTCACTAGTTTAGGTTCCAAAATTGCTTCGGTATCACCGAGTTTAACAAATCGGTAGCTCCAAAATGCATTCTGTGGAGAACTAAAACTAAGTTTTTGAGTCATCTGTTTTGCAAAAACTCTGCACTTTGTGATGCTCATCCACTCTACCTCATCTACATCTATTCACAGGGTTTGCTGTCTGTCGTGGTTTTGTCATGGCAGATGTCCTAGAGAAAGGACTTAGTCGTGGAGCCATCGCTACGGGTTAGTTTAAAGGGGTTAAAGCGGACAAGGGACGCAAGAGAGTTTTATACTAGTTTGGCCCCTTACGATGAAGGTAAAAGCCTACATCTAGTTGTGATGGAATTGATGGGGTTTCGATGACCAGGGAGCGAATACGCTTTGCCTGAGTCTCGAGATGTTGTCTGTTGTCCTTGAACCGCCGCCGGGTCGTCCCCTTATATACATGGGTTGACGCCCGTCGGTTTACAGAATCCCGAGGGCGGCTCATAATCGTGTCCGGCTCGGTCTCTGCTACTTCTATCTTACAACACAAGTTTACATATTACTGCCGGTTTATGTCTACATGCCTTAAACCGGCTTTGGGCCCTGGGCCTTCATAAAGCGTCACCGTCTGTCTTCATGGACTTCAGATACAGATGAACTACTTATGGGGCTAACCCGGCCTCTGCTGGCCGGTTTACGCCCAGTGGTAATATCCCCAACATTAGGCCCCAAATTGATTTGAACTGGTTCATGTCAATCCTCAATACTTAAGAAAATTTCTTCTTCAACATCTTCACATAATCTTGTAAACCGCCGTGACATCATCTTCTAGGACCATGGTAAACCGCCATGACATCATCTGTTATTTAAAACTGTATATAACCCATCCTCATTAATGGGCTTCCGATAATCGAGGCGACAGCTCCGCCTCATATCCCAATTTCGGGCTCCTCGATTTTCGCGCCTGACGCTTATCTTTTTGCCTTTATAAATAGGGCCAGGGGGTCTTTCCATTCCCCCCCGTATCTCTTCAACTCGTCCTTTTCCTTGCGCTACCCGAGCTTTGGAGCTCCGCTGCCACCGTCGACCTTCGCTTCGGCCTCAACTCCGGCCGCTGCATCACCCTGAACGCACCAGAGAAACGCGGCGCCTCTCCGCTCTTCCATCAGCATCGGTAAGCCTTCTTTCCTTCCGCCATAGATCTATCATTAGGGTTTTAGTGTTCATCGGTGTTCGTCGTTGTGCAATAGCTCTTTGATTCAAACCTTGATATTTATCCTGTACGGCGATAGCCGTAGCCCTTCTTTTCCATCCATGCATCTCGTTTAAGTAGAAAGTCCCATCTGAACCTTCATCAACTGCTTCGGTACTAATATTTAGGTCTGAAAATATTTTCATTTTCTGACATGCGACTGATTCAAAATTATAATGCCAACTTGTGAAACCTGTTTTTCCCTTCACTTATAGATCTTTAATACCAGATTGGGCGGTTTAACTTCATATACAAAATGATGACCCAGTAGATACCATTAGTCCCCTGTTGAACCGCCAATGCTTTCATCATTGTACTGTTTCCATTGTCAGACTCCGGTTTACGAATAATCAAATCCGGTTTATCAATATGCTTGTATCCTCATACCACTATATATTTGTCCACTTTTAATCTTAAACCGGCAATAATCATGTTTCAGATTTCCATTGCCATGGCCAAGCAAGTCTATGAATGCAATTGGGCTTCCTCTCGAGTAACCGAGGAGCAGTTAAACAACCTTGTTAAAACGGGCGCTTTAGCCAAAAAAATATCATCCACTGGAGGGTCCCTGGCCCGGAAAATCCTCCTACACCCAAGGATGGAGAGGTAGTCGTGTTTGCTGATCATCTCCGACGAGGTTTTAGCCCTCCCGGTTCAAAAATTTTCCGGGATGTACTGGCCAGTTTTCAACTGCGCCCTCAAGACATCGGTCCCAATTCTGTGACCAACATCTGCCACTTCCAAGTCTTTTGTGAGGTTTATTTGCAAGAGGAACCTACCGTCGAACTGTTTAGGGATTTCTTTCACTTAAACCGTCGCACAGAGTTCTCGGATGGACCCAATACGAAACTGGGCGGGATGGCGGTTCAGAAAAGGAAGGAAGTCACCTTCCCTCATCCCAAACTCCACAGCCCACCCCAAAGAGTGGAACCAGACTAGGTTTTATTGCATGGATACATCTCCACCTGATGAAAACCCCCTGTCGGGTTACCGCCCTGAATGCCTTAGCAACACACATCCTTTCCCTCAGAGGTTGACGGCAAGAGAAAGGGCCAACTATGCTCCCCAATTATCAAAGCTTAGAGCCTTCATGGCGAACGGTTTGACAGGAGTTGATCTTGCTCGTTGCTGGATAAGCTGGAGTATTCTGCCCTTAAGCCGGTGCTCCGGTTTAATGTGTGAGTATACGGGGAGCTTGAAGGATGCTTGGCGGCATATTGATATTCAGCTTACAGATGCAGAAGTCACTGAGGCTTTCAAAAAGATATTGAACGAACCGGAGGCTGTCTGTGCCCAAACCGGACTACTCCCTTTCTGCACCTTCAACAAACCACCAGCTGTAAGAATCATATAATCTTTTTATCTGAAGTTGCTTCTGTCCAAATATCTCTGAAAATGTGATTATTTTCTGACAGGGTGATGATCCGTTCTGGAACAAGAAACCATCACAAGACAAACCGGCGAAGCCGCAAGACAAACCGGTCAAGCCAGTTCGTCCAAAGACCAAGGTTGTTAAAAAACCTGCCAAGAGAAGGACCACTGCATCCTCCGACCTACCAGCTGATGATGATGTGGGTAATCCGGAACCAGAGGTAGAACTTGACTCTTTTGGTTCATTTTTCATACACCTCATTGACAATGATTATTATCAGGACGACACTGAAGGCAGTCATGCTGACGATGTAGAGGTAATCATTCTTTCCTCCGATTCAGATCCTCTGCCAACATCGAAAATCCGTCGAGCAAACCGGAAAGTAAAATTTTCTCACCCCTTGCTTACTTGGAACCAAACTTTCTTTTGAAGACACAGTAGCACGAAGCTCGCCGCACAACCCGGCACAGCGGCCAGGTAGTTACCTCCACCGGTTTACCGAACAGTCCGGTTCGGAAACGCCAGTCAGAGGTCTCTTATCCCATTGATACTTCATACCCCAAAGCAGGTTGTTTCAGCCAGCCTCTTAACCCGTCTGATTCAAATTATCAGGGTACTTCTCACTCATCTTCTGGCGAGTCGTCGGCCACAAAACTTCCACCCCTCAAAACGGCTCTTGGGTGAGCTATACACTTGTTGTTATCCTTGATGTTGCTATTTTGATATACTGTACTGATCCTCATGTTTATTTTTCGCAGCGCCAAGCCTAGACCCAGCAAGAAAGCTCGGTTGAATAAACCGGCTGATGAAGACATGGCTGTTGAACCGGAGAAAACTCCAGATCCTGAAGAAATCAACGTTGATGTCATGCTAAATGACCCACCGCCCCAAGATCATGACTTCGTTGCTGAGCAGGCAGAAGTTGACACCACAAGCCATGCTGACCAGCCAACCAGCCCTGTCCGAACTGGCAATAAACCGGCAAGTCCAGTCAAAAATACTGACAAACCGCCAACCCCGGTAACGGCTGCCGATGACAAAGACGATGACATTATGATTACTGGCACTGGCCATACCGCTCCGGGCAATCCTGTCGCTTTGTCAAAGCATACTGCCAAAGATGAGCTCTCTGCAATTGGCAAAGGCAAATGGAACGCCGATTTGTCAAATTATGCCCATCTGAACGTTCAAGACCTTCACTCTGGCTTCCTGAACCGTCTGTACACCAGCCGTGACTATGAAGCCGATTTGGTAAATATGATGAAGGAGCGATATGAGGTATCTTCATAAATGTCTTCTCTCTTATATTTAATTGCAGCTTATCAACTCTAGTAGCCCCCAAGTGATGGTTTAAGATACCAATTTAAACCGGGACTTAGTAACAATTTCATGTTTGCAACAATGCATCTTAACTTCACTGATGTAGCCCCCAAGGGCCGGTTTAACTTTATAAAGATGAACCGGGACTTTGTAGAAGAATTCCCATATCAGCATTTTATGAGCAAATACACATTAGCCCCCAAGTGCCAAGCTTAATACTTGTATTGTGCTTGGGACTTGTAAAAATTTCTGATTAAGAGCAAATATGCATTAGCCCCCAAGTACTAAGGGCATAACTTGTTATGTGCTTGGTACTTCAAATATGTACTGTCAACTCATCATATATCTGTCCTTTTATGGGCTGAGCTGAGCAAGAAGGAAAGCCAAACCGCTGATCTGCAAGAGAACATCAAAACCCAGCAAGCTGAAGCCTCCAAAGCGAAGGAAGAATTGACCCGCGCTCTAGGCGCTATGGAGAAACTAAAAGAGGGCTTCAACAAAGAGTGGGCGGATTGGGAGAATGAAAAATCCTCTTTGATAAAAAGGGCTGAAAACGCAGAAGCCGCTCTTAAACCGGTGGTTAATGAACTGACCGGCGTAAAGTGGCAGATTCATGCCATGACTGCTGCTGTGTTCAGTAAACATCTTTTCCTTAATACTTTCAACAAACCTTTCTCATGTGTTGTCAGTTTACTGATGTGTACAATGGTGCAGGAACTCGCATTAGCCATCTGGGCTCTGATGTACAGAAGAAATTGAAAGCGGCCTATACTCTGATAGAGCAGCTGTATACCGGTGCGCAGCGGATCATCTGCACCGCTTCACACAATAAACCTCCTCCAACATCGATCAAGGACACCTTAGAAAGACTATCCATGCTGCCTGCCCGGGTTGAAGAACTAAAGAAGGCTGCGACAAGGGCCGGAGTTCTGACCGCTCTAACCCGGGCAAAGGCGTGGGTGCCTGATCTTGATCCGGTGGACGTGGCTAAAGGCTTCCCAAGTTTAAAAGAAGATGGATCAGAATTTGGCCAGGAGGATCTCCGCACCATAAACCGGGAAGTTCGTCCACTGGCTTGTCAATTGGCCGAAGAAGCTGATCTCTCATACTATCAGGCAAGTTATGATGACAAGAACAGACGGATTGCTGCACCAATTCCGGAAGCGCAAAATCTGATCCCTCCAATCCGTAAGCACACTTATGCCCCCGATATTGAACCGTCAACCCTTATAACCGACGAAGCTGTGTTCCAAGCTTTAACTGGGATCGACTGGACAACTGTTGACTTCTAGCCGCTGGGTAGAGACGAAGAAGATGAACCGGTGCAAGATGCTCCGCAGCCGTCAGGTCAAGCTGATAAGCAATCAAAATCCGGGGGCCGGTTTAGTTTTTCACATGCTGTAATGCTTATTGAGAAACAATTATCCCTTTGGGCACTGAAACGCCTTGTAATAGGCTAGTTAAAACACTTGGTCTGCTATGCCTTCGTGCATATTTATCTGCAATTGATGCGTGCTAATCCGCCATGCTCAAGATATGATGTTCATAATCCATAGCTATTTGTTCAAGTTGCTCCTGCAGATGAGAAGCTTAAAGCACCCTGGCGGTTTACCACCGGGCGGGTCATGATACCCAAATATATATATGACCAAGGTTGTAAAAGATAACCAAATATGGAAATATATGATACCTGTGACCTTTAGGGATAGTGTTGGCTGACCAACTTTGTAATGAGGGTAATAACCCTAATCCGGAGTAGAAGTAACTCCTGTTATATGATGCCGGTTTATCAGAAAACCATTCCGGGCTATGATAAACACCGGTTTATTCCATACTGGTGACTTTGAGTCAAAACCAGACCGGGCTGATAGTCTCCGGATTATAATTTGATCATGTACTGACAACTTGTAGTTGACAGCCTAACCGGGTTGATAAACACTGGTTTAAAAAACATCACAAATCTTATGAAAACAAAGAAAGCTTAGCAAAAGGCAAATGAAAACCGTTGTAGTCGAGGCTTTTTACGGGCTGCCAGGCCCTAAATTCGACAGCAAAGAATCCCCAAGCAACATTGTTAGCTGTGCTCAGTGGGTGCCTATGTTTGAGCTGTTGTTTTACAACACTCTCTTTGGCCCTGGACTGATGTGGCTTTGAGCCGATCAAGAGGTGTGACTGTGGTTCGGATACGACCAAGCCCCCAAGTGATGCTGTGGCATTGCGCCGATCAAGAGGTGTAGCTATGGTTCGGGTTCGACCAAGCCCCCAAGTGATGCTGTGGCATTACGCCGATCAAGAGGTGTAGCTATGGTTCGGATACGACTAAGCCCCCAAGTGATACTGTGGCATTACGCCGATCAAGAGGTGCAGCTATGGTTCGGATACGACCAAGCCCCCAAGTGATCTAATATGAAGCTTTGAGAAGCTAAATCAAGGGGTAAACCGGACGCCGCTTTGTAAGCTCCATGTAACCACACATGATGTAAGAAAAACAACAGATACCCCGCTTTAGCTGAGGTTCCGGTTTATTGTATTGATCATAATATATACATTGTCATAATATGTACATAAGCGGAGCCTATAGCTCAAGTATAGTAAGGCCGAAGATGAGCAATATTCCACGACCGGTTGGTCTCCTCCTCCGATTTACGTGAGTCTTTGCGCTCTCGAACATCGATTAGGTAGTACGACCCGTTGTGTAGATTCTTGCTGACCACAAAGGGTCCTTCCCAAGAGGGGGGGATAGCTTGTGCATATCACTACTACAAAAACAGCTATAGCCAATATGGACACTAATGGCGCACTGTACATGTGGTGCGCCATTACTAAATACTAATGGCGCACCATGTGTTGGTGCGCCATTAGTGTGCAAATACTAATGGCGCACCACATCCACGGTGCGCCATTAGTAATTTTTTTTAATTTTTTCAAAACTACTAATG
This sequence comes from Triticum aestivum, assembly GCF_018294505.1. NCBI lineage: Eukaryota > Viridiplantae > Streptophyta > Magnoliopsida > Poales > Poaceae > Triticum > Triticum aestivum. The sequence continues at coordinate 231,138,295 of NC_057802.1, read as the reverse complement.
GCAACTAGTAATGGCGCACCACTCCCACGGTGCGCCATTAGTAATTATGTTTCAATTTTTTTATTTTTTAAACTACTAATGGCGCACCGTGGGAGTGGTGCGCCATTACTACTAGTTCAACTAGTAATGGCGCACCACTCACACGGTGCGCCATTAGTAATTTTGTTACAAATTTTGTTTCAATTTTTTTTGAAAAACTACTAATGGCGCACGGTGGGGGTGGTGCGCCATTACTAGTTGAACTACTAATGGCGCACCACCCCCACGGTGCGCCATTAGTAACTTGGCCCATTCCACCGAATGCACCCCCCGGTGGACCGCCTTTTCAGTTTTAAAAAGAATAAAAGAAAATGATGGAAATGTCAAAAAAATAAAAGAAAATAAGTTTCCCATGTGATATGTGGTCTAGTTGTTGGGAAAATTTACAAATATGAATTTCGACTTTATTTGCAAAATCTCTCTGGAATTTGTAAAATGGGCATAACTTTTGCATACGAACTCGGATTAAAAAGTTTTATATATGAAAAATCATCTACTCGAAAAGTTACATAAGGATTTAACCGGGGAACCCCGTTAAACATTTTCAAAATTCTCAAAAAACCTAACAGAAAAAAAGATACGGGGCTTTCAAGATCTAGAGGCAAAAAAATTCAAAAAATTTCAAACTTACTAGTGGCGCACCGTTTGCTAGGTGCGCCACTAGTAACAGAAAAAATATTGGTTTTGAATTTTTTTTTCAAAAAATGATTCGTAATATGACAGGGAAGTTTGAAATATTTTTCAAAATTTCATCATACTCATGAATATGAACAAAGTCCTAGACATCAACAAGGTTTAATAGGATTGATATGATAGATATATCAACAAGTGGTTGTTAAGTGAGGTGGTGCTGGGGTTGGATAGAACTACGAAGTTAAGCGTGCTCGGGCTGGAGTAGTGTGAGGATGGGTGACCTTCTGGGAAGTTTGACCACTTAGTGCGATTTGACTTGAGATTAAGCATATTGACCTGAGATTAAGCCATAGTGACTTGAGATTAAGAAAAAAATGAATAAAATTTTTGAATTTTTTTTTTATTTCTGAAAAAATATTTGAAAAAAAATTGTTACTAATGGCGCACTTCTATGTGGTGCGCCATTACTAAGTCAGATAGTAATGGCGCATCGTGGCCTAGGTGCACCATTAGTATACCAGATACTAATGGCGCACCAGTGGTGCGCCATTAGTAAAAAATACTAGTGGCGTGGTACTAGTGGCGCACTATGAAAAAATATTTGAAAAAAATTGTTACTAATGGCGCACTTCTATGTGGTGCGCCATTACTAAGTCAGATAGTAATGGCGCACCGTGGCCTAGGTGCACCATTAGTATACCAGATACTAATGGCGCACCAGTGGTGCGCCATTAGTAAAAAATACTAGTGGCGTGGTACTAGTGGCGCACTATGAAAAAATATTTGAAAAAAAATTGTTACTAATGGCGCACTTCTATGTGGTGCGCCATTACTAAGTCAGATAGTAATGGCGCACCGTGGCCTAGGTGCACCATTAGTATACCAGATACTAATGGCGCACCAGTGGTGCGCCATTAGTAAAAAATACTAGTGGCGTGGTACTAGTGGCGCACCAGTAGTGCGCCATTAGTAGGCAAAACTGGTGCGCCACTGGTAGGCCTTTTCCTAGTAGTGTATCCGTCTGATCCTAGATGAGCCGAAGCACCAAATCACCTTCTTGAAAGGTTTTTTTTTGAAAAAAATATTTCTGAAAAAATATTTGAAAAAAAATTGTTACTAATGGCGCACTTCTATGTGGTGCGCCATTACTAAGTCAGATAGTAATGGCGCACCGTGGCCTAGGTGCACCATTAGTATACCAGATACTAATGGCGCACCAGTGGTGCGCCATTAGTAAAAAATACTAGTGGCGTGGTACTAGTGGCGCACTATGAAAAAATATTTGAAAAAAAATTGTTACTAATGGCGCACTTCTATGTGGTGCGCCATTACTAAGTCAGATAGTAATGGCGCACCGTGGCCTAGGTGCACCATTAGTATACCAGCACCAGTGGTGCGCCATTAGTAAAAAATACTAGTGGCGTGGTACTAGTGGCGCACCAGTAGTGCGCCATTAGTAGGCAAAACTGGTGCGCCACTAGTAGGCCTTTTCCTAGTAGTGTATCCGTCTGATCCTAGATGAGCCGAAGCACCAAATCACCTTCTTGAAAGGTTCTGGTTCTAACCCGGCGTCTATGATAACGACGCAGATCTTGCTGATAAATCGCCGAACGGGCTGCCGCCATGTCACGTTCCTCATCTAACAGGTCAAGAGCTTCCTGCCGTGCCTTCTCGTTGTCAGCTTCAACATATGCCGCTACACGAGGTGAGTCATGACAGATGTCACTAGGAAGAACTGCTTCCGCTCCATAAACCATGAAGAATGGTTTGTATCCTGTCGATCTGTTGGGTGTGGTATTGATGCTCCATAACACAGAAGGTAACTCATCAACCCAACAACCCGGCGTCCGTTGCAAAGGAACCATAAGCCGGGGTTTGATGCCTCTCAAGATCTCTTGATTGGCTGTAATGCCCACGATGCGGCTATATCTCCCACGTGTCGAGGCACGACTTAGAGGCATAACCGCATAGTGGTTTTGTCGCAAGAAGGGTCATCTTCACACAATCCCATGTAATGAACAAGAATGGGATAAAGAGTTGGCTTACAATCGCCACTTCACACAATACATAAATATAATTCATACATCATCCAAAATACAAACATATAGACCGACTACGGTCAAGATCCAAATGAAAATAAGATAACCCCAAATGCTAGATCCCCGATCGTCCCAACTGGGCTCCACTACTGATCATCAGGAAAAGACACATAGTAACGACCACGTTCCTCATCGAACTCCCACTTAAGATCGATCCCATCATCTGCACTGGCATCGTCGGCACCTGCAACTGTTTTGGTAGAATCTGTGAGTCACGAGGACTCAGCAATCTCACACTCGCGAGATCAACTCTATTTAAGCTTATAGGAAAGGATGGTGTAATGAGGTGGAGCTGCAGCGGCAATAAGCATATATGGTGGCTAACATACGCAAAAGAGAGCGAGAAGAGAAGCAACGGAACGGTCGTCATCTAACAATGATCAAGAAGTGATCCTGAACTCCTACTTACGTCATTCATAACTCAGACCGTGTTCACTTCCCGAACTCCGCCGAGAAGAGACCATCACGGCTACACACACAGTTGATGTATTTTAATTGGGTCAAGTGACAAGTTCTCTACAACCGGACATTAACAAATTCCCATCTGCCTCATAACCGCGGGCACGGCTTTCGAAAGATAATACCCTGCAGGGGTGTTCCAACTTAGCCCATCATAAGCTCTCACGGTCAACGAAGGATATACCTTCTCCCGGAAAGACCCGATCAGTCTCGGAATCCCGGTTTACAAGACATTTCGACAATGGTAAAACAAGACCAGCAAAGCCGCCCGAATGTGCCGACAAATCCCGATAGGAGCTGCACATATCTCGTTCTCAGGGCACACCGGATGAGCCAGACGTCAGGTTGGCATAGACCCTGGTTGCCCAGGGGGCGCCGGACATCGCTCGGTTTGGGCCAGCACTCGAAGGAGCACTGGTCCGGGGGTTAAAATAAAGATGACCCTCGGGCTCGCGAAAACCCGGGGGAAAAGGCTTAGGTGGCAAATGGTAAAACCAAAGTTGGGCCTTGCTGGAGGAGTTTTATTCAAGGCGAACTGTCAAGGGGGTCCCATAAATCACCCGACCGCGTAAGGAACGCAAACTCAAGGAACATAATCCCGGTATGACAGAAACTAGGGCGGCAAGAGTGGAACAAAACACCGGGCATAAGGCCGAGCCTTCCACCCTTTACCAAATATATATAGATGCATTAATTAAATAAGAGATATTGTAATATCCCAACATATCCATGTTCCAACATGGAACAAACTTCAACTTCACCTGCAACTAGCAACGCTATAAGAAGGGCTGAGCAAAAGCGGTAACTTAGCCAAACAACGGTTTGCTAGGAAAGGATGGTTAGAGGCTGACATGGCAAAATGGGAGGCATGATATAGCAAGTGATAGGTAGCGCAGCATGGCAATAGAGCGAACAACTAGCAAGCAAAGATAGAAGTGATTTCGAGGGGTGGTTATCTTGCCTGCAAGGTCCTCAGAGTTGTCGAAAGCTTGATCCTCGTAAGCATACTCAACAGGTTCCTCGTTCACGAACTCGTCTCCCGGCTCTACCCAAGACAAGAACACAAGCAATGGGACCACAATCAATCACGAGAAATGCACAAGCAACATGATGCAAAACATGTATGATATGCGAGATATGATAAGCGATGCATATGCGTGCTCCGGGAGGAAAATGATGAACAAGGCAGTAACTTGGCAAACCAAGCATGCCACTGGAAAGATGAGATGATTTCGGTCGAAATCGATATAAAGTTCACCGGAAACGGATGCACGGTTTGCAAATGGCAAGCAAAACAAGAATGACACGAATCTGCGATTAACAGCATGATAGCACTTAAAATGCAACAAGCAACAATGCTACAGCACTCCAACATAGCAACAAATCATATGACAGTAATCTACAGGAGATGCTTGACAAAAGATGAACACTGAGGTACGGCTAGTTCACAACATAACAAGCTCAAATAAGCATGGCAAAAGTGCAAAAGATAACAGGTTCACAGACTTGGTGAAATTACTGGACATGGCAGAAACTGCATCAGGTAGCAATGTTCAGAGCACGAAATCAACATGCTACAGGAACTTAACATGGAAAAACAAGGCATGGCAGTATTCTACTAAATGCATGTGACAAAAGTCCCTTGCTGACCATAAGCCAAAAAGGAACAGAAGATATGATGGCAAGCATGTAAACATAGCAAGTTTCGTTATCAGGTTTCAGACTTGGCAGAAAACAGAGCATGGCAGAAATAATAATATGAGGGCATCTTGGTGAGCCTGATGCACTCACCACAAAGCAATGCATGACAAAACAAGCATACCTAAAGCAAGATGGCATGTTTGTGAAGCTATCCATGGCAAGAACAAAAGCATAGCATCTATGGATCAACTACAATAAGCTTGGCAAAATTGAATAACACGTAAACAATGTGCCAGAAATATTTTATAGCAAAAGTAGAGCAAGATTGAGTCATGCTATGGCACTCCATAATTGCAAAAAAGGGCAGGAATGGATCAATTACAATAATATCTACAAAACATCCTTACTGAACATCTCCAAAATATGCATGGATCTCTCTGTAGCATCAAGTTTACATGGCAACAAAATAACAGCAGACAAGGACTTCGAGAAAACACCAAGTCTCTGAAATCAGAAACATTACGGAGCCTAGTTTGCAATCTTGTGCTAGTCACCACAGAGATCACAAAAATACATGGCATACACCACTGGAAAAATGGCATGGGATACAACAAAACACATGTAGAGCTCATGCCCATAAGATCCACAGATTAAATGATACAAAAACGACAAATCTCCAAGTTCTGTTAAGAACCAGCAGATAACAGCAACTAGCCCTCTTGCAACAGAGATTTGGGCATCAAGATGACCTCTAATGAACATGGCGCAATTGAACAAAATGTAGAGCATTATGAGGCGAACAATTTGACATATTACACGCGCGAAATAGAGCTATGCACAGTGAGTTATGACGCTATGAACATGGGTATATGCTGTGACAGAAAAAGACTTGGAAAATATTCGGGTCTCGGGGAAAGTCAACCTTAGGTCAAGTGGATCGAGATCTGGCCGACGCGGGCTCGGTCGTCGCTGGAGTTGGAGCGCGTCGTGGCTGGAGGAGGAGGAGGAGGCATCGGGGAAGGAGAGGAAGGAGCCGGAGGGAGGGGAGGCGAGGCCGGAGGGAGGCGCCGGCGACGGGCTACGGCGGCGGGGCGGCGCCAAGCTGCGGCGGCGAACGGGAGGCGCGGCGACGAGGGGCGCCGGCGGCCGGGCCGGCCGGCGGGAGGCGCGCGCGGTGGAGCGGAGGAGCGGGCCGAGGGGGCCGGCCACGGGCCGGCGCGGGACTGGCTGCGGCCGGCGGCGCGGTTCCGTCCGGCGCGGGCGGACACGTCCGGCGCGCGGAGGGACGAGGGTTAGGGTTTGGACTGCGAGCGTTTTTCGGGAGGGTCACATATAAATAGGTAGAGGGAGCTAGGAGAGTCCAAATGAGGTGCGGTTTTCGCCCACACGATCGTGATCGAACGACCTACAGCATGGAAGAGAGTTTGGTGGGTTTTGGGCTGTTTAGAGAGGGGGTTTTGCTGCAACACACAGATGGACTTATCGGTTGCCCGGTTAACCGTTGGAGTACCAAACGACCTCCAAATGGAACGAAACTTGACCGGTGGTCTACCGGTGGTATACCAAGGCCACTTGACAAGCCTCGGTCCATTCCGAGAATGTTTGACACCCGCTCACGAAAGAAAACAAGAGGGGTGCACCAGAGGAGATAGGAGCGCCGGATTGCAAAACGGACAATGGGGAAAATGCTCGGATGCATGAGACGAACACGTATGCAAATGCAATGCACATGATGACATGATATGAAATGCATGACATGAACAAAATGCAAAACGAAAGACAAAACCCGACCACGGAGGGAATATCATAACACATAGCCGATAATGTCAAGAGTTGGAGTTACAAATATGGGAAGTTACATGCGGGGTGTTACATTGGCCCTCTCCGCTTGACCATTGGACTAGGGGTGAGCCACTGATGACACGTCAAGGCAGATGTGCTCACGTTGACAGAACTCCTTCATGGCACCCTTTGACAGATTGGTACCATTGTCTGTTATAATGTTGTGCGGAAAGCCAAACCGGAAGATCACCTTTTTGCTGAATTGAACTGCCGTGGCTACGTCACACTTACTAACTGGCTCTGCCTCCACCCACTTTGTGAACTTATCAACTGCCACCAAAAGGTGGGTCTTCTTGTCCTTGGACCTCTTGAAAGGCCCAACCATATCCAGCCCCCAAGTTGCAAACGGCCAGGTGATTGGAATCATCCTCAATTCTTGAGCCGGTACATGAGCGCGCCTTGAGAATTTCTGACAGCCATCACATCTTTTGACCAAGTCCTCGGCATCAGCATGAGCTGTCAACCAATAGAAACCGTGGTGAAACGCCTTGGCCACCAAAGATTTTGCACCGGCGTGGTGACCACAATCTCCTTCATGGATCTCACGCAAAATTTCACGGCCTTCCTCAGGAGACACACAACATTGAAACGCCCCTGTCACACTGCAATGATGTAACTCTCCATCGATAATAGTCATGGACTTGGACCGCCAGGTTATCTGCCTGGCCAAAGTTTCGTCCTCTGGTAACTCGCCCCGGTTCATATACGCCAGATATGGAACCGTCCAATCCGGGATAACATGAAGAGCTGCCACCAACTGAGCTTCCGGATCAGGAACGGCCAAATCCTCTTCACCAAGGAGCTTGACGGACAGATTATGCAGAACATCCAGGAAGACATTAGGTGGAACCGGTTTACGTTGGGAACCCAGGTGGCTTAAAGCGTCCGCCGCTTCATTCTTCCGTCGGTCCACATGATCCACCTGATAACCTTTAAAGTGACATGCAACAATATCCACCTCACGACAATATGCTGCCATGAGTGGGTCCTTGGAATCCCAAGTGCTGGACACTTGTTGAGCCACCAGATCCGAGTCACCGAAGCACTTAACTCGGCTTAGGTTCATCTCCTTAGCCATCCGAAGACCATGGAGTAAAGCCTCATATTCAACTGCATTGTTAGTGCAAGGGAACATTAAATGGAGAACATAACAAAACTTATCACCTCGTGGGGAAGTTAATACGACTCCAGCCCCCGAGCCCTCCAATTGCCTGGACCCATCAAAATGAATAGTCCAATAAGTATGATCTGGCTTCTCTTCTGGCGCTTGTAGTTCTGTCCAATCATTGATGAAATCCACAAGTGCCTGAGATTTGATCGCCGTTCGGGGCATGTATTTCAACCCGTGAGACCCGAGCTCTATAGCCCACTTAGCAATCCGGCCAGTTGCTTCCCTGTTCTGGATTATATCTCCCAACGGAGCAGAGCTGACCACCATGATGGGATGACCTTGGAAATACTGCTTAAGCTTCCGGCTTGCCATAAAAACCCCATACACCAATTTTTGCCAATGCGGGTACCTCTGCCTGGACTCAATAAGTACCTCACTGATATAGTAAACCGACCGCTGAACCGGATATTCCTTTCCTGCCTCCTTGCGCTCCACCACAATAGCCACACTAACAGCCCGAGCATTAGCTGCCACATATAGCAACAATGGTTCTTTGTCAACCGGAGCAGCGAGAATCGGCGGATTAGCCAGCTGCCGCTTTAAGTCTTCAAATGCTTCATTAGCGGCGTCACTCCAAATGAAGTTATCCGTTTTCTTCTGCATCTGATACAAAGGGATGGCCTTCTCGCCAAGGCGACTGACAAACCGGCTCAATGCGGCAATCCGGCCTGCCAGGCGTTGAACATCATTGATACACTTCGGTTTAAACAAGGAGGTGATGGCTTTGATCTTTTCCGGATTAGCCTCAATGCCCCTGTTAGACACCAAAAAGCCCAAGAGCTTGCCTGCAGGTACACCAAAGACACACTTGGCCGGATTAAGCATCATTTTATAAACCCGCAGGTTATCAAAGGTTTTCTTCAAATCATCAATCAATGTCTCCTTCTTCCTTGATTTCACCACAATATCATCCACATAAGCGTGAATATTGCGGCCGATCTGTTTATGAAGACAATTCTGCACACACCGTTGATAAGTCGCCTGGGAACTCTTGAGCCCAAAGGGCATGGACACATAGTAGAAGGCTCCAAAGGGAGTTATGAAGGCTGTCTTCTCCTGGTCCTTAACTGCCATTTTGATCTGATGATAACCAGAATATGCATCCAAAAAGCTTAAACGCTCGCAACCCACCGTAGCATCAATAATTAGATCAATACGGGGAAGGGCAAAAGGATCTGCTGGACAAGCTTTGTTGAGATCTGTGTAGTCCACACACATACGCCAAGTGCCATTCTTCTTGAGGACCACCACCGGATTAGCCAACCACTCAGGATGGAATACTTCAATGATAAATCTAGCCGCCAAGAGCCTGGCTACTTCTTCTCCAATGGCTCTACGTCTTTCTTCATTGAACCGGCGAAGAAACTGCTTGACCGGTTTATACTTGGGATCAACATTGAGAGTGTGCTCAGCGAGTTCTCTCGGTACACCTGGCATGTCAGAAGGCTTCCATGCAAAGATGTCCCGATTCTCACGGATGAACTCGATGAGCGCGCCTTCCTATTTTGGATCCAAGTTAGCGTTGATACTAAACTGCTTGGACGAATCGCCAGGCACAAAGTCAACAAGTTTAGTCTCATCAGCCGATTTAAACTTCAGGGCCGGATCATGCTCTGTAGTTGGTTTCTTCAACGAAGTCATATCTGCCGGATCAACATTGTCCTTGTAAAACTTCAACTCTTCTGTTGCACAAACCGACTCAGCATAAGCCGCATCACCTTCTTCACATTCCAGAGCAATCTTGCGGCTCCCATGCATGGTTATAGTTCCCTTGTGACCTGGCATCTTGAGCTGCAGATAGACATAACAAGGCCGTGCCATAAACTTAGCATAAGCTGGCCGTCCAAACAGGGCATGATACGGGTTTTTGATTTTCACCACTTCAAAGGTCAAAGTTTCTGATCTTGAGTCATGCTCATCTCCAAAAGCCACGTCCAGAGCTATCTTCCCAACAGGATATGCTGATTTACCAGGCACCACACCATGGAACACCGTATTGGACGGTTTAAGATTTTTATCTGTTAGCCCCATGCGATGGAAAGTTTCATGATATAGGATATTGATACTACTCCCACCATCCATGAGCACCTTAGTGAACTTATAACCTCCCACCTGAGGTGCCACCACCAGAGCCAGATGACCCGGATTGTCAACCCGGGGTGGATGATCTTCTCTGCTCCACACAATCGGCTGCTCGGACCAGTGCAAATAACGGGGCACCGCCGGTTCAACAGCATTCACCACCCTTTTATGGAGCTTCTGATCGCGCTTGTCCAAGCTAGTAGTGAAGACATGATACTGTCCACTATTCAACTGCTTCGGGTTGCTCTGGTAACCCGACTGCTGCTGCTGCTGATTGCCTTGATGATTATAGCCACCTTGGTTACCCTGATTACCTTGATTATTATGTCCACCCTGATTACTGTGGAAGCCTGAACCGGAATTTCCTCCACCATAACCCGGCCCATGAGAGACGGGGCCCGAACCGCCTCCTGATCCATGATCATACCGGAAAGAATCAGAATTTTTGAACTCTTGCATAATGTAACAATCTTTCCAGAGGTGCGTGGACGGGTCCTCCTTTGTCCCATGTTTTGGACAGGGCTGGTTCAACAGATAAGACAAACGGTCCGGATTAGGACTTGGCTTTCCACCGCGCTGGGGCGGTTTACCCTTACGCCGCTGGCCCTTGTCATGTGCATTAGTATTAGCCACAAAGTCAAAACCGTGGTCCGCTTTACGCTTGCCGCCGTTTCCATGACCCGCCGGGTTGTGGTGCTGCCCCTTGGCGTTGCCGCTCTTTTTTCCCTTCCCTGTCTTATCATCGTCAGATTCGGGATCCTTGGTACTATCAGAGTCGGCATACTTCACCAGTGCAGCCATGAGGGTTCCCATGTCATTACAATGACGTTTGAGCCATCCCAACTTCAGCTTCAGGGGTTCAAACCGGCAATTGTCTTCCAATGTTAAAACTGCGGTGTCAGTGTTGATGCGGTCCGATGAATGCAAAACCTCCGAAACCCGGCGCACCCAATGGGTTGTTGACTCTCCTTCCTCCTGGACACAGGCAGCTAAGTCCACAATTGACATGGGCTACTTGCATGTATCCTTGAAATTCTGAATAAACCGGGCTCTCAACTAGGCCCATGACCTGATAGAATTAGCCGGTAAGCTTTTTAACCAAGTGCAGGCTGTCCCTTCTAGCATCACGGTGAAGTATTTCACACATGCCGCATCATCCACATCCAGGATCTCCATGGCCATCTCATAGCTTTCGACCCATGTTTCAGGGGATAAATCGGCGGTGTAATTCGGCACCTTGCGCGGGCCCTTGAAATCCTTGGGCAGGCGCACATTGCGCAACGCCGGGACAAGACACGGCACTCCCAAAGAACTAGAGGTAACTCCTGGTTCCACCGATGTGGTTGGACGAACCGGAGTAAGCTGACGGGCTTCATGCTGCGCCGCTAACTCGGCCTCTCTGCGTGCCCGAGCCCGGTCCACCACCTCCTGAGCATCACCAGCACCACCCGCCGGGTTATTGCCACGGGGCGGATCACGGTTCCGCGCGTTGCTTGATACTACCGGTTCATCCATACGCCTGCTGTAACTCCGGCTTGGACGGGGAGTGGAATGAATCCGATCGCGACTATATGAATAAGCCTCCTGTTGAACCAAGGCTGTCTGAAGAAGCTCCTTAACCCAACACGTCTCGACCGCCGCCGGAGAATCGCCTTCGATGGGGATGGCCACCAGCCGTGAAGCGGCAGCGACAATGTTATCCATCGGGTTAGAGTAATGACCCGGCGGCGTGGGGACATGTGGCGTTACAATGTTGTTCTGACGAGGTGGATCCGCCAAACGTGGCTGAACCGGCGCCCCTGCTCCAGGTGCCTCCGCTCGGTTTACTACCGGCGGATTACTGGTCCCTGCTCCTGGGGTGTTAAAGAGATTTCTAGCGTCATAAACTGGCGGCAGGCGAGATCGGTGTCTCCTCTTCAGGACTTCGTTCGACGCACTCTGATCCAGCATAATCCGGTAAGCTTGTGCATCCAAAGCGGCCCGCTCCGCGGCTATCCTGGTATCCTCAGCTGCTAAGTCGGCTTTGGCCTGGGTGATCTGATCTTTCACTTTCGCGATTTCCGCATTGTGTGCATCCTGATCCGCTGGGTTAACCTCCGCCATCAGCGTTGCCAACGCGTCAAACAAATCAGATAGAACCTAAGCTGGCGGTCGCACAGGGCCTCCTGCCCCGGCCGCTGCCGCCACTGCCAATCCGGAAATCATCGCCGATGCGGTCGAAGAGTGGAACGCCGGTTGCGTGCCGGCCATGAAGATCGCAACCCGGTTTGGCAGATCAAAGGGGTCCGGAATGCTGTCGCCATCGGAACAGCCCCCAATCCGGCCATCTTGTAACTGATATAACGACTCGGTCTCTCCGGTCGATGACTCGTCGCCGGAATAAACGACGGTCTCACCACCAGATTCCGATCTATCCTTAGATTCCCCTCCATGGATAACTCCCACGAAGGCACGCTTCATAATAGGCTTGACCCGGGCAGATCTCGCACGCTGAGCCGTTTCGACGAGGTCGGTGCAGATGTCCGGCTCAGGGCCTGGTTCACCGATCTTGCCAATGAAAATGTGTATGCCACCAAAGGGGATCCGGTACCCGTACTCGATTGGGCCGGCCTCGGGGCCCCAGCCTGCATCGTCGATGTAGAGCTTGCCGCGACGACTCTTGGTCATCCGGCCCACAGCGTAACCCTTGAGTCCTTTGAAGTTGCCCTCCAAGAACTTGAAACCATCGTGCAATAGCCCCACGGTGGGCGCCAACTGTCGTGGTTTTGTCACGGCAGATGTCCTAGAGAAAGGACTTAGTCGTGGAGCCATCGCTACAGCTTAGCTTAAAGGGGTTAAAGCGGACAAGGGACGCCAGAGAGTTTTATACTAGTTCGGCCCCTTACGATAAAGGTAAAAGCCTACGTCTAGTTGTGATGGAATTGATGGGGTTTCGATGACCAGGGAGCGAATACGCTTTGCCTGAGTCTCGAGTTGTTGTCTGTTGTCCTTGAACTGCCGTCGGGTTGTCCCCTTATATACATGGGTTGACGCCCGTCGGTTTACAGAATCCCGAGGCCGGCTCATAATCGTGTCCGGCTCGGTCTCTGCTACTTTTATCTTACAACACAAGTTTACATATTACTGCCGGTTTATGTCTACAGGCCTTAAACCGGCTTTGGGCCCTGTGCCTTCATAAAGCGTCACCGTCTGTCTTCATGGACTTCGGATACAGACGAACTACTTATGGGGCTAACCCGGCCTCTCCTGGCCGGTTTACGCCTAGTGGTAATATCCCCAACACTGTCAGTGTGTTTGCCAAGATGTCTGACCAGAGTGACAGTCAAAACGGATCTGAAGAACAAGTGCACACCAAGTAACTTGCCCAAGGCAGCCACAAGAACAAGGAAGAAGAGAACCTCAGAATCTGAGGATGAGGACTATGTGGCTGTTGAGGATGAGGCCACCTCAAGGAAGAAAGTGTTAAAGAAGAAATATGGCACAGCTGTTGCAACTAAGCCAGGCTTGCATAAGAAGGCACCTGCCAAGAGTCCCAATGTCAAAGCCAAGGAAAGTTCCAACAGGAGAAACCATGAAATTCACTATAGAATCAGATGATGGTGAGGCAGTTGGAGATGACAAGAAGAAAAAGAGGGCAAGAACCACTTTTGCAAAAGTTCTTGGAAAATCAACTATGGTAAGAGATGCAGAGGAAGAGGAAGAGGATGCTGCTCCAGCACCCAAGTCTCAGAAGCTTATGGGAGATGCTATCAAGTCACGGGCTGCAACATCAAAGCCCAAGACTGCTCCCAAAGCAACAACTCAAGCTCAGAAACCCCCTAAGCCTAAGAGAAGCACCAGAAACATTCCAGCTGAAGAGAAGAACAAGGCCCCAGTGCCTGAAGCTGCAGAAGAGGATGATGAATCTCATGTATTGAGAAAACTGAAACCCAAGATTCTAGACCACAATGATGCTCATCCAGTAGCTGAGGACATGCACATCAGGAAAGATGCTGGACTAAGATTGTGGAGACAGTCTGATCCCTATGCTGTGAGGAGGAGGACTGCAGTTGACTACAGGTTTCATACCAAAGAACAACAAGACTTCTATGAGACTATTTTGCTTGACGAGAAGCCAATCGTCTGTGACATGAGATGGGTTGATTGGGAATACATCAAGGAGAATGAAGACCACTTACCAGGAGTATATGACAACTTCAAAGCATGTGGAGTGGATAAGTTTGTTGGTCAGAAGCTCACAAAATGGAATGATGAGCTAATCATGCAATTTTATTCCACTGCTCACTTCTATCCAGATGGAAGGATAGTATGGATGTCTGAAGGTACAAGGTACCAATCAACTGTTGAAGAATGGGCCAAGTTGATCAATGCTCCAGAACAACATGAGGATGACTTGGATGTGTATGCCAAGAAGAAGCTAGACCACAATTCTATGGCAAATATGTACAAAGAGATCCCTGATAAAGCTTTGGAGACACACAAGCTTGGATCTGTACACTATTTGTTGTTTGGTCTGCCTACTATCAACACCATCCTAAGGCACACTTTGCTACCCAAGTCTGGAGATCACAAGATGATTAGAGGACATTCCATCAACTTGCTGCAACTATTTGATGTCCCTCAAAAGTTCAAGGTCAAGAGTCTGATTGTAGAGACAATCAAGAGGACAACTACTGACCAGAAGAGATCTTGTGGGTATGCTCCACACATTCAGGTGCTCATCAACTCCAAGATGGGCACAAGCACTTACTTGTTGGACAAGGAGCATCTACCTCTATATCCTGAATTTGAAGACAACAAAGTTGTGATGAATGAGGATGAACCATCATCAGCTCAAGCACAAGAGAAGAGAGCTAAAGCTAAAGCAGAGAAAGCTGCCAAGATGCCAAGTATAGAGGAAGCATCTCAGGTGTTCCTGAAGAGCAAGCAAGATCAGCTTGCATATCTGATCCAATCTACTTTGAGGATTGAGAAGGGCTTGGCCACCCTGACTCAGAATCAGGAGAGCTTGGAGAGGATCATAGAAACAAAATTTTATGATCTTGATCTGAAGGTTACTGAGATACAGACAACAATTGAGCAGCTCCAGGAGGATGCAGAAGAGAGGAAAGGGAAGGCAACTACTGATGCTTTTCAGTGAGTGCCTAGAGGTCACAGGTCTGCCGCAGAGCGAGTATCAGATATTAGAGCTACAGCGTCAGCACCAGCAGCTACAGCTTCAGTGCCACCTCCAGCAGCCACTCCACCAGCTCCAACTACATCAACAGATGCCTTTGGCCTTGGAGTTCTCTCTACACCACCTCCCGAAGACCAAGCCTGAGAGACGCATAGCACTATGCATTTTCGAAATTTTTGGTAACTTGTTGCCAAAGGGGGAGAAATGTATAGATCATAGGCTTCGAGAGAGAGTGTTTTGCTTCTTTGTCACTCTTGCTTTTGGTTGAACTTTTTGTGTGCTTGGTTGAACTCTATGTCTGTGTGAGATACTTGTTTGATCATACGCTACTTTAGTGCTTGCTTGGATGATATTATCTCTCATATCTCTTATATGATCATTCACTTTGCTTGGTGATGAGTGCATGCTTTTAATTTCCATCATTTTGAGCGCTCCACCAAGATGTATGTGACATGGAAGAGAAACCCATGATCCTAATCGATTGTGCATTTGCATTCAAAAGCAAATTTTAAATAATGCACAAATTTAAGGGGAGCTCTTGCTTATCACATACTTCTCAAAGCGACGATGTATTTCAATCTTATGATCATTTGTCGAAGCTTTGATCTATATGTTGTCATCAATTAGCAAAAAGGGGGAGATTGAAAGTGCAACTATCCCTGGGTGGTTTTGGTAATTCCTAACAACATATAGCTCATTGAGCTAATGATATCTCAAGATAAATATTTCAGGAAAGCTCAATGATTGGCATGGCATGGATGAGAAATGTGGACCCCTCAAAATGCTAAGGACAAAAGATTGGCTCAAGCTCTAAAGCTCAAGACTCTACATTTTACTTTTAGTGATCCAAGATCACATTGAGTCCAGAGGAAAAGCCATTACTATTAAAAGGCGATGAGGTGTTGCTTAATGGGTTACTTGCTCAAAATGCTTAGTGATATGCTCCAAAAACCCTCAACTACTTTCTCATATACACATATGTCCCAAACCAAAAGTTAAACTCGGCCCCACCAAAACTTTCTATTCGGCGCCACCGAGTTCAGTTGACATAGCCACTGCCAAAAAACCCTAGTCACTTCGGTCCTACCAATAGGGATCTCGGTCTCACCGAGATGGGATTGCAAACTCTCTGTTTCCCTTCGTAATGTTTCGGTCCAACTGAGATGAGCGATCGGTCCCACCGAGTTCGCAATGCAATCTCTCTGTTTCCCTTTCGTAACGTTTCGGTCTCACCGAGATGAGCGAATCGGTCCCATCGAGTTTGCTTGACCAACTCTCTGGTTAGATTATTACCAAAATCGGTTCCATCGAGTTTGTGTAATCGGTCTCACCAAGATTACGTTATGCCCTAACCCTAATGAAATCGGTCTCACCGAGTTGACATGTCAGTCCCACCGAAAAGCCTAACGTTCACATTTTGCACTAAATCGGTCTGACCAAGTTCCATTATTCGTCCCACCGAGTTTGGTGATTTGTGTGGAGGCTATATATACCCCTCCACCCACTCTTCATTCGAAGAGAGAGCCATCAAAACATGCCTACACTTTCATCATACATTTTCTGAGAGAGAACCACCTACTCATGTGTTGAGGTCAAGATATTCCATTCCAATCATATGAATCTTGATCTCTAGCCTTCTCCAAGTTGCTTTCCACTCAAATTATCTTTCCACCAAATCCAAATCTGTGAGAGAGAGTTGAGTGTTGGGGAGACTATCATTTGAAGCACAAGAGCAAGGAGTTCATCATCAACACACCATCTATTACCTTTTGGAGAGTGGTGTCTCCTAGATTGGTTAGGTGTCACTTGGGAGCCTCCGTCAAGATTGTGGAGTTGAACCAAGGAGTTTGTATGGGCAAGGAGATCGCCTACTTCGTGAAGATCTACCCTAGTGAGGCAAGTCTTTCGTGGGCGATGGCCATGGTGGGATAGACAAGGTTGCTTCTTCATGGACCCTTCGTGGGTGGATCCCTCCGTGGACTCGCGCAACCGTTACCCTTCGTGGGTTGAAGTCTCCATCAACGTGGATGTACGATAGCACCACCTATCAGAACCACGCCAAAAATCTACGTGTCTACATTGTGTTTGCTCCCTCCAAACTCCTCCCTTTACCTTCATGTGCAATGTTTTACATTCCGCTACTATACTCTTAGACTTGCATGTGTAGGTTGTTTGCTTGACTAGTGCTAAGTTGCTAAAATCTGCCAAGACTTAAAATTGGGAAAAGGCTGGATTTTTATTTGGTCAAGTAGTCTAATCACCCCCCCTGTAGACATACTTTTGATCCTACAACAGCGCCTATGGCTTAGGCGCTGCACATTACAAGTGGGGCGCCTACACCTTGGGCGCTGCACAGCTCGACTGGCTACTGGAAGCGTTCTGTTGCTCTCTGGACAGGCACGTCCAGATGTGCAGCGCCCAAAGGAAGGGCGTTGCACTATCTAATGCAGCACCTCTCACTTAGGGGCTACCCACCTGGACATGCCTATCCAGAGAGCAACATAACACTTCTAGTAGGTTTTGGGGGCAAAAATTGTCTAAGTCAGAGTGCAGCGCCTATGCGTCAGGCGCTGCACTAGACAGTGCAGCGCCTAACAGCCGGGCGTTGCACTGTGTGCTGATTTCAAATACCAATTGCTTTTTAGGTTTTTGTGGTTCGCATACTATGTCACATAACCATAAGTAATATCACATATAGTAGTCCAAAACACATAAAGGATACATAGCACAAAGAGTAGTCCAAATCACATAGTCATACACACATAAAGGAGTTATAGCACATATAGTTGTCCAAATCACATAGTCATTTAGGACTCATAGCACATAGTAGCACACATTTTGGTTCACAAGAAGGTCACGGTTATCTATTGCATCGAGCAAGGCCACGGTTATCTATTCTTCTTCTTCTTCTTCTTCTTGGATCTAGCCTCTGGTTAGATGTGTTTTTATGTTTTAATTAGTGTTTGTGCCAAGTTAAACCTATAGGATCTTCTTGGATGATAGTTATTTGATCTTGCTGAAAATTCCAGAAACTTTCTGTTCACGAAAATAATTGTTAAAAATCACCAGCACGTGATAAAATATTGATTCCAATTGCTGCTCATCAATAAACAAATTGTCTAGGTCGTCCTATTTTGGCTGAATTTTTGGAGGTCCAGAAGTTTGCGTTAGTTACAGATTACTACAGACTGTTCTGTTTTTGACATATTCTGTTTTTCGTGTGTTGTTTGCTTATTTTGATGAATCTATGGTTAGTAAAATAGTTTATAAACCATAGAGAAGTTGGAATACAGTAGGTTTAACACCAATATAAATAAAGAATGAGTTCATTATAGTACCTTGAAGTGGTGTTTTGTTTTCTTTCGCTAACGGAGCTTACGAGATTTTCTGCTGAGTTTTGTGTTGTGAAGTTTTCAAGTTTTGGGTGAAAGATTTGATGGATTATGGAACAAGGAGTGGCAACAGCCTAAGCTTGGGGATGCCCATGGCACCCCAAGATAATCTAAGGACACCTAAAAGCCAAAGCTTGGGATGCCCCGGAAGGCATCCCCTCTTTCGTCTACTTCCATCGCTAACTTTACTTGGAGCTATATTTTTATTCACCACATGATATGTGTTTTGCTTGGAGCGTCTTGTATTATTTGAGTCTTTATTTGTTAGTTTTCCACAATCATCCTTGCTGTACACACCTTTTGAGAGAGTCACACATGATTCGGAAATTGTTAGAATACTCTATGTGCTTCACTTATATCTTTTGAGTTATATAGTTTTTGCTCTAGTACCTCACTTATATCTTTTAGAGCACGGTGGTGGTTTTGTTTTATAGAAACTATTGTTCTCTCATGCTTCACTTAGATTATTTTAAGAGTCCTACAAAACAGCATGGTAATTTGCTTTAATTATGATAGGCATTCAAGATTAGTAAAAAAAATTATAAGTGTGTTGAATACTATGAGAAGTTTGATACTAGATAATTGTTTTGAGATATGAAGATGGTGATATTAGAGTCATGCTAGTTGAGTAGTGTTGAATTTCATAAATACTTGTGTTAAAGTT
Organism: Triticum aestivum; assembly: GCF_018294505.1. NCBI lineage: Eukaryota > Viridiplantae > Streptophyta > Magnoliopsida > Poales > Poaceae > Triticum > Triticum aestivum. The sequence goes on along the minus strand of NC_057802.1, from coordinate 231,119,097 downwards.
TGTGATTCCCGTAGCATGCACGTATGGTGAACCGTTATGTGATGAAGTCGGAGCATGATTTATTTATTGATTGTCTTCCTTATGAGTGGCGGTCGGGGACGAGCGATGGTCTTTTCCTACCAATCTATCCCCCTAGGAGCATGCCCGTAATACTTTGCTTTGATAACTTGTAGATTTTCGAAATAAGTATATGAGTTCTTTATGACTAATGTTGAGTCCATGGATTATACGCACTTTCTTCCTTCCACCAATTCTAGCCTCTCTAATACCGCGCACTTTTCGCCGGTATCATACACCCACCATATACCTTCCTCAAAACAGCCACCATACCTACCTACCATGGCATTTCCATAGCCATTTCGAGATATATTGCCATGCAACTTAACACCGTTCAGTTTATTATGACACGCTCCATCATTGTCATATTGCTTTGCGTGATCATGTAGTTGACATTGTATTTGTGGCAAAGCCACCATTCATAATTCTTCGATACATGTCACTCTTGATTCATTGCATATCCCGGTATACCGCCGGAGGCATTCACATAGAGTCATATTTTGTTCTAAGTATTGAGTTGTAATTGTTGAGTTGTAAGTAAATAAAAGTGTGATGATCATCACTTTTAGAGCATTGTCCCAACTGAGGAAAGGATGATAGAGACTATGATTCCCCCACAAGTCGGGATGAGACTCTGGACGAAAAAAAGGAGAGGCCATAAAAAAAAGAGAAGAAGAAGAAGAACAAGAAGAAGAAGAAGAAGAAGAAGAAGAATAAGAAGAAGCAAAAAGGAGAAGCCCCACAAATCAATACTAGTCTTTTCTGCGCACTTTGTCCTCACTCGTGCGCACCCGGGAGCAACTTCCCGGTCGGTCACCCAGCCTGAAACTACTCCAAGCTGAGCACGCTTAACCTTGGAGTTCTGTCTGAATGGGCTCCTGAAAAAGAAGAAATTCCTTATTAATATGAGTAGTCTATCATCCCTAATAAGCCAGGCTATCACATACAATCCCACTCAGAGGAACCGATGTCCTTGTCGGGCCACAGGAACGGTCCCTCTTGGCACATACGTCTGCGCATCCAGTCTGATACCTGTGGCATGCCGTGTGACACGATGGGTCACAAACGTCATGAACAACATGACCGCGCACCTATCCGCAAACATCCGTGTAACTGCGAGGGTCGGCTCTGATATCAACTTGTAATGCCCCGGACACACCCACTGGTGGTCGTTACTCCTGGCGGGATCTAGACTGGCCCCACAGATTAATACTAGTCTTTTCTGCGCACTTTGTCCTCACTCATGCGCACCCGGGAGCAACTTCCCGGCCGGTCACCCATCCTGAAACTACTCCAAGCTGAGGACGCTTGTGACACCCAAAAATTTTGGCCTTGTTTTATGTATTAAAATGTTGCCAGGAAATAAAACTTTTCCATTTGTCAAGATTTACCCTTTTGTTATTGTGAATTTTTACTTCAAGTGGAAAAAACCTTCAAAGGGCATTATTGGACTTGTGTGCCCTCTTTATAAAATCAATCCTTTATCAGTGGATTTATTTGCATAATTATTTTTCATGAGCTTTATTCTTTTAAAATGATCTTTCATAAATTTGGAGCCCCTTTTTTGCACTGCAACCATTTGATAAATGCTTTCAAAAATTTCACCAAAATTTGGGGATGTCATGTGAGGTTTCCCCATCACTTTTATGCAAAAACATCTTTTGGTCATTGGAGATTTTGAGCTCCACATCAATTTTTCAAATCTGGTCCAGTAGGTATTTTGCACTACAACCTATTTAAATATTCTTCTAAAAATTCTTCCAAGTGTTTGGAGATGTCAGTGGATGCATACAATTCATCTTCAAGCAAAAACCCAGTGTTGTTCTTTGGAAAAATTGAGTGAATTATCTTCATTTCCATTCTGGTCCAGTTTGGTGATTTGTACTGCAACCCAATTTTATTTTGCTCTAGTATCTTTGAGCTTTTTCCTACTTATAGTCCTCCCTACCAAACTCTTAAGTCCAGGAGATTGGACCCATTGGCATAATTTTGGTGCATGCAATGATAACCTTTAGTTTCTGCCCAAAACTGGTTTTCTCAAATTCTTGCACTATCAACTTTCTGTTTTTGCCAAACTAACCTTACCACCTTCTTGAGCTCCTAAGGAGACTAGGATCTGGAGAGTTTGGCCACCCCAAGAGTTGCCTAGCTGACCATGGCATTCTGTCGAGCACCCTGTGTGCAGGACAATTTTTGGCATGTCCTCTGGTTTGCATTGTGGACTTGAACCCCTGACCCATCCAGCATGTCCACTAGCATCCTAGCTGTCCCTAACCCTGGCCTGTTAGCTGCCAGCCTCACCCAAGCTCTCTAGAGCGCGCTGGCATTCCGTCGAGCACCTGCCGTGCGTGCTCTGGGCGCGCCCAGAGCGCACGTTTTGCACGCGCGCGCACTGAGCCGACACGCCGCACTGCCGCCCTCGTCGCGTCCCATCTCTGGCCCCTGCTCGCCTGCCGAACCACGCCATGCACTCGCCCTCTCACCAGTACACTCCAAGCTCTCCCTGGCACCCTGCAGCGCCGCCTTGGCAGCACGCCGGCGTCGGCAGCGGATTCCGCCGCGGACGGCGCCGCCCAAACCGCCAGCGCACGCCAGCTGCCCCAGAGCACAGCCCGTGCTTATCCACTTGCTCGTCGGCACGCTTTCGTCGCCGCCACGATGCCCTGCAACTACAGAAAAGTGGTCGCCGGCGATCTTATCCTCGGCCACCGCGGGAGCCTGCCTCGAGCGCCTATTTAAAGGGACCCCGAGCTCAACCGATCACTCAAGCAACCCCAGGCCACCCCCATAGCCCTCCCACAGCCAGCAATCGACGGGAAAGTCCTTCCTTCCTCGTCTCCGGCCAGCTCGGTCGCCGTCGCAATCCCGTGCCATGCGTCGCAGCCAAGCCTTCCCCCGCCAATCCAACGCCACCAAGAACTCCCCCGTGGTCGTGCGGAGCTGCCTAGCGCCTCAGCTTCGGCCAAGGATCACCGGAACCCAAATGTCACTTCACCACCGTAGCCCCTCCGCCGCGGAGCTCGCCGCCGGTGACCCCCTCCGTCCCCACCTGCCTAACGCCCACCGAGAGGACCGCCTCGGTCTGGCCAACCCATCCCTGCCCTCAGATGCCCTCGAGGAGCCGCCGTTCGTCGCCGGCGATCGCCGGAGCCCCGCCACCGTTCGGGCACAGAGAAAGGAGGGAGAGGGAGACCAGTCAAACCTGACCAGTGGGCCCTCTGGACCCACTGTCAGTGACCCGCGCGGCCGCTCTCTCTGTTTAAGTGAAAGCGCAAAGACCGGAGTACGTCACCTCTGCTTTGAAAGCGTATTTTCCCCGAAGCGTTTTCCTTTTTCTGATTTTAAATAAATCAGAAGTTTGACTAATCTTTGACTGGCTATAACTTTTAAAATAGAACTCCAAATGAGTTGATTCTTTTTCCTACCTCTCTCAAATTTCCTCTAGTTTATTTTAAGATTTCTTTTAAAAATATTTGAGACAACTTTTTGTACTGTATTTTAAAATGTGTGTTATTTATATATTTCTTAAAATAGGATTTTTGGAGAAAAGGCATCCTTCAAAAGTGCACCCCCACATGCATACACTTGAAGGCAAGCATTTCTGAACTCTGGCATAATATTTTGTGTGGTGTTTTGATATGGTTACAACACCTTTTGACTTGGAGCGTACATTATTTTTATGTGACGATAAAAAGATCATATGCATGAGTGCATAGTGGAGTTTCCTTTGCTGTGATAAATGGATATATTGGTGATGGTATTCATCCTCGTAAGCTTCCCTTGCATACCGGAAGGAAGCCGGGAAAGCCGTGGTCTTGGGTAGACACGGGCTTGTCCCTAGTACCTCGTCGGGACGAGTATGTCCGGTATGGCATGGTGAGGCTTGACGAGTGATAAGTCTACCTGTTAATGGAAATACTTTTGTTGTGCTAATCATGCAGGGAACACTTAAACCTCCTGAGTCGGCCTTAGATCGAGTCTTGTCCAGTAACCCCCATACTTGCCTGGTACTACCACTTGTCCCTGCCTGAGGTAGGGTACGGTTCAGTAAGTTGTCAACCCCGTCCTAGCACACACCGTACAGAGAGGCCGTGATGAGGGTCCCGTGGCCACGGATTAAAGCCTGTCATTCGGTCCGGGGGCATGGGTGTTTCCGGTTGGGACCGAGAGGGGGGCCACCCCTTAGAGCGCGCGTATAGAAATTTGATCCCATGCTACGTCGAGGTTGTAGCCTCCCCACTTAGAGTTTGGCTTGACAGGTGTTGTGGGTGATTCCAGACATCGGTGAGTTAAGCTGGTGTGTGCAGGTCAGGCGTGTTTTCAATCAAAAGACCGTAGACGGAATTAGTCCCGATGGACTAAAGAAATCCGTTACCCGTGGGTAAAGAGTACACCCTCTGCAGAGATTATACATCTATTCGAATAGCCGTGTCCATGGTTAAGGACTACAGTCTGGGATAGGTCAAGTGTCGGTCTTAGTGTCGGTCTTCGGAGGAAAGCTGCTAAACCAGAACTTTGATTATGAACCGTGACATATGTGGATTATGATCATTATTATTGTGGACTAACCTTTTACTTTATTGGTATTAATGAGTATCCCTGGGATGGTTCTACCTCCTGGATACCCATTACTATTATTCTATATAAAGCCCTTTAGGTGGTGTCGCTCAGACGCCCGACTGTGGCATACTTGTTATCTCTTTTATTTATAAGCCCTTTATGTGGTGTCGCTCAGACGCCCGACTATGGCATGCTTGTTATTTCTTTTATTTATAAGCCCTTTATACGGTGTCGCCCCGACGCCCGACTGCGGCATTATTATTCTTGCAGTTTCCTCCCGAGGAGTCATTCAGACCCTCGTTTTGCACCAGCATTATTATTCTTGCAGTTTCCTCCCGAGGAGTCATTCAGACCCTCGTTTGGCACCAGTATTACTATTCTTGCAGTTTCCTCTCGAGGAGTCATTCAGACCCTCGTTTGGCACCCAGTATTTTACTTTGGATGATTTTAATCACATGTATGAATCATGGTTTTTCGTATATTTCGTGACAGACGTGTGATCGCGTAATAATCCGGAGCATGTTTGATGTATTATACCCGTGTTCTTAATGTTTGCGAGTACATTCAAACGTACTCACTGGCTTGTCCCTGGCTATTGTCTTGGCCAGATTCCTTGCTTGGAGATAAGCATCGCGGTGACAACCTCGGAACCTACGCGTTGACATTCGCAGCCTCGCGAAGATAGGAGTTATCCTGGTCAGCTGTTCTTGTGGGAAATGGAGTCCCATAGACGCAGATGAACCACAACCGCTTCCGCCATCAACCATTAGAAACCAAATGTTGTACTCCTAGGCCACAATGGTCTTGTACTACATATTTTTGTACTTGCTTGGATTTTCTTGTATCAAGTTGGTGCCTCATCAGCTAACAGTAATCCTGGGGCTGGTGAGCACAACGGCCATTTTCTGGAGAATTAATATCCCGAAAACCGGTCGTGACAGACTTGGTATCAGAGCCAGGCTGACCATTGGCTAATCCTATCTTAGCCAGGTCAATAAACCTAGGTTAACCAAACCATCAGACCTTAACCTAGTCCCGGCCAAGCTTCTCGCGTAAGATAGCCCCACAGTGACCCGACGCCCTTTTCGGCGGACGGTGCCCAACCTATCAACCTAGCCCGTCGATCACGCGCCAGTGACCGACACCCGACCAGTCTCTATCGCAAGCGTGCGGAGGAAGACCCCGTCCCCTTTCCCTATAAAAAGGGCACGCTAGCCTCAAACACAGCACCGCACAACCCTTTTTCCCCAATCCTAGCCACGATGCCTGGCCCCATTGTTCACAATGAGACCACAGCAACCAACCTTGGAGGTTTTATGACCGTGCTCGCAAACCTCACCCGCCGTGCCTATGCGTTAGAGGAGCCTCCTGAGTATGTTGTGTACCAAGGACCCATGTACGGTGAGAGCCGTCAGTACTGGGCCACTGTGCACATCTACGGTAGGGGTCTGTCGCCAGAACGCCCCTACAGGTTCACTGGAAGGACAACTTCCTTTGAACCACAAGCCATCCAACTGGCAGCCCGCGAAGCTATAGTTCAACTCCGGCACTTGTCGCCTAGAGTTAACTGTCGCTCGTTCTACTACTACCCCAGTCGTGACGGGTATGGTAGGCCGCCCCAGGTTGCCAACGGAGATCACGAGACGGATCCCGCACTATTGCATCTGGTGCGCTATGTAAGCGCACTAGAGAAACTGTTCGATCAGGTCACCCTTGATCTGATCGCAGCTCGTGGAGAGCTGGTTCGCCGAGCCCCGGCGAGAAGAGAAGCGGAGCCTGACGCCGACAACCCAGTCGTGCTGTTCGGACACCCGATCGATCCCTCGAGGTCTGCGCCAGCCCTCAACCAGAGTGCTTTAGTGACCCCAGAAGCACTTCGTCGCCTTTTGGGAACCCATTCCAACGGGATTGTGGCCAACAACCCCCGCGATGGTCATCACCATTTCCCCGACCCTGCAGCCCCTCAGCCTCAACCAGCAAATCCCGACGGTGAGAACCGTGGAGAAGCATCGGCGTCCGCAAGGCCAGCTCACTTAGACATTAACGTAGTAGACTAAGTCGCTCGAGTTGTATCGAGCCTTAGTTTCCCTACGCTTTGTAATGGTGTGGTCTTGTATCGCTTTTATTGCATGCTGTCTGCTTGAGCGCCCTTATTGTTGGAGTAGTAGCTATGCATGTGTACGTTACTGTACAGATGCATTTTTAGATTTCGGGCGCAGCTACCAAGACCAACCCCGACAGCACACACAGTAATGCGTCACATTTATGTGATATGTATATCTGTGGCTTTGACCCGAGAACAGGATCGACAACCAGTTACCCTTCACCCCGGTAGATAACCCAGCCCCGGTGCTATATAAAGGCCACCTCGTGACCTTGCCGAGCACCCCTCACCTTTGTGCGCAGCACTCACAGCCATTCCTTTGCCATGCCGACCTCCAGTATTTATCTGAGAACCCCGACGCAACCCCGGGCAGTTTTGTCAAATTATTGTGGGACTTTACCTGCAGTACTATGAGTGCCACCCGTCCACCCCAGTACGAATTGCTCAAATCGAGGATCACACCTTCCACCTCGAAATATTGGGCAGTGGTGCACATCCCTCCCGCCTACCCAAACCAAGACCCAACGGAAGTCTCCTTCGTGGGGAAATCCATGCCGACTCCGCATATGGCCATAGAAGCTGCTGCATACGAGGCGCTCACTCGTCTTCGATTCGCAGTAACCTATGCCAGCGAGCGAGGATACTATTATTTTCCGAGTCGTGCAGCACCCGGAGAAGTTGCATCTTTTCCCGGTGGACGTATTGAGAGAGATCCAGTACTGGCCAACCTTGCCCAGTACGTTATTGCCCAGGAGCGTTTAACTCAGCGAGTAATGGGCTATCTCCAGAGCCTCGCTGATTTAAATCCTCGGATCGCTATTGGCAGGCCACTGAGGCCTGACCAAGAAGGGCGCATTCATCGGCTGGTCAACCCGCTTCCCCCGATAGAAGAGGAGTGTGCCCCAGTGCCAGAGGCATTTTCTCAGGACCCTGTCTTTTTGCCGTTTTCCTTGTAAACGCCTCCGATGTATTTATTGTCCCAGTACTTGTATTTATGTGTTGCAGCATGTTCGTAAAATTTTTGTGTGACGGATCCGACTTTCTTTAGTTCCTGTTATGTGAGCAGTTTTACTGCTGTTAGTTTTGTTTTAATTATCTTTTTCTCTCGCAATATGTTTTTGAGGAGATTTCTTTCCCCGAGTTATCGTTGCGTATATTATTTTCACGACATAGATTTTTTTATTCGCGCATCATCGTAACAGCAAACTCTCAGCAGCCACCACTCGACCTCGAGCACTATTACAAATCCTTGAGCACATTTTTGCGCCTATCTAACCACGCTCGAGGACACCACAGTCTCAGTAAGAGAGACTTGTGAGTGTTCATTCGAGCGCGAGCTGCCCCAGCACACCGACGGCAGTCAGCCCCGAGGCCGCGCCTAATCCACGTGATCGCCGCCACCGCGAAGAGCTAACACTCGTGCGGCAGCATCACGACGATCATCCAGGATCATCGCGCACAGGAGCACGGAGAACCCCAGCAGCACCGCCAAGCCTCCACACACCAGGACCACATACCAGTTCGGCATTGCCTCCGCCATTAGAGCCTCGGCTCGAGCTCCTGCTAGCAGCAATGGAGAAGGAGGAAGGAGAAGTAGAAGTGAGGCCAGGTGTGAGGAAGAAGAGAGGAGCACCGCGATCGTTTTATAGCCCGAGATCGGTGTACGGTGGGCGAGGTACACCAGCGCCACTCGTCGCTCGACCGCCGGTGTTCGGAGGTGAGTCCGCGAGCAGTACCGACAGCGCCCTGGCCCGCGAGGTGAGTGCACGCTGCACCGGCAGCTAGCACGCCGCGCACTACCACGGTACGGCCTCGATGCCCTACGAGCTAGGCGTCGCCGGTGGAGGAAGCGCGGGAGAACGCGCGAGAGAGAAGAGAGAACCGGAGGTAGGAGAAGAGGCCGACAGTGGGCCCTGGGCCCACCTGTCAGCCAAAGAGAGCACTGTGCTCTCGGGTGCAACCAGCGTATTTTGGTAATTTAGAATTTATTCTAAATTACTGTATCTGCGTAGAAATATCTCGTTTTCCCTAACCGTGGATTTTTCCACACTACGCCAGTGTAACACACTGTGGTTTTACACCACTTATTGCCCTCTCCCTGTAACCGTTTTGTTTTTGTGCAATTGAAGGATTTTCTTTGATAAAAACAAATTTATTTCAAAACAGTTCTTGTTCAAAACAGCTTTTAACAAATCTCGAGGACGAGATTTTTCTTAAGGGGGGTAGTGTTGTGACACCCAAAATTTTGGCCTTGTTTTATTTATTAAAATGTTGCCAGGAAATAAAACTTTTCCATTTGTCAAGATTTACCCTTTTGTTATTGTGAATTTTTACTTCAAGTGGAAAAAACCTTCAAAGAGTATTATTGGACTTGTGTGCCCTCTTTATAAAATCAATCCTTTATCAGTGGATTTATTTGCATAATTAATTTTTCATGAGCTTTATTCTTTCAAAATGATCTTTCATAAATTTGGAGCCCCTTTTTGCACTGCAACCATTTGATAAATGCTTTTAAAAATTTCACCAAAATTTGGGGATGTCATGTGAGGTTTCCCCATCACTTTTATGCAAAAACATCTTTTGGTCATTGGAGATTTTGAGCTCCACATCAATTTTTCAAATCTGGTCCAGTAGGTATTTTGCACTACAACCTATTTAAATATTCTTCTAAAAATTCTTCCAAGTGTTTGGAGATGTCAGTGGATGCATACAATTCATCTTCAAGCAAAAACCCAGTGTTGTTCTTTGGAAAAATTGAGTGAATTATCTTCATTTCCATTCTGGTCCAGTTTGGTGATTTGTACTGCAACCCAATTTTATTTTGCTCTAGTATCTTTGAGCTTTTTCCTACTTATAGTCCTCCCTACCAAACTCTTAAGTCCAGGAGATTGGACCCATTGGCATAATTTTGGTGCATGCAATGATAACCTTTAGTTTCTGCCCAAAACTGGTTTTCTCAAATTCTTGCACTATCAACTTTCTGTTTTTGCCAAACTAACCTTACCACCTTCTTGAGCTCCTAAGGAGACTAGGATCTGGAGAGTTTGGCCACCCCAAGAGTTGCCTAGCTGACCATGGCATTCTGTCGAGCACCCTGTGTGCAGGGACAATTTTTGGCATGTCCTCTGGTTTGCATTGTGGACTTGAACCCCTGACCCATCCAGCATGTCCACTAGCATCCTAGCTGTCCCTAACCCTGGCCTGTTAGCTGCCAGCCTCACCCAAGCTCTCTAGAGCGCGCTGGCATTCCGTCGAGCACCTGCCGTGCGTGCTCTGGGCGCGCCCAGAGCGCACGTTTTGCACGCGCGCGCACTGAGCCGACACGCCGCACTGCCGCCCTCGTCGCGTCCCATCTCTGGCCCCTGCTCGCCTGCCGAACCACGCCATGCACTCGCCCTCTCACCAGTACACTCCAAGCTCTCCCTGGCACCCTGCAGCGCCGCCTTGGCAGCACGCCGGCGTCGGCAGCGGATTCCGCCGCGGACGGCGCCGCCCAAACCGCCAGCGCACGCCAGCTGCCCCAGAGCACAGCCCGTGCTTATCCACTTGCTCGTCGGCACGCTTTCGTCGCCGCCACGATGCCCTGCAACTACAGAAAAGTGGTCGCCGGCGATCTTATCCTCGGCCACCGCGGGAGCCTGCCTCGAGCGCCTATTTAAAGGGACCCCGAGCTCAACCGATCACTCAAGCAACCCCAGGCCACCCCCATAGCCCTCCCACAGCCAGCAATCGACGGGAAAGTCCTTCCTTCCTCGTCTCCGGCCAGCTCGGTCGCCGTCGCAATCCCGTGCCATGCGTCGCAGCCAAGCCTTCCCCCGCCAATCCAACGCCACCAAGAACTCCCCCGTGGTCGTGCGGAGCTGCCTAGCGCCTCAGCTTCGGCCAAGGATCACCGGAACCCAAATGTCACTTCACCACCGTAGCCCCTCCGCCGCGGAGCTCGCCGCCGGTGACCCCCTCCGTCCCCACCTGCCTAACGCCCACCGAGAGGACCGCCTCGGTCTGGCCAACCCATCCCTGCCCTCAGATGCCCTTGAGGAGCCGCCGTTCGTCGCCGGCGATCGCCGGAGCCCCGCCACCATTCGGGCACAGAGAAAGGAGGGAGAGGGAGACCAGTCAAACCTGACCAGTGGGCCCTCTGGACCCACTGTCAGTGACCCGCGCGGCCGCTCTCTCTGTTTAAGTGAAAGCGCAAAGACCGGAGTACGTCACCTCTGCTTTGAAAGCGTATTTTCCCCGAAGCATTTTCCTTTTTCTGATTTTAAATAAATCAGAAGTTTGACTAATCTTTGACTGGCTATAACTTTTAAAATAGAACTCCAAATGAGTTGATTCTTTTTCCTACCTCTCTCAAATTTCCTCTAGTTTATTTTAAGATTTCTTTAAAAAATATTTGAGACAACTTTTTGTACTGTATTTTAAAATGAGTGTTATTTATATATTTCTCAAAATAGGATTTTTGGAGAAAAGGCATCCTTCAAAAGTGCACCCCCACATGCATACACTTGAAGGCAAGCATTTCTGAACTCTGGCATAATATTTTGTGTGGTGTTTTGATATGGTTACAGCACCTTTTGACTTGGAGCGTACATTATTTTTATTGTGACGATAAAAAGATCATATGCATGAGTGCATAGTGGAGTTTTCTTTGCTGTGATAAATGGATATATTGGTGATGGTATTCATCCTCGTAAGCTTCCCTTGCATACCGGAAGGAAGCCGGGAAAGCCGTGGTCTTGGGTAGACACGGGCTTGTCCCTAGTACCTCGTCGGGACGAGTATGTCCGGTATGGCATGGTGAGGCTTGACGAGTGATAAGTCTACCTGTTAATGGAAATACTTTTGTTGTGCTAATCATGCAGGGAACACTTAAACCTCCTGAGTCGGCCTTAGATCGAGTCTTGTCCAGTAACCCCCATACTTGCCTGGTACTACCACTTGTCCCTGCCTGAGGTAGGGTACGGTTCAGTAAGTTGTCAACCCCGTCCTAGCACACACCGTACAGAGAGGCCGTGATGAGGGTCCCGTGGCCACGGATTAAAGCCTGTCATTCGGTCCGGGGGCATGGGTGTTTCCGGTTGGGACCGAGAGGGGGGCCACCCCTTAGAGCGCGCGTATAGAAATTTGATCCCATGCTACGTCGAGGTTGTAGCCTCCCCACTTAGAGTTTGGCTTGACAGGTGTTGTGGGTGATTCCAGACATCGGTGAGTTAAGCTGGTGTGTGCAGGTCAGGCGTGTTTTCAATCAAAAGACCGTAGACGGAATTAGTCCCGATGGACTAAAGAAATCCCTTACCCGTGGGTAAATAGTACACCCTCTGCAGAGATTATACATCTATTCGAATAGCCGTGTCCATGGTTAAGGACTACAGTCTGGGATAGGTCAAGTGTCGGTCTTAGTGTCGGTCTTCGGAGGAAAACTGCTAAACCGGAACTTTGATTATGAACTGTGGCACATGAGGATTATGATCATTATTATTGTGGACTAACCATTTACTTTATTTGTATGTTCGAGTATCCCTGGGATGGTTCTACCTCCTGGATACCCATTACTATTATTCTATATAAAGCCCTTTAGGTGGTGTCGCTCAGACGCCCGACTGTGGCATACTTGTTATCTCTTTTATTTATAAGCCCTTTATGTGGTGTCGCTCAGACGCCCGACTGTGGCATGCTTGTTATTTCTTTTATTTATAAGCCCTTTATACGGTGTCGCCCCGACGCCCGACTGCGGCATTATTATTCTTGCAGTTTCCTCCCGAGGAGTCATTCAGACCCTCGTTTGGCACCAGCATTATTATTCTTGCAGTTTCCTCCCGAGGAGTCATTCAGACCCTCGTTTGGCACCAGTATTACTATTCTTGCAGTTTCCTCTCGAGGAGTCATTCAGACCCTCGTTTGGCACCCAGTATTTTACTTTGGATGATTTTAATCACATGTATGAATCATGGTTTTTCATATATTTCGTGACAGACGTGTGATCGCGTAATAATCCGGAGCATGTTTGATGTATTATACCCGTGTTCTTAATGTTTGCGAGTACATTCAAACGTACTCACTGGCTTGTCCCTGGCTATTGTCTTGGCCAGATTCCTTGCTTGGAGATAAGCATCACGGTGACAACTCGGAACCTACGCGTTGACATTCGCAGCCTCGCGAAGATAGGAGTTATCCTGGTCAGCTGTTCTTGTGGGAAATGGAGTCCCATAGACGCAGATGAACCCCAACCGCTTCCGTCATCAACCATTAGAAACCAAGATGTTGTACTCCTAGGCCACAATGGTCTTGTACTACATAGTTTTGTTCTTGCTTGGATTTTCTTGTATCAAGTTGGTGTCTCATCAGCTAACAGTAATCCTGGGGCTGGTGAGCACAACGGCCATTTTCTGGAGAATTAATATCCCGAAAATCCGGTCATGACAACGCTTAACTTTGGATTTCTGTCCGAATGGGCTCCCGGAAAAGAAGGAATTATTTATTGATATGAGTAGTCTATCATCCCTAATAAGCCAGGCTATCACATCTACCACCACCACGGCCTCTTCTAAGACCTAGTTGACTCCCTCTTTGTTGCCTAGTTCCTCATTGGCTTGGTTGATTTGATTGGTTTGGCACTTGGGCACTTGTTTGACTTGGTTGGCTACCATTTGATTGGCTTGTGCTTGAATCATTTTTCTTTGATCTCTTTCTTGGTTTGGTACAAGTGCTTGTGTTGTGTCCCCCATCATTGCACTCCCCACAACGGGATTGCTCACGAGGCTCTTGGAATTGGCCAATGCCGGTTTCTCGACCGCCACCACAGCCCCATCCGTCCATGTCACCTCTAAGACGCTTTGTCTTACGTCTTCCTCGTCTAAGGACCTTCAATTCCGGGTCCGGCCATAGTTGAACTCCATGATACTCTGGCCATTGTGATTGGTCCAAATATGGCTGAAACCGGGGAGCACATGTATTCTTTACCGTCATGATTGAGAACTCGGACTCCCGCACGGTAAGAGGGTGATTGACATCCACATTCCTAACACGGGATGCGTTTAACAAGTGCAAGCATGGGAGATGAAGCAACGATGGCCTCATGCAAGTGCAATCACACCGTGTTAGGGAGACCTTGAAAGCCCGGCCTCCGTGTTGGTGGCCATCATTTGTGGTTCCTCCAGGCTCTTTCGCTCCATACATCCAATCGTTGTCATCATATAGTACATCTTCTTGGGAGTCTGCCTTCTGTGATTGAAATTCCAACCATTCTTCAACCTTTGGTGGGAAATTGTAGTTGTGCTTTTCCTTGTTCTCACCAACAATCTACTTATCCGTCTCCATTGAGTACTTTAAAAAGTACACATTCATCTTGTCAAATGTGTATTGAACTATTGCCGTCACAGGTAATGCACGTACACCCTTGAGCACCCTATTGAAGCATTCTGCCATGTTGCTTGTCATTTGACCGTACCTCCGGCCATCTTCATCGAAAGCACGTGCCTACTTATTCCTTTCGACAATGTTCTTATTGAGAAATTCAAGACCACCGGGATCAAGTTTCTTGTGTGTGAACAATGCATTGTACAAGTTGGCAAACCGCTTGTCGGAGAAAGCGAGACAACAATCTTGAAGATCATCGGCCAACTCCTTGATACTACATGCCCTATAAAAGTTTGCACAAAAGTATCTCATGCACCATCGATGGTGCAACTTTGCATGTCTGGGAATGTCAACCACCACTGCATTTAGAATTCCTGGATGGCGATCCGATATGACACAGATTTCCCTTTCAGCCAATAATACCCTTGTTCTCAATTGACGAAAGAACCGCTCCCAGTTATCATTGTTCTCCACCTCAACCAAAGCGAAAGCCAAAGGCAACACTCGATTATTGGCATCACTTGCTATTGCAACCAATATAGTGCCCTTGTATTGTCCGGTCAAGAACGTGCCATCAATGGCGATGACGGGCCGACAATGCTCAAAAGCCCTCACGCATTGCTCAAAGACCCAAAATGCACGGCCAAATACTCGGACGGTCCTCCCGTTGTGAATCAATGTTTGGTGTCCATGAGGCTCGACCACGTGAACCATGCCTGGGTTTGTGGCGGCCATAGCTAACAACAACCTAGGGAGTCGGTTGTATGCTTCCTCCCAATTGCCATACAACATCTTGAATGCGGATTGCTTCGCCTTCCATGCCTTGCCGTACTTGACCTTGTAATGAAAGATGGCTTTCACAAGGTCAATGACACTCTTAATGCTCATTGTTGGAAGTGTGGATATTTGGTGAACTCGGACGTGTGTTGTCTGTGTTCTTGGGACACAAGCTCGCCATCCACATTCTTGTGTCGACACATGTGACTTGGTACACAACTCACTATGCGCCAAGTGGGACCTCCTTTCCATGGCCTTGCACGCACAATCCATGGACATCTTGGCACTTCACATTTAATCGTGTAATGCACATTGACGTCCAAGTTGTCCACTCTGTGTGGACGATAATGCGTAACCGAGTAGTTTTCGAGCCAATCTTCAATTCCAAGAAGGATTCAAACTCACAACCGGGATATATCCCGTTCTTGCCGTCTTCCAAATCACGGTGAGAACTTGGCCTACCTCAAGAGATATACATTTGCCACCATCTACAACTGCTTCATCCGCGAGACTAAGATCCTTGAACAATGGTGTCTTGTGATCCCGCGGGAATACCTTCTTAAATGCTTCGGCCTCCTTCGGCGTGAACCCCTCGTCATCAACTTCTTCATCGGGACCATCGTCATCCGAGTCCGATGCATATGAATGGGAAAAGGGATGGATTGGTCCATTGTCTCTTGCACATGATATTGGTCGAGATCACCCACATTGTTGTCATGGAGATCAACTTCGTAGTCATCCTCCTCGTACTCATCATTCTCCTCTTGAAAAGCTTCATTTTGGTTGTTTGAAGTCGGGCTCAATGTTGGCCAAACTTGTTGCGTCAAATGAGGTTCACTCACTTGATCTTGGTTCATGGGTGGGGGAGTACTAAAAACCAACGGGGAGGGGTTCCGGTTCAAGTCCAAATGCAAACTAGACTCAACCTTCTTGGAGGCAAATAACTCAAGAGCCTTGTCTAGAGATTCGACAACCGTCTCCTTGTATGCAACCCAACGTTACTCGGAGTTCACACACATTGTCTTCCAACGGATGGGCATTCCAAAACCAACATTATGCCTTCACTCGAACTCAACAACGTCACTTGGGTCCATCCAATTCAAGTCCTTCCTTACTTGTTCCAAGACATCCGCATAGCTAGGACTACTCTCAAACACCATGTCAAGCTCATCAGGGTCCGGCTCAACATTGCCTTTCAAAAAGGCCTCTTTATCCACATGATGAAGATAAACACATGTTCTTCCCATCCCTACAATAACAAAAAACACACACATATATCAAGTAAGTACTTAACCGAATATTTGCACAAAATACATAAGCCCTAACATATATATGAAACAATAACCCTAATCCCCACTTAAGAATATCCACAACCCTAACCATAGCATAACCCTAACCCTAACCCCAACATAAAAACACACATAACCCTAACCCTAGCATTGTATGAAGCCTAACCCTACCAAATTAGCAAAGAAACATAGCATGATTCAACACAAATTTCCAAATCCAAGCAAAAACTAGGGTTTCCCCAAACTAGCAAGATTTGAGAAAATGTGACATTTCCTATGGATGAAAAAGAGGGGATCGGAAGAGATTACATTAAGGAAGGGGTTGTCTACGAAATCCATGGACAAATACTCCGGATTTGCAAGATTTCATAAGGATTTGAGAGGGGGAAGGGGGGGGCGCTTAGCTTCGGGTGTGTGGGTGGGGTGGGGGTGTGTGGGTGGGGGTGGGTGGGGTGAGAGGGTGGGGCCAGGCTAAGTGACAAACAGACAATGCAGCGCCTAAGGACCGGGCGCTGCACATTGCATGTGTGGCGCCTTAGCTCTAGGCGCTGCACATTACAAGTGTGGCGCCTGACAGCCGGGCGCTGCACTCCACTATGCAGCGCCTTTGTCTTCAGCGCCGCACTCCCGACCAGCGTGGCAGCCCGGGGCTAGGCGCGACCCCACAACCAGTCGTGCAGCGCCTAAGCGCTAGGCGCCACACAATATAATGTGCAGCGCCTAGTCCTTAGGCGCTGCACATTGACTTAATCCGCATCGGGCCAGCCCTCCCAGGCAGTTCTTCCCCCTCTCCCAGGCAGTTGCTCTCTGTAACAGAGAGGAGCGGCGGCGCCCCCTTTGGATCCCCCCACATCCCTCTCAGATCTGAAGATTTAAGCCGTGGATTCGATGTCCAATCCCTCCTACTAGGTAAACTCCTCCGTTCCCTTTCTTTTCCTCCATAAATTCATTGCCATTTTATTTGTCCAAGATTGGGTGGAACCCTTGATTTGCTTGGTTTGGATCTTTATTTGTCCAAGATTGGGTGTTGTGATGGAGGATGTGTAGTCATAGTGGTACTATCCTAGTATTGTTCATTAGTTCACAATATATGATTCTTGTTATTGAAACCTAGATTTTTTTAGATATCTATGAGATGCCTAGTTTTGTAGATAATTATGAGATGTTGAGTTTTGTAGCTATATATGAGATATTGAGTTTTTTAGATATATATTAGATGTTGAGTTTATTTGAAATGTGAGATGTTGAGTTTATTTGAATACATATGACATACGTGATATATATGAGAATTTGCAATCATTTATTCATTGTGTGAGAAGAAGATGTTGAGATTCTTGTAGATGAATACATATGAGATGTTTAGATGAACACATATGAGATGTTTAGTGTATACCGATATTTGAGATGAACTCATATATATTTATTGTTTGAACTTTGTAAGGATGGGTTGGCTTCTCGACGATGCCTATGACACACGACACCGGGCCTACATGATGCGCGAGAAGGAGATGGTAATAATGAGTAATCTAAATATTTTGGAAATTTGCCTTTAGTTGAAATTGACATACCCTAAGATTTGTCATTACTTGTTTTTTGCAGAACCTTGAACCTCTGAAGATTCGGTATCATGGGGCCTCTGGTCCTGCCATGCCCTATGATGAGCGGTACACACCCTACATCCAGCAGGCAGGACTCCTCCCATGGATTCTGTTGGTCAGCCGGTCCATGCCGAACCTCAGTGCTCCACTGGTGTCCTCTCTTGTTGATTGGTGGAGGCCCGAGACGCACAGTTTCTATCTTCGGACTGGGGAGATGACCGTGACGCTCGAGGATGTCTCCTTGATCACCGGTCTTCCCATCGACGGGAGGCCTCTCTGTATGAGCACCGATTCTGATGGGTGGCGCCAGCAGATGATTGCTCTTATCGGTATGGCTCCTACCGAGGCTAAGGCTGATGTAGAGGAGGGAGAGGAGAAGAAGAACAAGAAGGAAAGGAAAGCAGCCGGAGCTGCTTTCACGTGGATTCAAAGGAACTTTGCGCATTGCCCTGCGGATGCCACTGATGATGTGATCCAGACAGATGCTCGTGTCTATATGTGGTACGTTGTCTCGAGGACTTTGTTTCCCGACTCCACAGGCAAGAACGCTCCATGGATGAGGACTTTGTTTCCTGACTCCACAGGCAAGAACGCTCCATGGATGTGGCTTAAGGCGTTGACCATCTTCGATAGAAGATGGTGCTGGGGTTCAGCGACTCTTGCCTACTTGTACCGACAGGTAGTTGGTTTTTTTTGTTATCAACTCATTTCTTCATTAGCAATGCAACCTTGCTGTCAAGTTAACGTTGTTTTCTTTCATATGCAGCTGGACGATGCGTGTTGCGGGATCACAGATAGTGCATGCATTGGTGGTAATCTGCTTCTACTTTCTGTATGGAGCTGGGAGCGTTGCCTGTTGGACGCCCGAAGAGAGTCAAGTTTAATCCTTGGGATGAAGATGACGAATTACGACGCCCCACTTGGGCTTACAAGTGGGATGTGGTATCCGAGATGACGAACGATGTCAATCTCATGTACCAAAAGTACATTGCCGAGTTGGACACGATTACGCCTGAGCAGGTAACGAGGACATTACTTCAGTCATTTCTCATGTTTGCCTGAAAAATTGTCATCAATGTTGTATTGTTGTCCTATTTCATAGGTGGTATGGCAGCCACATGGCGCCAATGACACAGTAGGGTACACCGAGGAGTATAACACCTCTCCTTGTAAGAAGGAATGTTACCACCAAAACACAATGCTCGTGGGAAAATCCGGTAGCACCTCCTTTGTACCGTTGGACATCCACGACAAGTAGTTGAATAAATAGAGTATATATTTATAATATCACAAGCAGAAGCATCCAACCCATGTAGAGCAAAGTGGTGAAGCCACCAAATGTTATGCTACACAAAACAAAGAAAATATATGTTCCAACACACCCAGGTGCAAGGTGGGGACTAGTCAACTCCAACCCACCTTGACAGCTAAACATATTGATCATGGAAACAAACCAAGGGATGGTTAATACACAACAAGTAGATCCTAGCTACCAGGAATCATGAACCTAAATATGAGAATTATCATTATGGACTAGGTGAATGAAAGGGGTGTGCAATGTGAGTGAACACCCATGGGAGCTACGCCTTTCATAGTACTCCGTCCGGGTTTATTAGGCCTAAAGACAGCTTCTCTTAGACCAAGACACATAGTAATTTGCTCACATTAATTCTTCCATTCCACTCCCAATGCACTCTCTCACATGCATGCAACCAATGAAAAAGCACGCATGAAGTGTATTAATTTTTCAACCATGACACCAACAACAATGACTTTCATTGCAACCAATGAAATGGTTGCATGCATGCACCTTTCCAAAGAGAGGCCTTATAAAAAGGGACATGCTTGTGATGTTGAGAGGCCTAATAAACCCGGATGGAGGGAGTACTTGCAAAGCCGCACGGTGATGTACCTGGAACAAATCCCATGAGAGGTGAGTCCAAAGACACAGCAAGTACACAACAAAGCATGTAAGAAAATGGCAAGTAAGACCATGAAAATGAACCATGCTTGAAGTGAATGCTAAATTTGAATCATCCATGCTTGGAATGGCATGAGAAAGCATGAAGAAATAATGCAACCAAATAAGACCGATGACTTGGCTCTGAGCTTTTGCCGGCAAGCTGAGGAGGGGCGACGTCTCACCTCACTCCTTTTCAACCCTCACCAAATGAGAGGACCATAACATGAGGACGGACCCGAAGGACCATACACTCGCGAAGCGAGGATCACTCCTTGAACTTGGAAGATTCACTCATGATGGATTTGTTATCAAGAACCAAGAAAAACCAATCCCTATCACATACTAGTGGTATGGTGCATTGAAATGTACACTAGGGAGTTGTATGTTCACCATTGCATGAACGTAAATGAATAATGTGAACATTAACATAATTTTAAGGGAGCAATCTAGCTCTTGTTGCCCGGTGTACTCGCCTCAACCATTGCGAGGGAGGTGGTGCGAGGCTATCTCCGGTGGATTGGTGCTGCAACCCGCGGTAGAAACATACGTACAAGTTTTAAAGATTGCACCAAAACAAGCTATGTAAAGCACACACAAAAACACTCCTAATCGCATTTCCAGGGAGCAACCCTTTGCTGCCCCTTCACGGATAAATTTATAGCCTGAGCGAGGAAGCTCGAAAACATGCAAACAAGATGGCTATGGATTCATGGGGAACTCATCTACAAATAACTCCAACTATTCAACCTCAAATTATGAGCTTATGGGGGTCAAAACCAGCAAAAACTGCTCTGCTATACCCATATTCAGAAATATTGAGTAGCCGTCTTTGGAAGTTCATGGTAACAAAAATACTCATGAGAAATAAGTAAATAAAATTGATCTATGAACTAAAAGGTATTAGGTAGCTATACCATTGTATAACACCAATTTATCAGCCCTCGAAGATCATGAAAAGCTATGGGCAAAAACTATAGAAATGCTGTTTTGCAGAAACAGTGCAGCAACTTGTTTTTATCGCCCCGGCTAAATGGCTGAACGGAATTGAGTGAATGACCACTGAAAACGATCGTAGGAACAACCCCTACAAAACTTTCCACATGCTCCTCCTCTGATTTTGCCATTTAGGAACCCGAAATTGCTGATTTTTGAATCTGAATACCTAGGAACAGCAATATAGACAGATTTGGCCCTAATTCCCAAATGAACTTACTGCTCCCCAGCCCTAGTAATGTAGGATTCACCCCGTACAGTACCTGAGAGGATCATGGAGGGTGGGGGAACTCACCCTTGAGGCTTGAGCAAGGGGAATCAGGGAGGTGGGGATCTTCTCTTTCTTCTTCTCCTCCTCTTCTTGTCTCCACTTCTTGCCCAAGATCAGGTCCATATATCCCTAGGAAATGGGGGTGGGTGTGGTGCTCAAGGGAGAGATCAGGGGCGAAGGGGAGAATAAGGGGGTGGAGGGAAGGAGGCGCCATGAGGAGAGGGGTGAGAGAGCTTTCGTGAGGAAGAAAAGAGAAAGAGGCTCCTTTGTGGATGAGCATGAAGGACCTCACGGTGGGGAGGGGTTAAGGAATGGGGTTATTCAGCCTAGTTTTTCCCCTTTGTATAACATAATTTCGTTACAATAAATAATTCTCATCGTCGAAAACAAGCCCACTACAACTCACCACACTAGGCAGTTGTCCGTCCGTCACGGTTCGTGCCGGTTCTGGCAACTTCCGTAGCGACTCTCTAGCGCTCTCTGTCGGCGACTCTTGCCGTTCAATCTCGTCTCAAATCCACCAATCTCTCTCTAAATCTCGCCTTTTTTCCTTCGATTCATCCAGCCTGCTCTCAGATCCAACTCTCTTGCAGCATCTCATGAGCCAAAAGCCTTGGGGGAGACATTCATCTTAGCTGTGGGAGGTTTCAAGCCTGAGAGAGGAACCAATCTTTGAGGTACCGGCGGCGGCCGGGGGTGGTGCAGCGGCGTTCGGCGGCGACCGGGGGTGGTGCAGCGGCGTCCGGCGGCGGCTGGGGGTGGTGCAGCGGTGTCCGGTGGCGGCTGGGGGTGGTGCAGCGGTGTCCGGCGGCGACTGGGCGTGGTGCAGCAGAGCCCGGCATCAGGCTGAGGGTGGTGCAGCGGTGCCTGACGGCGGCGGCGGCTGGTGCAGCAGTGCCCGTCAATAGCCGGGGGTGGTGGAGCGAAGCCCGGCGGCGGCTGGGGGTGGTGCAGCGGCGTACTTCCTAGGAGGGAGTGGTCAGTGGCGTCCTGATGGAGGGAGTTCAGAGGAAGCTTCAGTCTATGAAGCTATCTGACGCAGAGAAGGAGGAGGTGCAAATTGGGCGAAGGAGCGCAACCACACAGGGACCAACGAAGCTGGAAGCCATTGGTAAGCTGATGTTTGATAGGTCTGCTAGAGTGGATGCTCTGAAAACTGCGCTCGGCAGAGTTTGGTGCCCTTTCAAAGGAATCGAATGCAAGGATTTAGGCATGAACAGGTTTCTGTTCGTGTTTCGGGAGGAAGCAGGGAAGAGGAAAGCACTAGATGGTGGTCCTTGGATGTTTAACAAAAAGCTACTTGTGATAGAAGATTTCAATCCATCTAAAACCTTGGAGGAGTATCAATTCAAGTTTACACCAATTTGGGTAAGACTCTATGGTATTCCGATGGGCTCGATGTGCAAGGAGACAGGAGAGGATATTGGCAAAGAAATTGGGGAGGTTATTGATGTAGATGTGGATGATTGTGGCATGGCTGCAGGGGATTATATGAGAGTAAAGGTCCGGCTAGACATTTCTAAACCCTTGATGAGAGGGATCATTGCTTTTGATGATGTGGAGGATGAAGGGGAAGAAAGCAGCGATAAGGTTGTTTTCGAAGGGGATGATGGAAAAGAGGAGCAGGGGAGAAGAGAAATTACTTTGAAGTATGAATATCTACCTGACTTTTGCTATCTTTGTGGGATTATTGGCCACAATGATAAAGCTTGCCCAAACAAACAACATTGTGGTTCGAGCTCAGAGTTTGGTCCCTGGCTCAAAGCGGAGCTATGGAAGAGATATCCGAATGGAGATGATAGGAGCAGGGATCCTAGTGATAAATGGGGGTTTGGTAAAAGCAGTAGTGGAGACAGTAGGGGGAGTGATGCACTGTCCTGGAGAAAGGATTCAGTTAATAATGGTAATATGGAAGGTTCTGGGAAGGGAGAGGACAAGATGGTCACAAGCCCACTTAAACTGCAGTCAAAGGATAAAGAGCTAAGTGTTGACATGAGGGTACTCGACTTCGAAGTGGGGGCGGGAGATAATACTGCGGATAAAAGGTACAACTCACCCCAGGATACTTCAATGGCACTAGACAGGACACTTGGTAAGGAGCAAGAAAGGGAGCCTTCTCAGAATGTTCAAAAGGATGAAGCTGGAGATAGAAAGGGAGATGTAAGGGCTGAGTTAGATGTCTTAGAAAAAGAGAAAGCTATGAAAGGAAAGGAGAAGCTCGAAGAAAAGAAGAACTTAGATGAGATGAAGGTGGTTGTTAACCCCTCGCCCAAACAGACAAGAATGAGAACTACCTTCAAGCGTCGGGAGAGAACCAAGTCAGTCCAATAGAGTTTGGTTAGTGAACCAGAATCAAGAAAGAGAGGGATGACGGATATGGATACAGAGCTGGATTTAGAAATTGTGAAGAAAGGTAGGATGGATATTGATACGATAGCCGGGAAATCGCTAGAGGAAAATAAGGTCGTAGGAGAAGGGAAGGAGAACCAGGAACACACAAACGTTGCTGTAAGGCTCAAACCAGAGTTGAAAGGGGGACTAACAGATCAGCCCCGCGGGCCGAAATGAGGCTCACAGCATGGAACTGCCGGGGTTTGGGGAATGGCCCGACAGTAAGAGGGCTTCTAGACCTCCAGAGTTAGGTAGACCCCGAAATTATTTTCTTGTCTGAAACAAAATTGGATAAAAGAAGAATGGAGAAGTTTAAGTGGATGCTTGGCATGAGTAATATGGTGGTAAGAGATTGTGCAGGCAAAAGTGGAGGCTTGGCTTTACTTTGGAAGAAATAAATAAATTTGGAGCTGCATAATTACTCAAGATACCATATTGATGTGGAAGTGGTTGAAAAAGATGGTTTTAGATGGAGATTTATTGGTATCTATGGGGAACCAGTGAGTGACAAGAAAATAATTACCTGGAAGCTGCTATGCTTGCTCCATAATCAAATGGATCTTCCCTGGTTGTGTGTGGGTGATTTTAATGAAATTTTGTACAACCACGAGAAGAAAGGGGGGCCAACTAGAGCTCAAAGCCAGATGGAGGGGTTTAGGATGGCGCTATCCGACTGTGGCCTAAGAGACCTCGGCTATGTGGGGGATAAATACACCTGGCGCAATAATAGTTGGGAAGACAGCCGGTACATCAAAGAGAGATTAGATAGAGCTCTAGGGTCAAGGAGCTGGTGTGCGAGGTTTCCCTGTGTCAGAGTTATGAATGGTGATCCACGACACTCTGATCATAGGCCTGTAACTGTTCAAATTGATGGAGCCAATAGCATGTGAAGCTATAGAAGAAGGGCTCAAAGTTTTAAGTTCGAGGTGAGATGGCTACAAGAAGAAGACTGTGAAGCAATTGTAAATAATGCCTGGACAAATGCAAATCTGAATTGCGATAATAATAATATTCAATACATGATGCAGAGGGTTGCTAATGACCTAAAGGACTGGGACAAGAATGTGTTGGGCGATCTAGATAAGAGAATTAAGAATTTGCGGAAGGGTTTAGAGGAGGTGAGATCAACCAGGATGGAGTAAAAAAAGAACACTATCTCCGAGAGAAGATTGACGCTTGGAGCATCAAAAGGATACTCACTGGAGGCAGCATGCTCACGTCAAATGGTTACAAGAAGGAGATAGAAATACTGCATTCTTCCATGCGTTTGCTTCTGAAAGAAAAAAGAGGAGTACGATTAGGAAACTAAAGAGGGATGATGGAAGCTGGGTTGAAGGGGAAAGCTCTCTAAAAGAACACATTGCAAATTATTTCTCCAATATCTTCTCCTCCTCGACACAGAATAATAATGAAGAAATCATGCATGTTGTGCACCCAAAAGTGACAGAGGAGATGAATAGCATCATGTGTGCAGAATATACTGAAGAGGAGGTTAGAGCAGCCTTAAATTGCATAGGAGATTTAAAAGCTCTTGGACCAGATGGGATGCCAGCAATCTTCTTCAAACAATTCTGGCCAATTGTGGGGGACCAAGTGGTGAAGGAAGTGTTGTGCACCTTGAGAGGGGGTGACATGCCTCAAGGATGGAATGATACACTTATTGTGCTAATCCCGAAGAATTCTGATCAGAGGAAAATAAAAGACCTTAGGCCTATAAGCCTTTGCAACGTGGTGTATAAACTAATTTCCAAGGTAATAACAACCAGGCTTAAAAGAATCCTCCCTGACATTATAGCCCCTAACCAGAGCGCTTTTGTTCCAGGGCGCCTAATATCTGATAATATTTTATTGGCGTATGAGCTAACACATTTTCTACAGAGAAAAAGAGGTGGCGCAATGGGATACGCATCAGTCAAAATTTACATGAGTAAAGCTTATGATCGCATTGAATGGCCATTCTTGAAGGCTATGATGGAAAAATTGGGCTTCGATAGAGACTGGATTAAATTGATCATGAAGTGCATTACCACTGTCAAATAAAAGATCAAAGTCAACACAGATATCACTGACACAATTATACCCCAGAGAGGTCTTCGTCAAGGAGATCCTCTCTCCCCATACCTTTTCTTGATCTGTGCAGAGGGATTCTCAGCCATGCTACACAAGGCCGAACGGAATGGTTTTCTCACATGAATCAAAGTCTGTAGGGGAGCCCCTAGTATTAGCCACCTACTTTTTGCAGACGACTCTTTGTTGCTTATGGAGGCTAATTCAAGTAATGCCCAAGAAGTTAACCGCATTCTGAACATATATGGAGCCTGCTCTGGTCAAATGATTAATAAGGATAAGTCTTCAATCTTGTTTAGCAAGAACACAAAGGTATGGCAAAAACAAGAAATTAGGGATATCTTGCAGATCAATATGGAGGGCCTGTCACTAAAGTGAGTGAGTTGATTAATCCTATGACGAATAGTTGGGATGAAGATTTGGTGAAGCAAACCTTCGTGCCAGAAGATGCGAGAATCATACTTCAAATTCCAGTTCAAGAACATATTGATGACTTTATAGCATGGCACTTCGATAAAAGAGGTACTTTTTTTTTGTTAAATCAGCCTATAGGGTAGCAATTGATAGTGCTGCTCGGGAATGCAGGACAGGCCTAACCTCCTCCTCCAGTGCAGATGATGAACATGGAGAATTTGATTGGCAAAAATTATGGTCGCTTCCCCTTCCAAATAAAGTGCTTCATTTCTTATGGCGTTTATCCACAAACAACTTACCAGTACGGGCGAAGCTACAGAGCAAAGGTATGGAGGTAGATAGTCGATGTCCTATATGCTTTAGATTTGATGAAGTGGGGTGACATTGCTTTTTTATGTGCAAGAAAGTCAAGGAGGTGTGGAGGAGTTTAAACCTGGAGCATGTTAGGTTGCATCTGGCTGGCTGTACTAGTGCTTTAAGCACCCTAGAACAAATTCTTAATCTTGCAGAGGACGATAAAATAAAAACATGTTTGCTTCTTTGGCGTTGGTGGCATGTATGCAATAAGGCAAACTCGGGAGAAACCTCTTTCTCGCCTGAGGATGTTTGCTCTTCTATTGAGTATCATGTATCAAATGTAATGAAGATCAAAAAGACTACTAAAGGGCATAAGCAGAAGCTGGACCAGAAATGGTCTCGACCGCTAAATGGTTTCCTCAAGATTAATACAGATGCATCCTTTCACAGGGACGCCAACTCCGGCGGCTGGGGATTCATCATCAGAGATGACCAAGGCAGGGCGATGGCTGTAGGGGCGGGCAATCTGGCGAATATCTCAGATGCTCTACACGCTGAAGCTTTGGCTTTGTTATATGCTATAAAAATGTCTATTCAGATGGGATGCGACAAGGTTTTGTTTGAAACTGATTCCACGCAGCTGATGAGGGCAGTGAAATCTAAAGATTATGATCTAGCGAATTTAGGAGCTATTTTTAGAAGCATCAAATCCCAACTGTATGTGGGGTTTTCTGTTGGTAGTGTTGTGTCGTGCCCTCGGGCTTGTAACATGGTAGCACATATTTTAGCTGCGTATGGAGCAAATCTGGGAGTTGATGTGTGTGAGACCTGGCTGGGACAACTCCCAGATTTTGTATTGAACTATGTAAAGGGCGATTTACCTAGTACTATAATATAGAGGAATGCACTTGGTGTTCCCTTCAAAAAAAATTCTCATCATTGAATCAAACAAATCATATAAGATGCATCCGAACTCCGATTTGGCCAAATGAGTAGTCCATTTCGACCGTCTCAATGAGCCGGATGCATCCATGGCGTCGGATATTTGATTCATTGAATCGATAAGAAGGTGGTAAAGAGAGTGCAAAAGCATGATTTATCTGAAACAGGTTAACTTAAAATGGGGGTGTTACAAGGAGCTTGTCATCAACCCGATGTGCTTGCGGGATAGGGATGTTTGGCTTATGCGGTGCCCACTGATATGCAACTGGGCGGTTGAGCTTCGTTTGCCACATCGCGTGTACCGTCAGTTTGGTCTGTTCCAACCTCACCCGCCGGAATGGGTGGACACGGACAAAACACTTCATAGGTAAGAGAGCATGAACCGTATTGACTAAGCATCGCCACTCCTTCTTGATTGTGCTAATGTTTGGTTTTCTACCGTGCAGGTTGGACAGGAGAAAGCAGCGGAGGATAAAGGACTGGGACAAGCATCATGCATCGTATGTTACCCGTTTTCATCTTAGTGTGGAGCAAGCTCGTAACAGTGCACGCGCCCAGCTTCGTGAGCATAGCTCACTTGCTTTTGATAACTACCTACGATGGTTTCGTGAAAATGCTAGAGTTGAGATATGCCCGCTGGCATACAACGATCATATTCTTGAAGATCCGCAAACTTTGAGGATCTATCGAAGCATAAGTACAACAAAAATGTCAGGGAACGGGTAGGAATCCCTGCTGTTCTGGTGATTAACTATGTGGTAAAGTGTTCCCTTCTTTACTTTCCCGTTGGTCGTATTACACATGTTTGAATGGCTAACGTGTTACTTCATTCTCATCCGCAGCGCAACCAGATCAACAAATCAGCTAATGAAAGCCAGTCTATTCTAGAGAAGACACCGGTTGGAGAAGGCAATGATGAAGGTCCACTACGAAAATTTCTCAAGGTACATATCACACTCAGGTGTCCATGTTACATATCTTGCGGAGTTTGGTATCTTATACACTTGTTCATGTTACAATGTCAGGCCCTGAAGTTAAGGCAGTTATCGAACCTTCTCGGTTGTCGTGACCCAGGATATGATGAACCATCTACCTCTAGGTCCTGGTACACCATCAGACCCCTTATCTCACAATGAGGGGGACGATGTGACTTCCTCATATGCTTATCTGGATGATGAGGGTGCGGTCACCCAAGAGGTATGACTAATCTTTTAGATGTAATTCTCACTTGATTACGACTCCGGTCTTTACCATATTGTTTGATTGTGTGATAGGGTGATGACCCACAAGTATAGGGGATCTATCGTAGTCCTTTCGATAAGTAAGAGTGTCGAACCCAACGGGGAGCAGAATGAAATGATAAGCGGTTTTCAGCAAGGTATTCTCTGCAAGCACTGAAATTATAGGTAACAGATAGTTTTGTGATAAGATAATTTATAACGAGCAACAAGTAACAAAAGTAAATAAAGTGCAGCAAGGTGGCCCAATCCTTTTTGTAGCAAAGGACAAGCCTGGACAAACTCTTATATAAAGAAAAGCGCTCCCGAGGACACATGGGAATTATCGTCAAGCTAGTTTTCATCACATTCATATGATTCGCGTTCGGTACTTTGATAATTTGATATGTGGGTGGACCGGTGGTTGGGTGCTGTCCTTACTTGGACAAGCATCCCACTTATGATTAACCCCTATTGCAAGCATCCACAACTACAAAATAAGTATTAAGGTAGACCTAACCATAGCATGAAACATATGGATCCAAATCAGCCCCTTACGAAGCAACGCATAAACTAGCGTTTAAGCTTCTGTCACTCTAGCAACCCATCATCTACTTATTACTTCCCAATGCCTTCCTCTAGGCCCAAATAATGGTGAAGTGTCATGTAGTCGACATTCACATAACACCACTAGAGGAGAGACAACATACATCTCATCAAAATATCGAACGAATACCAAATTCACATGACTACTAATGGCAAGACTTCTCCCATGTCCTCAGGAACAAACGTAACTACTCACAAAGCATATTCATGTTCATAATCAGAGGGGTATTAATATGCATATAGGATCTGAACATATGATCTTCCACCAAATAAACCAACTAGCATCAACTACAAGGAGTAATCAACACTACTAGCAACCTACAGGTACCAATCCCAGACTTAGAGACAAGAATTGGATACAAGAGATGAACTAGGGTTTGAGAGGAGATGGTGCTGGTGAAGACGTTGATGGAGATTGGCCCCCTCCCGAAGCGAGGAGCGTTGGTGATGATGATGGCGATGATTTCCCCCTCCCGGAGGGAAGTGTCCCCGGCAGAACAGCTCCGCCAGAGCCCTAGATTGGTTCCGCCAAGGTTCCGCCTCGTGGCGGCGGAGTCTCATCCCGAAATCTTGCTTATGATTTTTCTTCGGATGAAAGACTTCATATAGCAGAAGATGGGCACCGGAGGGCCAACAGGGGGCCCACGAGACAGGGGGCGCGCCTAGGGGGTAGGGCGCGCTCCACCCTCGTGGCCAGGGTATGGGCCCCCTCTGGTATTTCTTCCGCTCAATATTTTTCATTATCTCCAAAAATAACTTCTGTGGAGTTTCAGGACTTTTGGAGTTGTGCAGAATAGGTCTCTAATATTTGCTCCTTTTCCAGCCCAGAATTTCAGCTGCCGGCATTCTCCCTCCTTATGTAAACCTTGTAAAATAAGAGAGAATAGGCATAAATATTGTGACATAATGTGTAATAACAGCCCATAATGCAATAAATATCGATATAAAAGCATGATGCAAAATGGACGTATCAACTCCCCCAAGCTTAGACCTCGCTTGTCCTCAAGCGGAAGCCGATAACGATAAATATGTCCACATGTTTAGAGGTAGAGGTGTCGATAAAATAGAATACGGACATGAGGGCATCATGATCATTCTTATAACAGCAACATATATGGATATTGTCATATGATTTCTTATGCTCAAGTAATAATCTATTCACAATGCAAAGTATGAATCAGAAACTTTATTGAGAACTAAGAAACTATAATCTCAGTCATTGAAGCAATTGCAATTTATCATAACATCAGAAAGAGTCTATGTGAGAGCTTTTCAGCAAGTCCACATACTCAACTATCATTTAGTCTTTCCACAATTGCTAACACTCACGCAATACTTGTGGTTACGGAGTTTTAATCGGACACAGAGAAAGATAGGGGCTTATAGTTTCGCCTCCCAACCTTTTACCTCAAGGGTAATGTCAACAATAATAATTCATGCTGACTTACATCCAATTAGATATATCTATCAGGATGTTTCCAACACCCTGTGCTTGCCAAAGGATAAAATATAAAAAGGAAAGGTGAAGATCACCATGACTCTTGCATAAGGTAGAAGATAATAGTAAAAGATAGGCCCTTCGCAGAGGGAAGCAGAGGTTACCATGCGCTTTCAGGGTTGGATGCACAAAATCTTAATGCGAAAGAACGTCACTTTATATTGCCACTTGTGATATGAACCTTTATTATGCAGTCCGTCGCTTTTATTTCTTCCACATCACAAGATCGTATAAAGCTTATTTCCTCCACACCAATCAATCATACATATTTAGAGAGCAATTTTTATTGCTTGCACCGATGACAACTTACTTGAAGGATCTTACTCAATCCATAGGTAGATATGGTGGACTCTCATGGCAAAACTGGTTTAAGGGTTTTTGGAAGCACAAGTAGTATCTCTACTTGGTGCTAAGAATTTGGCTAGCATGAGGGGGAAAGGCAAGCTCAACATGTTGGATGATCCATGACAATATACTTTATCTCAGATATAAGAAAACATAACCCATTACGTTGTCTTCCTTGTCCAACATCAACTCTTTAGCATGTCATATTTTAATGAGTGCTCCCAATCATAAAAGATGTCCATGATAGTATATTTATATGTGAAACCTCTCTTTCTTTATTACTTCCTATTAATTGCAACGATGACCAAAGCTATGTTTGCCAACTCCCAACAACTTTTAATCATCATACTCTTTCTATGTGAAGTCATTACTCTCAATAAGATCAATATGATCTCTTTATTTCTTTTTATTCTTTTCTCTTTTATTCACTCAAGATCATGCAAGATAATCAAGCCCTTGACTCAACACTAATCTTTATTATATATAGCTCACTGGACTCGATTACATAGAGAGATCATAAAGCAAAACTCAAAACTAGATCATGCCAAAACTTTATTCTACTAGATCAAGATACTACTAATAGGATCGAACTAAGAAAAACGGTAAAGATAGGAGTGTGATGGTGATACGATACCGGGGCACCTCCCCCAAGCTTGCAGTTGCCAAGGGAGTGCCCATACCCATACGATTATATCTCCTTTGCTGGTGAAGGGGTTGTTGATGATGTAGGCTTGTCGTCCATCTTCCAAGGCATAGGCTCACCATCATAGAAGGATGACCGAGTCTCCGGGATCCTTAAATCTGCAGCCAAACTCATCCTCTTGAATCTATATTCATACTCACAGTTTTGGTTTTGCAGGTCATAGATTTGGGCTTGGAGGTGCTCGATTTTCTCGTGGAGCTTGAAGATGGCCTCCCCAATGTCCTTGGCATCCAGCTTATGGTTGTTGGTGAACTCCATGATCATTATGTGATTGGAGTCAAGTCCACGCTCCACCATCTCCTGGCACTTGAAAACTTGTTGCTCCATTGCCTCGAGCCTTGTCTCCACGCTTCCGGTCCTCCTTGGTCCCTCAACATCGCGGATGTGCAGCACCCCCTCATGCATCTCAATGGTCTGAGGGTGTTGCAGCACCTCCGCGAGGTAGGGGTTGTGGACACCCACTTCCCCGGACTCTTGAGAAGACATCTTGCTCTAATCTGCAGCAGAAACAGCTCGAAACAAGAACAGAGGATATTTGCGTGATACAGGAGTCAAAACCTTCGGGAGATTATATAATGAATTTTTACCGACCAAAATACGTATCGTGCAAGAAAACAGAGTCCGGAGAGCGCACGAGGTGCCCACGAGGCAGGGGGACGCGCCCAGGGGGTAGGGCGCGCCCTCCACCCTCGTGGAGGCCTCGTGTCCTTCCCGGACTGCTTCTTATTTTTCTATTTTTCTAAATATTCCAAAACGGAGAAAAATTGCCATTAGAACTGTTTTGGAGTCGGTTTACTTACCGTACCACATACCTATTCCTTTTCGGAGTCTGAAACGATCTGGAAAGTGTCCCTTATGTATTCCTCCGGGGTTACGGTTTCAATAACATTGGTTTCAACATTTATAGGATTACCTGAGATATAATGTTTGATTCTTTGACCGTTCACCACCTTCGGATTTGTGCCTTCGAAGTTGTTGATTTTTATGGCACCGGAACGATAGACCTCCTCGATAACGTAAGGACCTTCCCATTTAGAGAGAAGTTTTCCTGCAAAAAATCTTAAACGAGAGTTGTATAGCAATACATAATCACCTACATTAAACTCACGCTTTTGTATTCTTTTGTCATGCCATCTTTTAACTTTTTCTTTAAACAACTTGGCATTCTCATAGGCTTGGGTTCTCCATTCATCAAGTGAGCTAATGTCAAATAACCTCTTCTCACCGGCAAGTTTGAAATCATAATTGAGCTCTTTAATAGCCCAATAAGCTTTATGTTCTAGTTCGAGAGGTAAGTGACATGCTTTTCCATAAACCATTTTATATGGAGACATACCCATAGGATTTTTATATGCAGTTCTATAGGCCCATAATGCATCATCAAGTTTCTTGGACCAATTCTTTCTAGATCTATTAACAGTCTTTTGCAAAATTAATTTGAGCTCTCTATTGCTCAATTCTACTTGACCACTAGACTGCGGGTGATAAGGAGATGCAATTCTATGATTAACATCATACTTAGCAAGCATTTTACGAAAAGCACCATGAATAAAATGTGAACCACCATCAGTCATTAAATATCTAGGGACTCCAAACCTCGGAAAAATAACTTCTTTAAGCATCTTAATAGAAGTGTTATGATCATCACTACTAGTTGGAATAGCTTCTACCCACTTAGTAACGTAATCAACAGCAACTAAAATATGTGTATACCCATTAGAGGCAGGAAACGGTCCCATATAATCAAAGCCCCAAACATCAAATGGTTCAATAACAAGTGAATAATTCATAGGCATTTCTTGACGTCTACTAATATTACCAATTCTTTGACATTCATCACAAGATAAGACAAACTTACGGGCATCCTTGAAGAGAGTAGGCCAATAAAAACCGGATTGCAATACCTTATGTGCAGTTCTATCTCCAGCGTGGTGTCCTCCATAAGCCTCGGAGTGACACTTGCGTAGGATCTGTTCCTGTTCATGCTCAGGTACACAACGTCTAATAACACCATCTACTCCTTCTTTATAAAGATGTGGGTCATCCCAAAAGTAATGTCTCAAATCATAGAAAACTTTTTCTTTTGCTGGTATGTGAAACTAGGTGGTATAAATTTAGCAACAATGTAATTAGCATAATCAGCATACCATGGAGCAGTACGAGAAGCATTTATGACATTTAATTGTTCATCAGGAAAGCTATCATCAATAGGTAGTGGGTCATCAAGAACATTTTCTAACCTAGACAAGTTGTCTGCAACGGGGTTCTCAGCTCCCTTTCTATCAATAATATGCAAATCAAATTCTTGTAGCAAGAGAACCCATCTAATAAGTCTAGGTTTAGCATCTTTCTTTTCCATAAGATATTTAATAGCAGCATGATCAGTGTGAATAGTTACTTTAGAATCAACAATATAAGGTCTGAACTTATCACAAGCAAATACAACTGCTAAGAATTCTTTTTCAGTAGTAGCATAATTTCTCTGAGCATTGTCTAGAGTTTTACTAGCATATTGAATAACATTTAATTTCTTATCAACTCTTTGCCCTAGAACAGCACCTACAGCATAATCACTAGCATCACACATAATTTCAAAGGGTAAATTCCAATCAGGTGGCTGGAACAATAGGTGCAGAGATCAATGCTTTCTTAAGTATTTCAAATGCTTCTACACAATCATCGTAAAAAACGGAAGGTATATCTTTTTGTAATAAATTAGTCAGAGGCCGAGAAATTTTGAGAAGTCCTTAATGAACCTCCTATAAAACCGGCGTGACCAAGGAAACTTCTTATACCTTTGATGTCCTTGGGACATGGCATCTTTTCAATAGCATCAACTTTAGCTTGATCAACTTCAATACCTCTTTAGAAATTTTATGCCCCAAGACAATACCTTCATTAACCATAAAGTGGCACTTCTCCCAATTCAAGACAAGATTAGTTTCTTCACATCTCTGCAAAACTCGATCAAGGTTGCTTAAGCAATCATCAAAAGAGGATCCATAAACGGAGAAATCGTCCATGAAAACCTCACAGATCTTTTCACAAAAGTCAGAGAATATAGCCATCATGCATCTTTGAAAGGTAGAGGTGCATAAATAAACCAAAAGGCATACGTCTATAAGCAAAAGTACCGAAAGGGCAAGTAAAAGTGGTCTTAGCTTGATCATCAGCTGACACATGTATTTGAGAGAAACCAGAATAACTATGTAGAAAGCAAAAATGTGTATGTTTGGATAATCTTTCTAGCATTCGGTCAATAAAAGGTAAGGGGTACTGATCTTTTTTAGTAGCTTTATTTAATTTGCGGAAATCAATTACCATCCTATAACCTGTAATAATTCTTTGCAGAATCAATTCATTTTTATCATTAGGAACAACAGTAATACCTCCCTTCTTAGGAACACAATGGACAGGACTTACTGACGACTATCAGCAACGGGATAAATTATACCTGCGTCAAGGAGCTTAAGTATTTCCTTTCTTACCACTTCTTTCATTTTAGGATTTAGCCGTCGTTGATGATCAATAACTGGTTTGGCATCTTTCTCCAAATTTATTTTGTGTTGACATAGAGTGGGACTAATGCCCTTAAGATCATCAAGAGTATATCCAATAGCAGCACGGTGCTTCTTCAGAGTTTTCAATAATTTTTCTTCCTCCTTCTCTGAAAGGTTAGCACTAATAATAATAGGATATATCTTCTTTTCATCAAGATAAGCATATTTAAGAGTATCAGACAATGGTTTAAGCTCAAACATGGGATCACCCTTGGGTGGAGGAGGGTCCCCTAAGATTTCAACAGGCAAGTTGTGTTTCAGAATAGGTCCCTGTTTAAAGAACACTTCATCTATTTCCCTTCTTTCATTCATAAACATATAATTTTCATGGTCTAGCAAATATTGTTCTAAAGGATCACTAGGAGGTACGGCAATAGAAGCAAGACCACAAATTTCATCTTTACTAGGCAATTCCTCTTCACAGTGTTGTCTATGAAATTTAGAAAAGTTGAACTCATGAGACATATCACCTAAACCAATAGTAACAACATCCTTTTCGCAGTCTATCCTAGCATTAACAGTGTTTAAGAAGGGTCTACCAAATATAATGGGACAAAAGCTACCTTGTGGAGAACCAAGAACAAGAAAATCAGCAGGATATTTAGTTTTCCCACACAAGACATCAACATCTCTAACAATTCCAATTGGTGAAATAGTATCTCTATTGGCGAGTTAATTGTGACATCAATTTCTTCGAACTCAGTAGGTGCAATATCATGCACAATTTCTTTGTATAAGTCAATAGGTATTGCACTAGCACTAGCACCCATATCACACAAGCCATGATAAAAATGATCTCCTATTTTAACAGAAATAACAGGCATGCCTACCACAGGTCTATGTTTATCTTTAGCAATTCTAGCAGTTTCATCACAGAAATAAATAACATGCCCATCAATATTATCAGCCAAGAGATCTTTAACAATAGCAATATTAGGTTCAACTTTAACTTGCTCAGGAGGTGTATAAGTTCTAATATTGCTTTTATGAACCACAATTGAAGCTTTAGCATGATCCTTTATTCTAACAGGGAAAGGTGGTTTCTCAACATAGGCAGTAGGAACAATAGGATCATTATAAGTGATAGTCTTTTCTTCAACTTTAATAGGTGCAGCTACTTTTACTTCTATGGGAGGATGATATTTAAACCACTTCTCCTTAGGGAGATCAACATGAGTAGCAAAAGATTCACAGAAAGAAGCTACTATCTCAGAGTCAAGTCCATATTTAGTGCTAAATTTACGGAAAACATCGGTATCCATAAAAGATTTAACACAATCAAACTTAGGTGTTATACCTGACTCCTTACCTTTGTCGAGATCCCAATCTTCAGAGTTGCGTTTAATTCTTTCCAATAAATCCCATTTGAATTCAATAGTCTTCATCATAAAAGAGCCAGCACAAGAAGTATCGAGCATGGTGCAATTGTTTTTTTGACTGGGAACTGTAGGGGAAACCCCCACAGCATATCAAAACTTGATTGATAAAAAGAGAGCCAGTACAAGCATAATGGGGGATTACAAGAGGTAATCAAAGTAAGCTAGGGGAAGAAGGAGAACTAACAAGTTAAGAGATACAAACTATTGGCCTCAAGGTGGCAGAAATGAAATCCAGCGGAGGAGATCATCTTTGTAGGCAGCTTTCACTCTATATTGCATTAAGCTGATGTCATGGATGAATGCACTTCTCCATTTATTGAATCTAGCTCTCTCATGCCTAAAGACCTTAGCGTTCCTGATGATCCAGATATTCCAGCAAGCAATGAACACCACTTCGATGAAGAAGGGCTTCCTAAAACTCCTGCTAGCATTAATAACCAAATGAGCCATGGAGTCACCAGATGACCAATCAATTTGCAGATAGTTCCAAACTCTGACACTAAAGTTGCAATTAAAGAACAGATGATCCCTTGTTTCCTAGTCTGCAAAGGACAAAGGACACAGTTTACTCCATCCTCCAAATGCCAATGCCTCCTATCCACCATGTCCTTGGTGTTCAACCTGTCCATAATAAGCATCCAAGCAAAAACTTTGATTTTCATTGTACAGGAGGACTTCCAGATCCAAGCTGTCAAAGGGTTGAAGGATTCTGATGCAAAAGTATGTGAGTAAAACAACTTTGGTGAGTATCCCTTGGCAGTGCCCTTCCAAAACCAAATATCCTTGGACCCAGGTGTTCTATTGAGGCCACCCAACATGGGCTGGAGAGTAGTCACATCATCAAAAGCCTGGCTGGACAAAGGAAGGTGGAAGTGCTGGAACATATCCTGAGAGTCCAAGAACTCATGAATAGTGATCCAGGGGTCCTTAACATAGGAATAGAGCCTGGGAAATCTGAGTTGAAGGCTAGACACCTGACCATCAAGCTGCAAGTTATCTGACCATATGAGGGCAGTGCCCCCTCCATTAATCTGAACCCAAGCACACTCCCTAAAATGGTGCATGACCTTGCAAATATCCTTCCACCAGAAAGAGCCACAATCAGAAGTTCCTTGGGGGACCCTATTATGATAGTAGGTATCCCAAATTAAAGACACCCAAGGGAGATCCTTTTTATTAAGAAAGTTATTCGCATGTTTTGATCAGAAGTGCAACATTCTGAGAACCAAGGTTAAGAATACCAAGGCCTCCCCTGTTTTTTGGCCTGCAAATAAGGTCCCACGCAGCTAGTGAGGGGGCAGGCTGACCCCTATTCCTCCTCCAGAGGCATTGTCTCTGGATTCTCTCCAATTGTTTTAGAATTCCAGCAGGGACAGCCAAACTGCAAAGGAAGAAAATGGGCATAGAGGACAGGGCAGAGTTAAGAAACTGCAGCCTTTCCCCTGATTTAAAAAAGATGAACTAGCTGTCATTCTCCTCTCCATGCAATCAACCAATGGCATAAAATCCACCATTTTAGGCCTTGTAGTTCTACTCAGAACCAAGTAGTAAAATGATTTTCCCAGATAAATCAGAATTTCATCATTGAAGCTCATGATGGGCATGAGCATGGTGCATTATTGTTCAAGTCAAAGCCGCGAGCGAAAATTATTATTAATTACGATCACGATTGAACAGATGCATAGCTTGTAACATCCCAAATTTTCAATTTGGAATGTTATACATAGATCATCATTTGCATATCATGTTTTATTGCATTTTGACAAATCCTCGATAAATCCTAAGCAACTCAAGGACCCTCGGAGAGAGTTGGGGATTTTCTCGAATTTTCTTATTTGATTTTTCAACGAGGATTTGGATTTTAATTATTTTTCTCTCCGGAAAAATATTTCATTTAAAAATAAACGAGAGGAGAAAATATGACTTCTCCAAAACATTGAAATACTGGAGGAAAAATGTTAAAAACATTATTTGGAATTTATTGGATTTTATTTGCAATTTTTATTGCATTTAAAAATATGCATGTTTTCAAAATATTTATTTTTGATTTTAAAAATGTTCACCCTATTCTAGATTTTCTAACTAGACGGGGAAAATTTATTTCGTATTTTTCCGATTTTTATTTATTTTTCTATGCAATATTTTCCGCGGAACAATTTAAAAAAAAATACGCGCTTGCCCGACTGGGCCGAGGCCCAGCCGAAGCCAGGCCGGCCCGCCCGCGCTCTCCTTCTTCCCCACGCCGCCGGAGTCCGCCGGAGCACGAAGCCGCCGCCGCCTCGGGCTTTGCCCCTCCCCCAAGCCCTCTAGCCCCCCTACCTATATATAGCACCCCCCTCCGTTTTCGCCGCCACCATCGCCGGAGAAGCCGCCGCCGCCGCCCCGCATCTAGTCGCCCGCCGCCGCCCGCCGTTCGCCTCGCCCCTCGCCGCCGGGAGCGCCGGAGCCCGCCCCTCGCCCGCCGGAACCGCCGCCCGAGCCCCGCACCCCCCGCCGCCGACCCCGCCCGCCGGAGCCCTCGCCGGAGCGAGCCCCGCCGAGGTACTGCCGTTCGAGTTGACCGGTTTTTCTGAAAAAAAACCTTTTGTTTAAAAAAAACCCTAGATCGGTTTTTTTTCGGTTTTCTTATTTACGAGCGTTCACCGAACCGTTCGTTTTAACGAACGCGTTCGTCGGTTTTTCTCTGTTAACGAACGTCCGTTATTTAACCGTTCGTCCGATTTTCTTTTTCGTCGGATTTTCTCGTTATTTTCTCAGATTCGATTTCTGATCGAAACTTCGAACCTGTTTAACTTTTCGCTCGTTTATCGGAATCAGGTGATTCAAGCGCCTAGAGTTTCGTCTCGAAATTCTCTTTCCGTTTAACCTACTCAAACAAGTTTTTGCTACAGTAAAATTTGACCTAGATCCAGATTAGCAAACGAAGTTTCTTTCTTTCGCCGTTTGACTTTCGTTGTTTCTTTCGAGTTGATTCTTTTTGCAAACCGGAGTTCTTAAGTTGAACTTTCTGGTTGGATCTTTCTTTCGAGTTTTACCTGTGCATTAGATGAGTACTGATTGTATGCTTGTTTGTTTGCGATAGAGTACCCGGAGTGTGCCGCTTGTTACTTCGACTCGCTAGGCTTTGCGGATCATCAGCAAGGCAAGTAACACTTTGATCATACCCCGTTCATACCCAGTTTTATTGCATTAGATCTATTTCCTCAAACACATTGCATGATTAGGATCTAATTAAACTGTGGGTATTGGGAAGTAGTTGAGGTAGTACCTATTACCTGTTCTTTATCAAACCCTTGGGAGTTACTTCTACGTTGCTTTTATTATTGCCATGCTATGCTCGTAGACGTGGATTGGGTTTGAGAGATATTCATGACAGATGTGAGTGTTTAATAATGGTTCAACTTAAGGTGGCAACTAAAACTCACATCTGGGTGGATTGAGGCACCTGGAGAACCCAGTGTTGTCTGTATGTATAAGGTCCGCCACCCAGGCTCAAAGGGATCATAAGATTTTCATGCTAGAAACTTCCGTGTGCAGCCGCAAGCTATTATGGGCTCTAGCATAGCTGAGTAGGTTACAGGATCTCTTGAAGAGGTGGACTAGCAGATGTAGGGGAAAGTAGGTGTACCGGTCCATCCAGAGTAGAGAGTGACTGTTTCTGAAAGACTGTGTCTCGGTCATCCGTTTCTCAAACATCATGCAGTGCGAGAATCAAGCGGAGGCGATCGAGTCTTGTGGGGAAAAGTGCACAAACCTCTGCAGAGTGTACAAACTGATCATGATTAGCCGTGTCCCCGGTTATGGACAACTTGAGTATCTAGTACCTGGATTATCATTTGAATCTCATCACCGTGATACTTATAATTAATTTGTTGGGTTAATGATGTTACTTAATTGGGATTGAGTTGGAGGTACCTTCTCAATGTTTCAACCACCATGATAGTTAAATAAAATTTATTCCTTTGTAGTAGGATAAAATTGGCTTTTCGCAAAAACTGTAACCATAGAGCTTTCCACCAGCCATATATGCATATAGTATAGCCTTATCATTGTTCATTGCTCTCTATGTGTTGCTTTGCCAGCATATTCTATGTGCTGACCCGTTTCGGGCTGCAACGTTTCATGT
Source organism: Triticum aestivum (assembly GCF_018294505.1). Taxonomy (NCBI): domain Eukaryota; kingdom Viridiplantae; phylum Streptophyta; class Magnoliopsida; order Poales; family Poaceae; genus Triticum; species Triticum aestivum. The sequence continues at coordinate 231,078,584 of NC_057802.1, read as the reverse complement.
TGCAGACTTTTCAGACGACGAGTAAGGTGCCTTAGGTCGTGGTCTTATACTCAGTGATGCCGCTGGAGTTGATGGACTCACTTATCTTCCAAGTCTTCCGCTGTTATCGTTTTAGATGGCCTTAAGCCATGTTTATTATACTTATCTCTTCGGAGATATTCGATGTAATAAGTGTGTGATTGCTACTCTGTTATAAATCCTCCATTTGTACTGTGCGTGTCAGCATTACTGATCCAGGGATGACACTGGTGCACAGCAGCACAGGCCATTTGAGGTCTGGTCGCTACAAAGTTGGTATCAGAGCACACGCTGACTATAGGACATGACCACTAAGCTTAAGCCCTAGAAAACTTCTCTCTTCTCATTTCTGACTCCTCTCCACTTTCTACTCTTTTAGGAATGGCGAATGCAAGGAGCAAGTTCATGCAACCGGATGAAGACACGCCGTTTGGACGACATTTGAAGGAAGTCACCAAGTACTTGAACATAGGAATACCAAGCGTCACCGGAACCTACAACGCCACATTACCTGAAGAGGAGAGCTGGAAGATTCAAGTTATCATTCCAGGAAGGACGTTTGCGCCAATTACGGAACCCATGAGATTGGTTTTCGAAGCACCAACTTGGAGCTTAGGGAAGAGCATGGCCGCACATATCGCCATGGGACGCATTGGAGAAGTCTATCACCAGGAGCTTAAGGATACAATTTATCAAATTTGTGGACGTCGAGACGCGCAATGGGAGATGATCAAGACCAAGAAGGATGGATCAATTGCAGCTTTCATCCAGGAGCAGAACCAACATATTCGACGCCAGGAGAATCAGATATGCACGGACAAGGAAGAACTGAAGAAGGCATTCACGAAGATCAAGGAGCTCCAAGAAGAACTCAAGACTATACGCGAAGATTATCTGGAGGAAATCAACGCACTAGTCGGGAAGATTGACGACCTGGAGAATAAGATTGGATCATTCGTGGGAAATCCAGTGCCAAAAGCAGAAGTCGACGAATGCACTTGTCCGGATAACTACATCATCATCGACGACACCGACTCGGAACCAAGTGAAGGCGAATGGATTGATGAAGCTGGAGCAGACATCATGGAGTCTTCAACGGATCAGAATTTTTAGTAGACTACCATATCAGTAGTAGTTTTCCCCCATTTAGTAGTATAGCTCAAGCACTTTGTAACGCTAGTTAGATCGATTGTTTTGCCTTGTTTGGATTGATTGAGTGATATTGATTGAATTTGTCTCATGAGCATATGGGTAGTGTTTTCTCTCTAGACCTCATTCTATTCTTAATTCTCATCTTTTCTAAACCTATCAGATGCCTCCGAGACGCGACACCGGATTTGTTTTCCCGCCAGAGATCACCCAGTTGATTCAGCAACAGAATGCCTTGATGCAAGTGTTAGTTCAGAACCAAGGCAACAACAACAACAACCCACCGCCACCACCACCTGTTGACCACTTAGCCCGTTTCTTAAGGCTAAACCCGCCGGTGTTTTCCAGTAGCACCGAGCCGATTGTAGCAGATGATTGGCTCCGCAAAGTTGGAAGGGAGTTGACCACTGCAGGATGCACAGATGCGGAAAGAGTGCGTTTTGCCGCACATCAGCTTGATGGACCCGCAGCATCATGGTGGGAGAATTATACAGCCACGCACCCTATTGACACTGTCACATGGGACCAGTTTCAGCAAGCTTTCCGTACAGCTCATGTTTCAGCAGGAGCTATGGCTATGAAGAAGCGTGAGTTTCGCAACCTACGCCAAGGAGGACGCACCGTAGGCCAGTATGTGGAAGATTTCAGTAAGTTAGCACGTTATGCACCAGATGACGTTGCTACGGATGCAGCCAAGCAGGAGAAGTTTCTGGAAGGATTGAATGATGAGCTGAGTATGCAGTTGATGGTAGCAACTTTTAACAACTACCAGGAGTTGGTAGATAGAGCTCTCATGATTGAAGGGAAGCAGCAGCAGATTGAAAACCGCAAGAGGAAGTATGGACAAGGGAAGTATAATTCTGGAGCCCAGCAGAAGCCACGATTTACCCCGAAGCCGGGAGGACAGTTTCAGCATACCCATGGAGGAGGTAGTTCGCACAACCATAATGGCTCCAAGAATGGTAATGGGAATGGAGGAGGAAACGGACAAAACCGCACCAACCCATCTACCCCAACCAAGAGAGATCTAAGTCACATTACTTGTTTCAAGTGCCAGAAGACGGGACATTATGCAACTGATTGTCCCGAAGCCCAAAATGGAAATGGCAATGGAAGCTCTGGGAAGAAGCCGAACCCGTTCAACAAAGGACATGTGAACCACGTGAGCGTGGAGGAGATTGAAGCTCAGCCTGATGCAGTAATAGGTAAGTTTTTGGTTAAGTCATTTACTGCAACTGTTCTTTTCGATACTGGTGCATCGCATTCATACATATCAAGGGGATTCGTAAACAAGTTTAAGATGTCCACCCAAGTTCTCAAAAGCCCCATGTTAGTAACCTCGCCAGGAGCAGAGTATATGGCCACCCAAGGATGTTTTAAGATACCGTTGGCCATTGGTAGGCATGTTTTCCCCTCAGACCTCATTGTTTTGGAATCGCAAGGTTTGGATGTGATTTTGGGAATGGATTGGCTATCGTTGTATGGAGGAAACATCGATTGTGCCAGCAAGACTATTTTGCTTACCACCCCGGAAGGAAAGAGGATCAAGTATGTATCCAGGCATATGCCGAAGAGGACTCAAGTGAATTCCTTATCAGGAGTTGTACAGGAGGAAGTACCAGTGGTGAAGGACTATCCGGATGTATTTCCAGAAGAGTTGCCAGGCATGCCACCAGATAGAGACATTGAGTTCTTGATTGAACTTTTGCCAGGCACAGGGCCAATATCTAAGAGACCGTACAGGATGCCCGCAAAGGATTTGGAAGAAATTAAGAAGCAAATCAAAGAGTTACTGGATAAAGGCTATATTCGCCCAAGTTCGTCACCTTGGGGATCACCAGTACTTCTAGTAGAGAAGAAAGATGGATCACTAAGGATGGTCGTTGATTACCGAGGATTGAATGAAGTGACCATCAAAAACAAGTACCCACTGCCGATGATAAATGATTTGTTTGACCGCCTTGCAAGGAGCTAAAGTATTTTCCAAGATCGATCTACGATCAGGATACCATCAGTTAAAGATTCGAGAGCAGGATATACCCAAGACGGCATTTACCACCAGATATGGATTGTATGAGTATACCGTTATGTCATTTGGACTGACTAACGCACCTGCCTATTTCATGAACCTGATGAACAAAGTGTTTATGGAGTTTTTGGATAAGTTCGTCGTGGTGTTCATTGATGATATTTTAATATTTTCCAAGGATGAAGAAGAGCATGAGAAGCATTTACGATTGGTGCTTGAGAAGCTCAGGGAACATCAGTTATATGCTAAGTTCAGCAAATGTGAGTTTTGGTTGAAGGAAGTTGGATTCCTTGGACATGTTATTTCTGGAGAAGGAATAGCAGTAGACCCTGCCAAGGTTGACACAGTGACCAGTTGGGAATCACCCACTACAGTTGGAGAAATCCGGAGTTTTCTTGGACTCGCAGGATACTACCGGAGATTTATCGAGAATTTCTCAAGGATTGCTAAGCCCATGACTGAGCTATTGAAGAAGGACACCAAATTTAATTGGACTGAGGAATGTGAAGCTAGTTTCCAGGAGTTAAAGAAACGATTGGTTACATCACCAGTGTTGATTCTGCCAGATCAACGCAAGGACTATGAAGTTTATTGCGACGCTTCTCGTCGAGGACTTGGAGCAGTGCTTATGCAGGAAGGAAGAGTTGTTTCGTATGCTTCACGACAACTTAAACCCCATGAGAAGAATTATGCTACGCATGATTTGGAATTAGCAGCCGTGGTGCATGCATTGAAGACATGGAGACATTTTCTCATCGGAAACCATTGTGAGGTGTACACGGATCACAAGAGTTTGAAGTACATTTTCACGCAGAAGGAGTTAAATCTCAGACAGAGAAGATGGTTGGAGCTCATCAAAGACTATGATATGAGATTGCATTATCACCCCGGAAAGGCTAACGTAGTAGCAGACGCGTTGAGCCGCAAGAGTCATGTCAGCACCCTCATGACAGGAGAGTTACCTCAGGAGTTAGCCGAGGACATACGTGAGCTATGTTTGGAGATAGTCCCTAGAGGCTATTTAGCGACATTGGAGATTCAGTCTACCTTGATGGAAAGGATCAGAGAAGCTCAGAAGACAGACAAGGAGATTGAAGAGATAAAGGAGAAGATGAGCAAAGGAAAAGCCAAGGGATTTCGTGAGGATGAGCACGATACCTTATGGTTCGAGGACCGTGTATATGTGCCAAATGATCCAGGATGACTGGCAGCAGACATTGGGTTGGCAAGTTATTTTGCAAGAAGCCCATGATTCACCGTACTCGATTCACCCAGGGAATACCAAGATGTATTTGGATTTGAAGAATACTTTCTGGTGGACCGGAATGAAGAAGGATATTGCGGAGTTTGTAGCAGTTTGTGATGTATGTCAGAGAGTGAAGGCAGAGCATCAGAAGCCAGCAGGATTGCTACAGCCATTGCCGATACCCGAATGGAAGTGGGATAAAATAGGCATGGATTTTATCACAGGATTACCCAGGACTCGTTCAGGCTATGACTCGATATGGGTTGTAGTCGACCGTTTGACGAAAGTGGCTCATTTCATTCCAGTGAAGACCACTTACACCAGCGCTAAGTTGGCAAAGATATACATGACCAGGATAGTATGTTTGCATGGAGTTCCGAGGACCATTGTATCAGACAGAGGAACCCAATTTACCTCGAAGTTTTGGAAGCAGTTACATGAAACATTGGGAACCAGGCTGGAATTTAGTACAGCATTTCACCCGCAGACAGATGGACAGACCGAGAGAGTCAACCAGATTTTGGAGGACATGTTGAGAGCATGTGCGCTAGATTATGGATCAAGTTGGGACGACAATTTGCCATATGCGGAGTTTTCTTATAACAACAGTTATCAAACCAGTTTGAAGATGGCCCCTTTCGAAGCTTTGTACGGAAGGAGGTGTAGAACACCGTTGTTATGGGACGAAGTTGGAGACCGTCAGTTGTTTGGACCAGATTTGATTAAGGAGTCTGAACAGAAAGTGAAGTTGATTCGCGATAGGCTCAAGGTAGCCCAATCCAGGCAGAAGAGTTATGCTGATTCTAAGCGCAAGGAAACAGTTCACGAAATCGGAGACAGAGTGTATCTTCGAGTATCACCACTTCGAGGAGTGAAGCGCTTTGGAGTTAAGGGAAAGTTAGCGCCTCGTTTTATCGGACCATACAGAGTGTTGGAACGTATGGGAGAAGTTGCCTACAAGCTGGAATTGCCCGAAGGATTGTCTGAAGTACATGATGTATTCCACGTTTCGCAGTTGAAGAAGTGCCACGCAGAGATGGCTGAGATACCACTGAGAGATACTGTGCCACTGGAAGCGATTCATTTGGAAAGCGATTTGACTTATGAGGAGAAGCCAGTTAAGATTCTCGAGTATGCCAGCCGAGTTACCCGCAGCAAGGTTATCAAATTTTGCAAAGTTCAGTGGAGTCACCACACAGAAGATGAGGCCACCTGGGAGCGAGAGGAAGATCTACGGAAAAACCACTCCCACCTGTTTTCTAGCCAACCCGAATCTCGAGGGCGAGATTCATCTTAAGGGGGGTAGGTTTGTAACATCCCAAATTTTCAATTTGGAATGTTATACATAGATCATCATTTGCATATCATGATTTATTGCATTTTGACAAATCCTCGATAAATCCTAAGCAACTCAAGGACCCTCGGAGAGAGTTGGGGATTTTCTCGAATTTTCTTATTTGATTTTTCAGACGAGGATTTTATTTTAATTATTTTTCTCTCCGGAAAAATATTTCATTTAAAAATAAACGAGAGGAGAAAATATGACTTCTCCAAAAATATTGAAATACTGGAGGAAAAATGTTAAAAACATTATTTGGAATTTATTGGATTTTATTTGCAATTTTTATTGCATTTAAAAATATGCATGTTTTCAAAATATTTATTTTTGATTTTAAAAATGTTCACCCTATTCTAGATTTTCTAACTAGACGGGGAAAATTTATTTCGTATTTTTCCGATTTTTATTTATTTTTCTATGCAATATTTTCCGCGGAACAATTTAAAAAAAATACGCGCTTGCCCGACTGGGCCGAGGCCCAGCCGAAGCCAGGCCGGCCCGCCCGCGCTCTCCTTCTTCCCCACGCCGCCGGAGTCCGCCGGGAGCACGAAGCCGCCGCCGCCTCGGGCTTTGCCCCTCCCCCAAGCCCTCTAGCCCCCCTACCTATATATAGCACCCCCCTCCGTTTTCGCCGCCACCATCGCCGGAGAAGCCGCCGCCGCCGCCCCGCATCTAGCCGCCCGCCGCCGCCCGCCGTTCGCCTCGCCCCTCGCCGCCGGGAGCGCCGGAGCCCGCCCCTCGCCCGCCGGAACCGCCGCCCGAGCCCCGCACCCCCCGCCGCCGACCCCGCCCGCCGGAGCCCTCGCCGGAGCGAGCCCCGCCGAGGTACTGCCGTTCGAGTTGACCGGTTTTTCTGAGAAAAAAAACCCTTTTGTTTAAAAAAAACCCTAGATCGGTTTTTTTTCGGTTTTCTTATTTTACGAGCGTTCACCGAACCGTTCGTTTTAACGAACGCGTTCGTCGGTTTTTCTCTGTTAACGAACGTCTGTTATTTAACCGTTCGTCCGATTTTCTTTTTCGTCGGATTTTCTCGTTAGTTTCTCAGATTCGATTTCTGATCGAAACTTCGAACCTGTTTAACTTTTCGCTCGTTTATCGGAATCAGGTGATTCAAGCGCCTAGAGTTTCGTTTCGAAATTCTCTTTCCGTTTAACCTACTCAAACAAGTTTTTGCTACAGTAAAATTTGACCTAGATCCAGATTAGCAAACGAAGTTTCTTTCTTTCGCCGTTTGACTTTCGTTGTTTCTTTCGAGTTGATTCTTTTTGCAAACCGGAGTTCTTAAGTTGAACTTTCTGGTTGGATCTTTCTTTCGAGTTTTACCTGTGCATTAGATGAGTACTGATTGTATGCTTGTTTGTTTGCGATAGAGTACCCGGAGTGTGCCGCTTGTTACTTCGACTCGCTAGGTTTTGCGGATCATCAGCAAGGCAAGTAACACTTTGATCATACCCCGTTCATACCCAGTTTTATTGCATTAGATCTATTTCCTCAAACACATTGCATGATTAGGATCTAATTAAACTGTGGGTATTGGGAAGTAGTTGAGGTAGTACCTATTACCTGTTTCTTTATCAAACCCTTGGGAGTTACTTCTACGTTGCTTTTATTATTGCCATGCTATGCTCGTAGACGTGGATTGGGTTTGAGAGATATTCATGACAGATGTGAGTGTTTAATAATGGTTCAACTTAAGGTGGCAACTAAAACTCACATCTGGGTGGATTGAGGCACCTGGAGAACCCAGTGTTGTCTGTATGTATAAGGTCCGCCACCCAGGCTCAAAGGGATCATAAGATTTTTCATGCTAGAAACTTCCGTGTGCAGCCGCAAGCTATTATGGGCTCTAGCATAGCTGAGTAGGTTACAGGATCTCTTGAAGAGGTGGACTAGCAGATGTAGGGGAAAGTAGGTGTACCGGTCCATCCAGAGTAGAGAGTGACTGTTTCTGAAAGACTGTGTCTCGGTCATCCGTTTCTCAAACATCATGCAGTGCGAGAATCAAGCGGAGGCGATCGAGTCTTGTGGGGAAAAGTGCACAAACCTCTGCAGAGTGTACAAACTGATCATGATTAGCCGTGTCCCCGGTTATGGACAACTTGAGTATCTAGTACCTGGATTATCATTTGAATCTCATCACCGTGATACTTATAATTAATTTGTTGGGTTAATGATGTTACTTAATTGGGATTGAGTTGGAGGTACCTTCTCAATGTTTCAACCACCATGATAGTTAAATAAAATTTATTCCTTTGTAGTAGGATAAAATTGGCTTTTCGCAAAACTGTAACCATAGAGCTTTCCACCAGCCATATATGCATATAGTATAGCCTTATCATTGTTCATTGCTCTCTATGTGTTGCTTTGCCAGCATATTCTATGTGCTGACCCGTTTTCGGGCTGCAACGTTTCATGTTGCAGACTTTTCAGACGACGAGTAAGGTGCCTTAGTTCGTGGTCTTATACTCAGTGATGCCGCTGGAGTTGATGGACTCACTTATCTTCCAAGTCTTCCGCTGTTATCGTTTTTAGATGGCCTTAAGCCATGTTTATTATACTTAATCTCTTCGGAGATATTCGATGTAATAAGTGTGTGATTGCTACTCTGTTATAAATCCTCCATTTGTACTGTGCGTGTCAGCATTACTGATCCAGGGATGACACTGGCGCACAGCAGCACAGACCATTTGAGGTCTGGTCGCTACATTTCTCTTGAGAGCTCATGATTGGGGCATGAATATAACATTGACTTAAGCCTCCCCCAAGCTTGAGCGATGCTTTCTCCTTCGCGAGGCCAAAAATTATATATATAATTGCGATCACGATGAACAAGATGCATAGGATAAAACTTCTGATGAAATTCCAATTTCAATAGTTTGTAGTTCCATGATCCCATATCATCACATAGCCTATACCATGTCAATGCATCTCCCTTCAAAGATAAAGGGAAGACCTTCTTCTTGATAACATCATCGGGCATACCAGCAAGCTTAAATAATCCACAAACTTCATCCACATATATTAGGTGCTCATCAGGATGTAATGTTCCATCTCCTGCAAAAGGATTAGCTAGCAGTTTTTCTATCATACCCGAAGGAATTTCAAAGTAGACATTTTCATTTTCAGTAGGTTCAGTAGGCTGAGGAGCAACTCTTTGCTCTACTGGTCGGGGTGAAGATACCCCGAACAAGCCCCTCAGAGGATTACTTTCCATAGTAACGAGTGACAGTAAATTTCAGCACACTATATAAATTTTTCCTTACCAAATTCCACCTACCAAAGGCGCTTCACTCCCCAGCAACGGCGCCAGAAAAGAGTATTGATGACCCACAAGTATAGGGGATATATCATAGTCCTTTCGATAAGTAAGAGTGTCGAACCCAACAAGGAGCAGAAGGAAATGATAAGCGGTTTTCAGCAAGGTATTCTCTGCAAGCACTGAAATTATAGGTAACAGATAGTTTTGTGATAAGATAATTTATAACGAGCAACAAGTAACAAAAGTAAATAAAGTGCAGCAAGGTGGCCCAATCCTTTTTGTAGCAAAGGGCAAGCCTGGACAAACTCTTATATAAAGAAAAGCGCTCCCGAGGACACATGGGAATTATCGTCAAGCTAGTTTTCATCACGTTCATATGATTCGCGTTCGGTACTTTGATAATTTGATATGTGGGTGGACCGGTGCTTGGGTGCTGTCCTTACTTGGAAAAGCATCCCACTTATGATTAACCCCTATTGCAAGCATCCGCAACTACAAAAGAAGTATTAAGGTAAACCTAACCATAGCATGAAACATATGGATCCAAATCAGCCCCTTACGAAGCAACGCATAAACTAGGGTTTAAGCTTATGTCACTCTAGCAACCCATCATCTACTTATTACTTCCCAATGCCTTCCTCTAGGCCCAAATAATGGTGAAGTGTCATGTAGTTGACGTTCACATAACACCACTAGAGGAGAGACAACATACATCTCATCAAAATATCGAACGAATACCAAATTCACATGACTACTAATAGCAAGACTTCTCCCATGTCCTCAGGAACAAACGTAACTACTCACAAAGCATATTCATGTTCATAATCAGAGGGGTATTAATATGAATATAGGATCTGAACATATGATCTTCCACCAAATAAACCAACTAGCATCAACTACAAGGAGTAATCAAAACTACTAGCAACCTATAGGTACCAATCCCAGACTTAGAGACAAGAATTGGATACAAGAGATGAACTAGGGTTTGAGAGGAGATGGTGCTGGTGAAGATGTTGATGGAGATTGGCCCCCTCCCAATGAGAGGAGCGTTGGTGATGATGATGGCGATGATTTCCCTTCCCGGAGGGAAGTGTCCCCGGCAGAACAGCTCCGCCAGAGCCCTAGATTGGTTCCGCCAAGGTTCCGCCTCGTGGCGGCGGAGCCTCGTCCTGAAAGCTTGCTTATGATTTTTCTTCGGACGAAAGACTTCATATAGCAGAAGATGGGCACCGGAGGGCCAACAGGGGGCCCATGAGACAGGGGGGCGCGCCCAGGGGGGTAGGGCGCGCCCCCCACCCTCGTGGCCAGGGTGTGGGCCCCCTCTGGTATTTTTTCCGCTCAGTATTTTTCATTATTTCCAAAAATAACTTCTGTGGAGTTTCAGGACTTTTGGATTTGTGTAGAATAGGTCTCTAATATTTGCTCCTTTTCAAGCCCAGAATTCCAGCTGCCGGCATTCTCCCTCCTTATGTAAACCTTGTAAAATAACAGAGAATAGGCATAAGTATTGTGACATAATGTGTAATAACAGCCCATAATGCAATAAATATCGATATAAAAGCATGATGCAAAATGGACGTATCATAGGGCCATGAACTTAATGATGACATGACTTTGGCGGACGCTCAAGTTCGGTCTGCATACATGTTGAAGCCTAGGCAGCCCATACGCCGGTACACGCCCACCGACTTTGACAACAGAGGCAACCCATAGGTGGTCGTAGGGAGCTTGCGGATGGCGAGCTTGGATGATGAGGCGGAGGAGGAAGTGGAGGAAGAGGAGGCTCATCCTGGCAGGAGGAAGAAGATGGCCACCAGGCGTGGCACCAGGAACACGCACGAAAGGCATTAGTCGTTGTCATTTTTACTATGAAACTGAACTTGTCGCCGTTTCATTAGGTTGATGAACTTGTGAGGTTATGTGATATGTTGGTGAACTCTTAGTAGTGTGCTACTTGTGTTTGCGAACTTGTAGTAATGTTTGAATTGTCCTAAATGATGTGATGTTCAAGTTGTTATTTGTGTTTGTTCAGTTTCTGCAGTTTACAACACTGCGCTTGTTTATTGAAATTGCTGTCAAAAGTGGTTCTGTTTCTGCGGTTTTGCAGTTAACAGCACTACAACGCCCAGGCCTCAGGCGCTGCACTACACTGTGCAGCGTCGAACGGTCAGGCGCCACACAGTACAGTGCAGCGGCTATGGCCTAGGTGTTGCACATCTGGATGTGGATCCAGAGAGCAACAGAAGCTTTGCAGCAGCTTTGTCTTGCCAAAAAATCCTAAGTTAGTGTGCATCGCCTACGGGTAAGGCGCTGCACTATACTGTGTGACGTATGTCTGTTGGGCGCTGCACAGTATAGTGCAGCGCCTGAGGCCTGGGTGCTGTAGTGCTATTAACTGCAAAACTGCAGAAACAGAAGCACTTTTGACAGCAATTTCAATTCACTTGAACATCACAACACTTACAATAAATTGAACTTCACAACAATTTGAACAAACACAAGTAATATGCCAATGAGTTCATCACTTAAGATAATTCAAACATACAACTTCGCAAACACAAGTAGCACACTACTAAGAGTTCACCAACACATCACATAACCTCACAAGTTCACGACACATTCATTAGAAATGACAAATTTAGGCCTACTACGTCATAGTTGACGACAAATGGCTTCTTGCCCTAGAAGATAGTTCATGACAAATACGGCATGGGTACATCTGGTTCCATGACGAGTGCACTGAATCGAAGTCCCTACTGAGTCGAGCAAGGCCATTTCCCCTTCTTGTCACGTGCCTCATCCTCCTCTAGCGCCTCGCGAGCCTTTGCAAGCTTTCTTGCCCCCTCCTCCTCACGAGCAAGTTTCGCTTGGCGTGCCCTCTCCTCCTCTCGTTTCTTCCACTCCATCCTCTCCTTTTACGACACTCTTCCTCCGAGCCTCTTCGAAACGATCCTTCGAACCGCCGCTGGCGCCTAAGACAATCTTGATATAGGTACAATTCTTTGTTGCCTAGTTCCTCAATGGCTTGGTTGATTTGATTGGTTTGGCACTTGGCACTTGTTTGACTTGGTTGGCTACTCCTTGGTTGACTTGGTTGGCTACCATTTGCTTGGCTTGTGCTTGCATCATTTTACTTTGATCTATTGCTTGGTTTGGTACAAGTTCTTGTGTTGTGTCCCACATCATTGCACTCCCCACAACGGGATTGCTCACGAGGCTCTTGGAATTGGACAGTGCCGGTTTCTCAACCGCCACCACGGCCCCATCCGTCTATGTCACCTCTAAGACGCTTTGTCTTACGTCTTCCCCGTCTAATGACCTTCAATTCCACGTCCGGCCATAGTTGAACTCCACGATACTCCGACCATTGTGATTGGTCCAATTATGGCTGAAACCGGGGAGCCCATGTATTCTTTACCGTCATGATTGATAACTAGGACCACCGCATGATAAGAGGGTGATTGACGTCCACATTCCTAACACGGGATGCGTTTAACAAGTGCGAGCATGGGAGGTGAAGCAATGATGGCCTCATGCAAGTGCAATCACATCGTGTTAGGGAGACCTTGAAAGCCCGGCCTCCGTGTTGGTGGCCATCGTTTGTGGTTCCTCCAGGCTCTTTCACTTCATACATCTAATCGTTGTCGTCATATAGTACATCTTCTTGGGAGTCTGCCTTCCATGATTGAAATTCCAACCATTCTTCAACCTTTGGTGGGAAATTGTACTTGTGCTTTTCCTTGTTCTCACCAGCAATCTGCTTATCCGTCTCCATTGAGTACTTTAAAAAGTACACATTCATCTTGTCAAATGTGTATTGAACTATTGTTGTCACGGGTAATGCACGTACACCCTTGAGCACCCTATTGAAGCACTCTTCCATGTTGCTTGTCATCTGACCGTACCTCCATCCATCTTCATCGAAAGCACGTACCCCCTTATTCCTTTCGACAATGTTCTTATTGAGAAATTCAAGACCATCGGGATCAAGTTTCTTTTGTGTGAGCAATGCATTGTAGAAGTTGGCGAACCGCTTGTCGGAGAAAGCGAGACAACAATGTTTAAGATCATCGGCCAACTCCTTGATACTACATGCCCTATAAAAGTTTGCACAAAAGTGCCTCATGCACCATCAATGGTGCAACTTTGCATGTCTGGGAATGTCAACCACCACCACGTTTAGAATCCCTGGATGGCGATATGATATGACACAAATTTCCCTTTCAGCCGATAATATCCTTGTTCTCAACTGATGCAAGAACCGCTCCCAGTTATCATTGTTCTCCACCTCATCCAAAGCGAAAGCCAAAGGCAACACTCGGTTATTGGCATCACTTGCTATTGCAACCAATATAGTGCCCTTGTATTGTCCGGTCAAGAACATGCCATCAATGGCGATGACGGGCCGACAATGCTCAAAAGGCCTCATGCATTGCTCAAAGGCCCAAAATGCACGGCCAAATACTCGGACGGTCCTCCCGTTGTGAATCAATGTTTGGTGCCCATGAGGCTCAACCACGTGAACCTTGCCTGGGTTTGTGGTGGCCATAGCTAACAACAACCTAGGGAGTCGATTGTATGCTTCCTTCCAATTGCCATACAACATCTTGAATGTGGCTTGCTTCGCCTTCCATGCCTTGCCGTACTTGACCTTGTAATGAAAGATGGCTTTCACAAGGTCAATAACACTCTTAATGCTCATTGTTGGAAGTGTGGATATTTGGTTGGAAAACCTATAAGCGATGAAGTCGGACGTGAGTTGTCTGTGTTCTTGGGACACAAGCTTGCCATCCGCATTCTTGTGTCGGCACAAGTGACTTGGTACACAACTCACTATGCGCCAAGTGGGACCTCCTTTCCATGGCCTTGCATGCACAATCCATGGACATCTTGGCACTTCACATTTAACCGTGTAACGCACATTGACGTCCGAGTTGGCCACTCTATGTGGACGATAATGCGTAACTGAGTAGTTGTCGAGCCACATATTCAATTCCAAGAAGGATTCAAACTCACAACCGGGATACATCCCGTTCTTGCCGTCTTCCAAATCACGGTGAGAACTTGGCCTACCTCAAGAGATATACAGTTGCCACCATCTACAACGCCTTCATCTGCGAGACTAAGATCCTTGAACAATGGTGTCTTGTGATCCCGCTGGAATACCTTCTTAAATGCTTCGGCCTCCTTCGGCGTGAACCCCTCCTCATCAACTTCTTCATCGGGACCATCGTCATCCGAGTCCGATGTATATCAACGGGAAAAAGGGATGGATTGGTCCATTGTCTCTTGCACATGATGAAGGAAATATGCCCTAGAGGCAATAATAAAGTTGTTATTTATATTTCCTTATATCATGATAAATGTTTATTATTCATGCTAGAATTGTATTAACCGGAAACTTGATACATGTGTGGATACATAGACAAAACATAGTGTTCCTAGTATGCCTCTACTAAACTAGCTCGTTAATCAAAGATGGTTAAGTTTCCTAACCATAGACATGTGTTGTCATTTGATGAATGGGATCACATCATTAGGAGAATGATGTGATGGACAAGACCCATCCGTTAGCTTAGCATAATGATCGTTAAGTTTTATTGCTATTGCTTTCTTCATGACTTATACATATTCCTTTGACTATGAGATTATGCAACTCGCGAATACCGGAGGAATACCTTGTGTGCTATCAAACGTCACAACATAACTGGGTGATTATAAAGATGCTCTACAGGTATCTTCGAAGGTATTTGTTGGGTTGGCATAGATCGAGATTAGGATTTGTCACTCCGAGTATCGGAGAGGTATCTCTGGGCCCTCTCGGTAATGCACATCATGATAAGGCTTCCAAGCAATGTGACTAATGAGTTAGTTGCGGGATGATGCATTACGTAACGAGTAAAGAGACTTTCCGGTAACGAGATTGAACTAGGTATGAAGACACCGACGATCGAATCTCGGGCAAGTAACATACCGATGACAAAGGGAATTACGTATGTTGTCATTACGGCTTGACCGATAAAGATCTTCGTAGAATATGTAGGAACCAATATGAGCATCCAGGTTCCGTTGTTGGTTATTGACCGGAGAGGTGTCTCGGTCATGTCTACATAGTTCTCGAACCCGTAGGGTCCGCACACTTAACATTCGATGATGATTTGTATTATATGAGTTATGTGATTTGGTGACTGAATGTTGTTCGGAGTCCCGGATGAGACCACAGACATGACGAGGAGTCTCAAAAT
Organism: Triticum aestivum; assembly: GCF_018294505.1. Classification (NCBI taxonomy): domain Eukaryota; kingdom Viridiplantae; phylum Streptophyta; class Magnoliopsida; order Poales; family Poaceae; genus Triticum; species Triticum aestivum. The sequence continues at coordinate 231,063,299 of NC_057802.1, read as the reverse complement.
GGTCGAGAGGTAAAGATTCATATATAGGGCGATAGTATTCAGACACTGGAAGTGTTCTGGGGGTACCGGGTACTTATCAGGTCACCGGAAGGGGTTCCGGGCAACCCCCGGCAAGCTATATGGGCCTAATGGGCCAAGAGTTGGACAGACCAGCCCCAAAAGGGGCTGGTGCGCCCCCTATAGGCTGAATAGGAGGAGAAGGAAAGGAAGGGGAGGGAGAAGGAAAGGGGAGGGTTCGGCCCTTTCCTTCCCCTCCCCCCTCTCTTTCCTTCCCCCTCCGATGGATATGGAAGGGGGGAGGCTGACTTGGAGGAGGCGCCCAAGTAGGATTACTCCTACTTGGGGCGCCCCTTGCAGCCCCTCTTCCTCTCCCACCTATATATATGTGGGGGGCACCGCTAGAACACACAACATTGATTCCTAGCCGTGTGCGGCGGCCCCCTCCACAGTTTACGCCTCCAGTCATATTGTCATAGTGCTTAGGTGAAGCCCGGCGCGGATCACTTCACCACCACTGTCACCACGCCGTCGTGCTGATGAAACTCTCCCTCGACAGTTTGATGGATCAAGAGTTCAAGGGACGTCATCGAGCTGAACATGTGCAGAACTTGGAGGTGCCGTACGTTCGGTGCTTGATCGGTTGGAACGAGAAGAAGTTCGACTACATCAACCGCGTTGTCAAACGCTTCCGCTTTTGGTCTACGAGGGTACGTGGACACACTCTCCCCCTCTCGTTGCTATGCATCTCCTAGATAGATCTTGCATGAGTGTAGGAATTTTTTTGAAATTGCATGCTACGTTCCCCAACAGTGGCATCCGAGCCAGGTCTATGCGTAGATGATATGCACGAGTAGAACACAAAGAGCTGTGGGCGATCATAGTCATACTGCTTACTACCAACGTCTTATTTTGATTCGGCGGTTTTGTTGGATGAGGCGGCCCGGACCAACCTTACATGACCATGTTCATGAGACCGGTTCCACCGACAGACATGCAACTTGTTTTGCATAAAGGTGGCTGACGGGTGTCTGTTTCTCCAACTTAAGTTGAATCGAATTTGACTACGGCCGGTCCTTGTTGAAGGTTAAAACAACAAACTTGACGAAACATAGTTTGTGGTTTTGATGCGTAGGTAAGAACGGTTCTTACCAGAAGCCCGTAGCAGCCACGTAAAACTTGTAACAACAAAGTAGAGGACGTCTAACTTGTTTTTGCAGTGCATGTTGTGATGTGATATGGCCAAGACATGATGTGATATACGTTATTGTATGACATGATCATGTTTTGTAAAAGTTATCGACAACTGGCAGGAGCCTTATGGTTGTCGCTTTATTGTATGAAATGCAATCACCATGTAATTGCTTTACTTTATCACTATGCGTTAGCGATAGTTGTAGAAGCAATAGTTGGCGAGACGACAACGACGCTACGATGGAGATCAAGGTGTCTAGCCGGTGACGTTGGAGATCATGACGGTGCTTTAGAGATGGAGATCAAAGGCACAAGATGATGATGGCCATATCATGTCACATATTTTGATTGCATGTGATGTTTATCTTTTATGCATCTTATTTTGCTTAGTACAGCGGTAGCATTATAAGATGATCCCTGACTAAAATTTCAAGGTATAAGTGTTCTCCCTAAGTATGCACCGTTGCGACAGTTCGTCGTGCCGAGACACCACGTGATGATCGGGTGTGATAAGCTCTACGTTCACATACAACGGGTGCAAGACAGTTTTGCACATGTGGAATACTCGGGTTAAACTTGACGAGCCTAACATGTACAGACATGGCCTCGGAACACTAGAGACTGAAAGGTCGAACGTGAATCATATAGTAGATATGATCAACATAGAGATGTTCACCATTGAAAACTACTCCATCTCACGGGATGATCGGACATGGTTTAGTTGATTTGGATCACGTATCATTTAGATGACTTGAGGGATGTCTATCTAAGTGGGAGTTCTTAAGTAATATGATTAATTGAACTTAATTTATCATGAACTTAGTCCTGATAGTATTTGCATATCTATGTTGTAGATTAATAGCTTGCAATGTAGCTCCCCGTTTATTTTTGATATGTTCCTAGAGAAAAATAAGTTGAAAGATGATAGTAGCAATGATGCAGACTGGGTCCATGATCTGAGGATTATCCTCATTGCTGCACAAAAGAATTATGTCCTTGATGCACCGCTAGGTGACAGACCTATTGCAGGATCAGATGCAAACGTTATGAGCGTTTGGCAAGCTCGGTATGATGACTACTTGATAGTTTAGTGCGCCATGCTTTATGGCTTAGAACCGGGACTTCAAAAAAGTTTTGAACGGCACAGAGCATATAAGATGTTCCAAGAGCTAAAATTGGTATTTCAGACTCATGCCCGATCGAGTCGAGAGATATGAGACCTCTGACAAGTACTTTTCCTATAAGATGGAGGAGAATAGCTCAACCAGTGAGCATGTGCTCAGAATGTCTGATTACTACAATCGCTTGAATCAAGTGGGAGTTAATCTTCCAGATAAGATAGTGATTAACAAAGTTCTCTAGTCACTATCACCAAGTTACTGGAACTTCGTGATGAACTATAATATGCATGGGATGACGAAAACGATTCCAGAGCTCTTAGCGATGCTAAAATTGGCGTAGGTAGAAATCAAGAAACATCATCAAATGTTGATGGTTAACAAGACCACTAGTTTCAAGAAAAGGGGCAAAGGAAAAGAAAGGGAACTTCAAGAAAGAATGGCAAGCAAGTTGCCACTCCCGTGAAGAAACACACAGCTATACCTAAGCCTGAAACTGAGTGCTTCTACTGCAAAGGGAATGGTCACTGGAAGCGAAACTACCCCAAATACTTGGCGGATAAGAAGGATGGCAAAGTGAACAAAGGTATATTTGATATACATGTTATTGATGTGTACTTTACTAGTGTTCATAGTAACCCCAGGGTATTTGATACCAGTTTAGTTGCTAAGATTAGTAACTCGAAACAGGAATTGAGAAATGAACAGAGACTAGTTAAAAGCGAGGTGACGATGTTTGTTGGAAGTGATTCCAAGGTTGATAAGATCACCATCGCACACTCCCTCTACCTTCGAGATTAGTGTTGGACCAAAATAAATGTTATTTGGTGTTTGCGTTGAGCATGAATATGATTGGATCATGTTTATTGCGATACGGTTATTCATTTAGGTCAGAGAATAATTGTTGTTCTGTTTACATGAATAAAACCTTCTATGGTCATACACCCAATGTAAATGGTTTATTGAATCTCGATCGTAGTGATACACATATTCATAATATTGATGCCAAAAGATGCAAAGTTGATAATGATAGTGCAACATATTTGTGGCACTGCCGTTTAGGTCATATTGGTGTAAAGCGCATGAAGAAACTCCATACAGATGGATTTTTGGAATCACTTGATTACGAATCATTTGATACTTGTGAACCATGCCTCATGGGCAAGATGACTAAAACTCTGTTTTCCGAAACAATGGAGCGAGCCACCGACTTATTGGAAATAATGCATACCGATGTATGTGGTCCGATGAGTGTTGAGGCTCGTGGCGGGTATCGTTATTTTCTAACCTTCACAGGTGATTTGAGCAGATATGGGTATATCTACTTGATGAAACACAAGTCTGAAACATTTGAAAAGTTCAAAGAATTTCAGAGTGAAGTGGAGAATCATCATAACCAGAAAATAAACCTACGGTCTGATCGCGGAGGCGAATATTTGAGTTACGAGTTTGGCCTACATTTAAAATAATGTGGAATAGTTTAACAACTCATGCCACCTAGAACACCACAGCATAATGGTGTGTCCGAACGTTGTAACCGTACTTTATTAGATATGGTGCGATCTATGATGTCTCTTACCAATTTACCACTATTGTTTTGGGGTTATGCATTAGAGACAGCTGCATTCACGTTAAATAGGGCACCGGCTAAATCCGTTGAGACAACACCGTATGAACTGTGGTTTAGCAAGAAACCTAAGCTGTCGTTTCTTAAAGTTTGGGGTTGCGATGCTTATGTGAAGAAGCTTCAGCCTGATAAGCTCGAACCCAAATCGGAGAAGTGCGTCTTCATAGGATACCGAAAAGAAACTGTTGGGTACACCTTCTATCACATATCCTTAGGAAAGATCTTTGTTGCTAAGAATGGATCCTTTCTAGAGAAGGAGTTTCTCTCGAAAGAAGTGAGTGGGAGGAAAGTAGAACTTGATGAGGTAATTGTACCTTCTCTCGAATTGGAAAGTAGCTCATCACAGAAAACCGTTCCTGTGATGCCTGCACCAACCAGTGAGGAAGCTAATGATAATGATCATGAAACTTCGGATCAAGTTACTACTGAACCTCGTAGGTCAACCAGAGCATGTTCCGCACCAGAGTGGTACGGTAATGTTATGGAAGTCATGTTACTAGACCATGATGAACCTACGAACTATGAGGAAGCGATGATGAGCCCAGATTCTGATAAATGGCTTGAGGCCATGAAATCCGAGATAGGATCCATGTATGAGAACAAAGTATGGACTTTGATTGACTTGCCCAATGATTGGTGAGACATTGATAATAAATGGATCTTCAAGAGGAAGACATACGTTGATAGTAGTGTTACTATCTACAAAGCTTGAATTGTTGCAAAAGGTTTTCGACAAGTTCAAGGTGTTGACTACGATGAGATTTTCTCACTCATATCGATGCTTAAAGTCTATCCGAATCATGTTAGCAATTGCTGCATTTTATGAAATCTGGCAAATGGATTTCAAAACTGCATTCCTTAATGGATTTATTAAAGAAGAGTTGTATATGATGCAACCAGAAGGTTTTCTCAATCCTAAAGGTGCTAAGAAAGTGTGCAAGTTCCAGCGATCCATCTATGAACTGGTGCAAGCATCTCGGAGTTGGAATATATGCTTTGATGAGTTGATCAAAGCATATAGTTTTATACAGACTTGCGGTGAAGCCTCTATTTACAAGAAAGTGAGTGGGAGCACTACAACCTTTCTGATAAGAATATGTGAATGACATATCGTTGATCGGAAATGATGTAGAATTTTCTGGAAAGCATAAAGGAGTGTTTGAAAGGAGTTTTTCAAAGAAAGACCTCGGTCAAGCTACTTACATATTAGGCATTAAGATCTATAAAGATAGATCAAGACGCTTGATAAGACTTTTGATGAGTACATACCTTGATAAGATTTTGAAGGAGTTCAAAATGGACCAGTCAAAGAAGGAGTTCTTGCCTGAGTTATAAGGTATGAAGTTGAGTAAGACTCAAAACCCGACCACGACAGAAGATAGAGAGAGAATGAAAGTCATTCCTATGCCTCAGCCATAGGTTCTATAAAGTATGCTATGCCGTGTACCAGACCTATTGTGTACCTTGCCATGAGTTTTGCAAGGGGGTATGATAGTGATCCAGGAGTGGATCACTGGACAACATTCAAAGTTATCCTTAGTTACCTAAGAGGACCAAGGAAATATTTCTCGGTTATGGAGGTAATAAAGAGTTCGTCGTAAAGAGTTACATCGATGCAACCTTTTACACCGATCCAGATGACTCTGAGTCTCAATCTGGATACATATTGAAAGTGGGAGCAATTAGCTAGAGTGCTCTATGCAGAGCATTGTAGACATAGAAAATTTGCAAAATACATACGGCTCTGAATGTGACAGACCCGTTGACTAAACTTGTCTCACAAGCAAAACATGATCACACCTTAGTACTCTTTGGGTGTTAATCACATAGCGATGTGAACTAGATTACTGACTCTAGTAAACCCTTTGGGTGTTAGTCACATGGCGATGTGAACTAATCACATAAAGATGTGAACTATTGGTATTAAATCACATGACGATGTGAACTAGATTATTGACTCTAGTGCAAGTGGGAGACTGAAGGAAATATGACCTAGAGGCAATAATAAAGTTGTTATTTATATTTCCTTATATCATGATAAATGTTTATTATTCACGCTAGAATTGTATTAAACGAAAACTTGATACATGTGTGGATACATAGACAAAACACAGTGTCCCTAGTATGCCTCTACTAAACTAGCTCGTTAATCAAAGATGGTTAAGTTTCCTAACCATAGACATGTGTTGTCATTTGATGAACGGGATAACATCATTAGGAGAATGATGTGATGGACAAGACCCATCCGTTAGCTTAGCATAATGATCGTTAAGTTTTATTGCTATTGCTTCCTTCATGACTTATACATATTCCTTTGACTATGAGATTATGCAACTCCTGAATACCGGAGGAATACCTTGTGTGCTATCAAACGTCACAACGTAACTGGGTGATTATAAAGATGCTCTACAAGTATCTCCGAAGGTGTTTGTTGGGTTGGCATAGATCGAGATTAGGATTTTTCACTCAGAGTAGGCCCTCTCGGTAATGCTCATCATGATAAGCCTTGCAAGCAATGTGACTAATGAATTAGTTGCGGGATGATGCATTACAGAACGAGTAAAGAGACTTTCCGGTAATGATATTGAACTAGGTATAAAGATACCGACGATCGAATCTCGGGCAAGTAACATACCGATGACAAAGGGAATTACGTATGTTGTCATTACGGTTTGACCGACAAAGATCTTCGTAGAATATGTAGGAACCAATATGAGCATCCAGGTTCCGCTGTTGGTTATTGATCGAAGAAGTGTCTCAGTCATGTCTACATAGTTCTCGAACCTGTAGGGTCCGCACGCTTAACGTTCGATGACGATTTGTATTATATGCGTTATGTGCTTTGGTGATAGAATGTTGTTCGGAGTCCCGGATGAGATCACGGACATGACGAGGAGTCTCGGAATGGTCGAGAGGTAAAGATTCATATATAGGATGATAGTATTCGAACACCGGAAGTGTTCTGGGGGTACCGGGTACGTATCAGGTCACCGGAAGGGGTTCCGGGCAACCCCCGGCAAGCTATATGGGCCTAATGGGCCAAGAGTTGGACGGACCAGCCCCAAAATGGGCTGGTACGCCCCCTATAGTCCGAATAAGAGGAGAAGGAAAGGAAGGGAAGGGAGAAGGAAAGGGGAGGATTCGGCCTCCCCCCTCTCTTTCCTTCCCCCTCCGATGGATATGGAAGGGGGGAGGCCGACTTGGAGGAGGCGCCCAAGTAGGATTACTCCTACTTGGGGCGCCCCTTGCAGCGCCCCTCACTCTCCCACCTATATATATATATATATATGGGGGGGGGCACCGCTAGAACACACAACATTGATTCCTAGCCGTGTGCGGCGCCCGTTCCACAACTTTGCTGGATCAAGAGTTCGAGGGTCGTCATTGAGATGAATGTGGGCAGAATTCGAAGGTGCCGTATGTTTGGTGCTTGATTGGTCGGAACGAGAAGAAGTTCGACTACATCAACCGCGTTGTCAAACACTTCTGCTTTCGGTCTATGAGGGTACGTGGACACACTCTCCCCCTCTCATTGCGATGCATCTCCTAGATAGATCTTGCATGAGCGTAGGATTTTTTTTGAAATTGCATGCTACGTTCCCCAACACATGATATTGGTCGATATCACCCACATTGTTGTCATGGAGATCAACTTCGTTGTCATCCTCCTCGTACTCATCATTCTCCTCTTGAAAAGCTTCATTTTGGTTGTTTGATGTCGGGCTCAATGTTGGCCAAACTTGTTGCATCAAATGAGGTTCACTCATTTGATCTTGGTTCATGGGTGGGGGAGTACTAGCAACCAACAGGGAGGGGTTCCAGTTCAAGTCCAAATGCAAACTACACTTAACCTTCTTGGAGGCAAATAACTCAAGAGCCTTTTCTAGAGATTCGGCAACCGTCTCCTTGTATGTAACCCAATGTTGCTTGGAGATGACACACATTGTCTTCCAACGGATGTGCATTCCAAAACCAACATTATGCCTTCCCTTGAACTCAACAACGTCACTTGGGTCCATCCAATTCAAGTCCTTCCTCACTTGTTCCAAGACATCTGCATAGCTAGGACTACTCTCAAACACTATGTCAAGCTCATCCAGGTATGGCTCAACATTGCCTTTCAAAAAGGCCTCTTTATCCACACGATGAACATAAACACATGTTCTTCCCATACCTACAATAATAAAAAACACACATATATCAAGTAAGTACTTAACCAAATATTTGCACAAAATACATAAGCCCTAACATATATATGAAACAGTAACCCTAACCCCCACTTAACAATAACCACAACCCTAACCATACACTAATGTAGGATGCTGCTAACGCGACAGTATGATCAGAGACCCTTCGACGAAACTGTGTGCGATGCCATAATCACAAACGGTGGTGTAAAAAAACTGTCAAAAAAGGTGCAAAACATTTGCGATGGAGGATGCATCAAACACGGTTCAGATTTTAGTTGCGTGTGCGATGCAGGGCATGCGGTTCAATTCAATCAACCGTTTGCGATGAGGAGGAACAAAAGAAACGGGCAGACAGATGAAGGTGTGTGCGATGTACATCATACGGTTCACTCGGATGAACTGTTTGTGATTAGGCAACACAAAAGAAACGGTCAGCCAGATCAAGGTGTGTGCGATGTACAGCATACGGCTCACTCGGATGAATTGTTTGCATTGAGACATGGGAACAGAAACGGTTCAACTTAACAAGATGTGTGTGATACGCGGCAAACAGGTCTGTAATCAGAAATGTGCGCGAAGACCGATAATAACACACACGATTACTTCTAATAAGACGTATGTGATATGCTCTGTTTACACATCTATTGGCCATTGGGGGAGGGGCGGTCATCCGGATACGCCATAAGGATGCGAAGAGGCATCCTATATCAGCAAGGACTAGCTGTTCCACCAGTAGCTCATGTAAGAGAACTCTCAAGTTAAGTGTGCTCAGGCTGGAGCAGCCATCAGATGGGTGACTGGATGGGATGTTATGTTGATGTTGAATTAACTGATAGGATGGGTCGTATATTTCAAACTAAATGACTGATACGACCCATCCCATGAGTTAATTTAACCTCGAGGTCCTTGTTTTTTTTATTTTTTTTATTTTTTAACACATGTTAAAGAAGGTCTACCGCATTACTTTTTGACAATGTACGATACGTGGCATACAGTTGATCCATCCGACCTGTTTGTGATGGAATAAGCTGTGTGTGTTGTGGGCAAACGTTTGCTAGTATTCAACCGTTTTTGATTGATGAATTCATCATCGACGGGTTCCCTAGTGTGGTCCGTGTTCATCTGATCATCATCTACTTCTTGTGCTAGCTCGATGTTCCTTCTATGCTAAGTTTCCATTAATTGATGGCGTTTTATGAACACGCCACCATTTCCCGCCATTTCCTCACCTGTTTCCCGCCACCCAGCGATATTGCGCATAAACCTAGGCGGCGCGCCACGCACGGTGGCGACAAGCGCAGCCTGTAGCACATCTACCTTTTCCAAGCATGCCAACCCACCAAAGCGCCACCTCTGCAATCAACCTCGTCGACGAGGAAAACGAGCAAGCGCCACGGCCCATCGAGGCCGAGGCGCTCCCCGACAATGCGATGGACGACGCCATGATGCGCGTCATCGCCAGGGTTGAGCAGACCTTTGGCGCATGGCGCTTGAGTGCCGCGGATCAACATAGGCATGTCAGCGCCGACAGGCTGCAGCTCGCCGCACAACACGATCGATGGCGTGCCGCAGAGCAAGCTAGGCGCGTCCGCGCTGATAAGTTGCGGCTCGCCGCATGGCGAGACCGTTGGAGCGCCGCAGAGCGAGAGGCGCGGCGCGCCGCACAGCAAGAGCGGATCCATCGGCGCTTGCCTGCTGTCGGCACGGTGTCGAAGCTGGGTACACGTGTCAGTACCCCCATTCCTCGCCAGGAGTGGGCAGAGGCCCTCAGCGCCATACTTGCACCAGAGGCCGGCCGCACCGTACTTGCACCGGACACCCACTGTGTCGTTCGCATGGGTGCCGCCGTTCGCCTTGTCCGCGGCCCGCTGGATGCCAATGCGCTGGTCCGTAGGCTCGACCGCGTCCTTGGCCCAGGTGTCCACCTGGGCGTAGTAGAGGAACATGGCCGTCGCATCCCCAAGCTAGTGATCTCCGATGAAATAGCTAACTTGGAGCTCGAGATCGCGCTCCAGATGTACTGCGAGCGTGTCGACCGCTTGGACGAACACCTGCATGAGTTCAGGCAGAGCCAAGAGCTACCGTAGGCAAGGGCTGCTGGTCATGGTCTCATGGACGTGTTTTATTTTGTTGAGTCGTTTCAACGTGGATAGCTATGTATCCACAGCCATCATAGTATTGCTCTATTTATTCCTCCGTTTCAATGTGTGTACTCTGTTTTCCGTTCTTATATGTTCTGTTTCAATGTGTGTATATGCGCTTTCCATTCTGTATATGTGGATGAGAACAGCTAGATTCAAATTAGTATACAAAAACAGATATAAAATGGAATTCATAATATATATACGTGATGATACTTAACTACTAGGTACAATGCATAAAATTGAAAACGAACAATCCTAAAACTAATAATCCCTCCTGGGGAAAGTATTCCGGCAGCCCCTTGCCATCAGCTCCCTGGTGCGCGGCGTCTTCATAGTGCGGAGGCAGTACTCCGGCTCCTCCGCCTCACAGCGCTTGACGTACTTATCTGCCTCTTACTGGCGGACGCACGCGAACGATCTTGCCATTTCGTTGGGAGTGCACCGAAGCTCCTCATCGGTGGCACGCTGGAGCTTATCGGCCCACCTCCACGTAGCAATGAGGCACCCAGCGCCTATGACCTTCCTCGCGAAGTACCCGTGTTCATACACCTCCTCGGCACGACGACGCACCTGCCCCCAAAGCTCCGCCGCCTCCTTTTTCCAGGCGGCATCACAGGCTTCACAGGCCGCCTGGTACCTGCCTTCCTCCTCCGCCATCTCCTTCTTGAACGCCACTTGCTTGACTTTCTCAGCCGGCGGCAGCGACTTCCACACACAAAGATTGTACTGGCCCCAAAACCAATCCAAAGTTGGGGGGTCCGGCGCAACCTCGTCAGGCGGCGCGTAGGGGTCCTCGTCGCTGCTATTCGAGTGAGCGTCCTCGGGGGGCGGCGACTCCTCGTCGGCGCATGGGCAGACTGGCGGCAGCATGGCAGAGATTTGAATGAGATAAAGAGAGGGCGAGTGAGGGGAGGATGTAGATGAGAATGCAGGCGGAACAACGTGAGCAAGGGAGTATTTATTGGCGGCCGAAATCTAGATCGATGGGGACAATACACACGCTGGTTGTCGGAATTTATGAGTACTGTAGTTTTAATTACACATGATTCCCGTAGAAAAATCCGTGTGTGAACATAATAGCTGACGGTTTCCAATACAAAACCGTGTCTGATTAATGATCCCCGCCACTCACCTACCAAACCTCGAGCTACATCATCTGATGATTTTTTAACTCACACACAAGTACACAAAAATATGATTTTTCAAACCGTTATGGTTAGGTGTTGCATGTAGATGTAGTTCAAATTTGAATTACGGTCATTAAATGGTTAAAAATCACTTAAATGTCTTTAAAAGGTCAAATGACCCCTGAAATTTTCCAAATTTTTACATGACAGTTGTATTAGTGCACGTTAGACGTAGAAAAAAATTGAAGGCCGTAAGAGGAAGCTATTTCCCGTTCGTCATCAAACATGCATTGTTCCCTCTCGGAACCACGAGCCTTCTAGTGAGTTTCTCCGGTTTGTGAGGGGTGTGTGTCCAAACTTCCGTCAAACTTGCCAATTTTTTTTACCACATCATCTTGGTGGCATGACATTACATCAACCAAGGTTTCATGTGTTTCTGATTTTTTTTGGAATTAAAATGCCATGTCACTCCATGCATACGTATGCACATGGAATTAACTCGCACACAAGTACACAAATATGATTTTTCAAACTGTTTTGGTTAGGCGTTGCATGTAGATGTAGTTCAAATTTGAATTACGGTCATTAAATGGCTAGAAAATCACTTAAACACTACTGCAGGATGCTGCTAACGCGACACTACGATCAGAGACCCTTCGACGAAACTGTGTGCGATGCCATAATCCCAAACGGTGGTGTAAAAAACCCGTCAAAAAGGTGCAAAACGTTTGTGATGACGGATGCATCAAACACGATTCAGATTTTAGTTCCGTGTGCGAAGCAGGGCATACATTTGATCCAGATGAACTGTTTGCGATTAGACAGAACAACAGAAATGGGCAGCCATATCAATGCATGTGTGATATACGGCATACGCTTCGCTGCGATGAACTGTTTGCTATTACGGAAAGCAACAGAAACGGTCAGCCAGATCAAGGTGTGTGTGATATACGGCATACGGTTCAGTCGAATGAACTGTTTTCGATTAGGGAAGAGAACATAAACGGTTCAACTTAACAAGATGTGTGTGATACGCGGCAAAAGGCCTGGAGGTTAATTCGAGAACAAGTACAAAGAGGTTAATTTGACATACATGACTTATAAGTTTCACAGAAATCATATCACTTTTTTGGAGAACATTTAATTGTGTTGAATGTATATAATGCTCCGTCCTATTAGTTGAATTAACCTCGAGGTCCATGTTTTGGAAACATGTCGTAAAGTAATGGGATAGACCTTCATTCAAGCCAATCAACATGTGTTCAAAAAACAAAAATTATCAAAAAGTAACGAGATAGACCTTCTTCAAGCCAATCAACATGTGTACAAAAAACAAAAAAATGTAAAAAATTACAAAAAAGATGGAGTACTAGTTACAGTGATGCATATAATTAAGCAAAGGGATCGCACATGTCTGTATTGACTAGAACGAGAATGCAATAGCACAATAAGAATTAAGGCCACGATGGTGCGATCGCAGTGGTGGTTACAGGAGGCAAGAAGAAAGTGCATCCATCAACCTACGACCTCCTCCTCCTCAACTCAGTGCGCCAGGCCACCGACCGGCGGCTAAGGAGCGGCAGGTTTTGTGGCGAGGTCAAGGTGCTTCTCAGCAATGGCCTCCAAGGCTTCCAGCCGGTTGAAGAAGGCCAACGTCGTAGCGTCCTCACTGGCCTTGTAGATACCTATGTACACGATTTGCTCGTACACATGGATGTGTAGGTCGACGGTTTCTTGCAGGGCGAGGTGCCTCGCGGCGAGCGCGACCTCCAGGTGGACATTCTTCGTGGCATCGTCGGGCAGTCGCAGGGCCACCAGTGCTTGAAAGAGGTTCCGACCATGGAGGCCGATTAGGGTGGCAGGCAATGAGGATCCTGGGCGCGTGGGCTGGAGGAGTACGGCAATGTCGTCCGCGAGCTTCTTGACGACGGTGAACCTGTTGGTGGTGTGAATGATCATCTGGTCGTACTGAGAGTCGTAGCTAGCGTCGACGGCGGCCATCCACCAGCCGGTCGCCAACACCGTGTGGAGACGATCCATGGTGCCATGCCGCAGGCCGGCGTCGTGGACCATCTAGCACAGCCGCTGGCCGCTCACCCGCATCGCTGCCATGGGTCTGGAGTGAGCACTTTTGCGCTTATTAGTGTAGGTGCTTAGGCAAATGCTTAGGTGTGTACGATGTGGTAGATGCATTGGAATGGAGTGGCGCCTTTATATGAGTGCAAACTGCGTTGCATTCACATCGTGCTGCCTCTTTTCCCGGTCCTCCTCCCATTACTTCCCTCATGCATTCACACGATGCTAATTGAAGGAGGATGCATCATTGGCCGTTCAACATTTCTGGAACCGCTACCCTCTCCCTCATCTGCATTAAAGCCGTATCGGGAACTGCGCCGCCCGCTGTCAAATCGCATAGTACTGCATCGCCCACTGCGCGCCCGGCTGAACATGCCTCCTCGCCTCCATCTATGCTTAATTATGGAATTTTAGTTGCAAATCTTACCGAATTGTTTGTAAGTGGTTCACGCGGGTCATCCAAAAGAACCATTTGTGTTCAAGAGATGCACAAATCCTACTCTCACTTTGCATACGGGTGTTCTATCTAAAACGTTTGCGATCAAGAGCAATTAAAACCTATAGCGTTAAAACCAAGACACGTGGCGTCACGTGAATGGTTAACATAACGCACACAGTTTGAATTATACAAACGTTTGAGATATTAAAGTGGCAGCAATTTTTTCAAAATGCCTTTGTTGGCTGTTATTCGAGTGCGCCTTCCCTCAAAATGGACATGAAAAATACCACAGCATGTCGGGTGCCACTCCATGATAGCGTGCCAAGTTCCATGAATTTCAGACGAGTTTTGGATTTACTAGAATTTAAAAACCAGGTATCTCAATGTTTGCGGCCGAGTGATGGTGGCAGGGTGTTAGACATTCATTCCCATTTCTTGCATGGGACCTAAGCATGCACCCAAGGACAAAGATTTGATTTTTCAACCAATTTATATGCACTGGAGCATGTGCATGTAGTTCAAATTTGAATTATGCACATAGATGCATTGGAAACTCACTTAATGCATAAAAATGTCCAAACAAACCCCGAAAAATCACAAAAAATAACACAGTACTCCTGTTGTTCTATGTTGACACGATAAAAAATTTGAAAGCAATAAGAGGCAATGGATATCGTTTCGTCCCCAAAGGTGGGACGTTCCCAATCGAAACCATCATGCTTGTTGTGAGAAGCTCTGGTTTGTGAGAAGCATATACCCAAACCTCCCCCAAATGGGACAAAAAATTTACCACGGCATGTTGATGCCGCTCCATGATACCATGCCGAGTTCCATGAATTTCGGACGAGTTTTGGATTTACTAGAATTTAAATACCAGGTATCTCAATGTTTTGCCGTTAATCAACGGTGCTCTGGTGTTTGAAATTCATTCCCATTTCTTGCATGGGACCTAAGCATGCACCCAAGGACACATATTTGATTTTTCAACCAATTTATATGCACTGGAGCATGTGCATGTAGTTCAAATTTGAATTATGCACATAAATGCGTTGAAAACTCACTTAATGCATAAAAAATGTCCAAACGAACCCTGAAAAATCACAAAAAATAACACAACACTCCTGTTGTTCTATGTTGACACGAGAATTTTTTTGAAATGAATAAGAGGCAATGGATATTGTTTCGTCCCCAAAGGTGGGGCGTTCCCTACCGACACCATCATGCTTGTTGTGAGAAGCTCTGGTTTGTGAGAAGCATATACCAAACCTGCCCCAAATGGGACAAAAAATTTACCACAACATGTTGATGCCGCTCCATGAAAGCGTGCCAAGTTTCATGAATTTCAGATGAGTTTTGGATTTACTAGAATTTAAAAACCACGTATCTCAATGTTTGCGGCCGAGTGACGGTGGCAGGGTGTTTGACATTCATTCCCATTTCTTGCATGGGACCTAAGCATGCACCCAAGGACAAAGATTTGTTTTTCCAACCAATTTATATGCACTAGAGCATGTGCATGTAGTTCAAATTTGAATTATGCACCTGACACTACTACAAAAACAGCTATAGCCAATATGGACACTAATGGCGCACTGTACATGTGGTGCGCCATTACTAAATACTAATGGTGCACCATGTGTTGGTGCGCCATTAGTGTGCAAATACTAATGGCGCACCACATCCACGGTGCGCCATTAGTAATTTTTTTTAATTTTTTCAAAACTACTAGTGGTGCGCCATTACTAGTTGAACTAACTAGTAATGGCGCACCATCCCACGGTGCGCCATTAGTAATTATGTTTCAAATTTTTTTTCAAATTTTTTTATTTTTATTTTTTAAACTACTAATGGCGCACCGTGGGATGGTGTGCCATTACTTGTTCAACTAGTAATGGCGCACCACTCCCACGATGCGCCATTACTAGTTGAACTAGTAATGGCGCACCACTCACACGGTGCGCCATTAGTAATTTTGTTACAAATTTTGTTTCAATTTTTTTTGAAAAACTACTAATAGCGCACGGTGGGGGTGGTGCGCCATTACTAGTTGAACTACTAATGGCGCACCACCCCCACGGTGCACCATTAGTAACTTGGCCCATTCCACCGAATGCACCCCCCCTGTGGACCGCCTTTTCAGTTAAAAAAAAGAAAATGATGGAAATGTCAAAAAAATAAAAGAAAATAAGTTTCCCATGTGATATGTGGTCTAGTTGTTGGGAAAATTTACAAATATGAATTTCGACTTTATTTGAAATCTCTCTGGAATTTGTAAAATGGGCATAACTTTTGCATACGAACTCGGATTAAAAAGTTTTATATATGAAAAATCATCTACTCGAAAAGTTACATAAGAATTTAACTGGGGGAACCCCGTTAAACATTT
Organism: Triticum aestivum; assembly: GCF_018294505.1. Lineage (NCBI taxonomy): Eukaryota > Viridiplantae > Streptophyta > Magnoliopsida > Poales > Poaceae > Triticum > Triticum aestivum. Next base: position 231,047,001 of record NC_057802.1, on the reverse strand, counting down.
TCAAAATCCTCAAAAACCTAACAGAAAAAAAGATACGGGGCTTTCAAGATCTAGAGGCAAAAAAATTCAAAAAATCTCAAACTTACTAGTGGCGCACAGTTTGCTAGGTGCGCCACTAGTAACAGAAAAAATATTGGTTTTGAATTTTTTTGGAATTATTTTTTCAAAAAATGATTCGTAATATGACAGGGAAGTTTGAAATATTTTTCAAAATTTCATCATACTCATGAATATGAACAAAGTCCTATACATCAACAAGGTTTAATACGATTGATATGATAGATATATCAACAAGTGGCTGTTAAGTGAGGTGGTGCCGGGGTTGGATAGAACTGCGAAGTTAAGCGTGCTTGGGCTAGAGTAGTGTGAGGATGGGTGACCTTTCGGGAAGTTTGACCACTTAGTGCAATTTGACTTGAGATTAAGCATATTGACCCAAGATTAAGCCCATTAGTAAAAAATACTAGTGGCGCACCAGTAGTGCGCCATTAGTAGGCAAAACTGGTGCGCCACTAGTAGGCCTTTTTCTAGTAGTGTGAAATGCCTACAAAACCAAGTTAATGTATAAAAACAACCAAACGAACCCTGAATAATTCCATTTTTTTGACGACACACCTATAGTTGCATGTTCACTACAGATAAAAGTTCTAGTAATTCAAACACCATCCTTTGCAGCTGTGACCCCATTACGTAATTCAAATCAAGACAAAAAATCAAGTAGATCGCACACAGTTTATTATCACCAACCGTGTGAGATGCAACACAAAATATCTTGGAGCACCGTCGACGTATAGTACGCCTATGGCTTACGCGAGAAGGTGCGTCGGCTACTGTCCACAGCCGGTGTGCAAGCACACTAGCTCACTCCCCAAATATCATTTCACTGTTCAATCGTCGCCGGTGAAAGATGGGGATGTGGACCCGCGTCGTGAGGGCAACTTCGACGGCCCACTCCGGCGAGAGCGCGGCCGCAGCCACCAGGCACGTGCTAGCAAGCTTCGTGAGGGCGACCGCAATCTGCGTCTGGGCGGCCAAGGCAGCCCAAACGGCCGCTGTTGCTTCTAAGGCGGCGGCAACAACATCTGCCTCGGGGATAGCAACAGGCGAGAGCGGAACAGCAGCTGTCCGTTCCATAGCGGCGGCCTTAGCCCTGATGGAGGCCGCCAACCACCATGTCAAGGCCGTCCAGGCCCAGCTCATGGCGCTCACCGCCCAAATGGAAGGAAGCTTCTCCGACAACGGTCGGCAACCCACGGCCGAAGAGTCGGCAATCGCCGAGAGAGTTCGAGCAGCCATCCGTTCCTGCGCAGCATACCTTGCCACGATGGAGCCCGCCAAAGCCCAGATCGCGGCCGCCCATGCCCTGCTCGTGGTGGCCTATTCCAAAGATATGACGGACGCGATGGCGAGATGCTTGCCGAGTATGGTGCGATTGATGCCATGGAGCCCCTTACCCAGGAGACCGTCGGGCGCGAGCTGGACATGGAGGCGGCGGCGGAGATCGACGAGCACCAGCCGTAGTAGTACTCTTTGTTTTCTTTAATTAAGAGCGCCGGTCTTTAATTAGTTAGAGTAATGTTTAGGTCAGCTAGCTCTGTTTAATTGTTGAACTTGCTCGATTAAGAAGTGTGGGTGTGCTGTAGTCTCCTTTGTGTACCCTAATTTTGCAATGACGTGGATGACCACTGTAACCATGGAAATTTGAACCAAAAGTTTTCGATGTTCAAACTCATCACACACAGGTTAAGCTATCTAAATTGTTTGTGATGTTCACATATCGTACACGGTTCTGAATAAGGGACCGTGTCTGATGACACTTTGCGCGCCAGTTTTTTGGCTGAACCGATTCCAAATTTTCGGATTCCGCGGAAATATCTACCTCCCCTCCCCCCTTACCAAAAGCCACATTTCCCTCCTTTCCGCCTTCCTTTCCAAGTTCAAACCTTCAGTCCTTGCTTGCAGCGCTGCCTCCTCACCGACGACCCTCCTTCACGCTTGTCAGGACCCCGATTCCAAGTCACATCGATCTAGCTCGTAACACCTCATATCACTTTCCGGCCTCACGCACGGTATCCCCACGGGTGTCGCCTTACCATGGCCCAGGACCGTTTGCACCTTTTGGCTCACGTATATGATAATGTCACTAGCATCCATATGATAGAGAACCCGGGCCGACATCACTGGTCGTGAACCCAAAGTGGCACTAACTTATGGGGACAGGCATACATGAATCAACATCGAGCATGTCGGTAAGCAGCGCACGAATCCGGGCTGTAGCACTGGGCTAGCAGGACTCCGGTGAACCGGGCTGTACTAGGCTAGGCAGGACTTCGGATGTCACCGCGTGACATTTCCCCGAAGGGACAAACAAAGGAACGAAGTGAATCACATGCCGGCCAGTCAAGTGTTCCAGAGCAGTAGTGCTGGGCTAGCAGGACTCCGGTGAACCGGGATGTAGTGGACTACTATGGCTCATGGAAGCACAAGACTACATTTCCCCATAAGAGAGGCTACCAAGGACAAACAACTAGGTTGTCGGATCCCACACATACCAAACATTTCAATCATACACACAATATGCTCGATATGTGTAAATACAACATGGCATCACAACATAACTCTATGACTCAAGTATTTATTCATTAGGCTCTGAGGAGCCAAGTATTACAATCATGGTCTCATGACCCAATATACAGAGCATACAAGCATCGAGCGGAAGCATAAACATGTCTGATTACAGACAACTACAAATGAAAAAGGCTGAGAAGCCTGACTATCTACAAGCCCCTCGCAAGGGTACAAGATCGTAGCTGAGGTAACAAGCTAAACGTCGAAGTCCACGCGGAACTACTAGTGAGACTGACATCTCTCTGCAAAACATAAAATAGGCAACCGTGAGTACAAATGTACCCAGCAAGACTTACATCAGAACTAGCTACATATGCATCAGTATCAACAAAGGGGGTGGTGGAGTTTGACTAGAGCAAGCCAGCTTTGACTCAGTGGCTATCCTAAACTATGACTGCAAGTAACTCTTTTGAGGTGGCGCACACGAGTCCACATATTCATCATATCAATACACCACTATGGATCCGCTTCCGTCTCCCTACGAGAAGGCCATCCATAGCACTCACGCTTATCTTGCGAGTTTTAGAGTATCCACTTTCACTTGTCTATGAACTGTACAAGCAACCCAGAAGTCCTTTACCATGGACACGGCTATTCGAATAGATCATTTATAACCCTGCAGGGGTGTACTTCTTCACACATGTTTCCACCACTTAGCGTCTGCACACAACATGTGCTCGGCAGACTTCAAGCGAAAGCCGACGTGGGTGTAGACCACGACCTGACTAACCACACAAGTCTCTAGTCCAGGTTTATCGCCTATTCAGGTTCCATCCGAAGGGAGTCCGGCCGAGGTTTCCACTTACGGCCCCGAACGATGTGTGCGGGGTTCCCGAGACACCAAACGGGCGAATCGGTACACCGGGCCACGTGCCCACCGCATCACAGCCCACCCCTCGGGTCAGCGCTGCGCACGGCCTCCAGCATTCTACAAACACCAGAAACTACTTGCAACTCCTGGACATAGGACAAGGGGGGTTAATAAGTCGAGCAGGGTCATATTTCAGGGCCCAACGTGTGGATGTACCTGTTCATGGATCACAAACACAGAACTCAGTTCCTGGGGACGGCTTCAATGAGACAGCCCACCATGTACTCCTACATGGCCTCTCACCAATACCTTTACCAAATCGTGTTCACACACTTAGCTCTCAACAGCATGACATGTTCACACACCTCCGATTCATCCCCGATGAATCAGACCTGACTCAACTCTAAGCAGTAGCAGGGATGACTAACAAGCATGAATGAGTAGGCACATCAGGGCTCAAACAACTCCTACTCATGCTAGTGGGTTTCATTTATTTACTATGGCAACGACAGGTCATGCAGAGGAAGGGGTTCAACTACCGCAGCATGTAACAGTTGAATCGTGGTTGTCCTAATGCAGTAAAAGAGAGCAGGAGCGAGAGAGTTAGATTGTATCGGAATGAACAAGGGGGTTTTGCTTGCCTGGCACTTTTGAAGATAGCATTGAGTCTTCATCAGTGTCAATGATCACAACGTAGGAACAACGTCTACCGAGGGGGAACAACACCAGCAAACAGAGAAGAAACACGATCAATGCAATGCACAATATGATGCATGATCATGACATGGCGATATGCTGTGATTTGAGCTAATGCAGCTAAGAACAGAAGGGTTTGAGCTTATTTGAACCAAATATTCAAATTCAAACTCAAACTATGAATTAATAAAGTGCATTATCATGTTTTGATATGAACAGCAAGTTTAAGTTGATTTGTCATGCATGAAACTAGTACCAATGGATAGATTGGATTTTTCTGATCATTTCTCATATATAAATTATTTGATTTGGAGCTACGGTTGAATTACTATGATTTTTAGAAGTTTAGGCAGTTTTCTGGATTTTCTAATTATTTAGAAATAAACTAATTCCAGAAAATGCATTACTGCGTCAGCACTATGTCCGCATGACGTAAGCGAGTCAATGGGGCAGCCCAGGTCAAACTGACCAGTGGGTCCTGCGTGTTAGTGGCTAACTAAACTAACCTAGTTTAATTAGCACTAACCTAGGTTAAACTAATTAAGTTTAAACTTAAACTAGATTAATTAGCCGGGCAGGGCCCACATGTCATCAACCCAGGGGAGGTCAAATCCCCTGGTCAACCGGGGCTAAACCACCGGCGGTCAAAACGATCAACCCGCCGGCGAGGCCGGACGCGGCGGAGCGCGTCGGGATCCACCTACAGGGGTTCTTTTGGCGTGCAGGGAGCAGCTACGGGAAGAGGGTGGAGTGGCGCATCCAACGGCGGCGGTGGCGGAGGCTAGGGTGGTCGGGAGGAGCGCCGGCGGCGAGCTTTGCGGCGGCCGGAGCTCGGGCGAGCTCGAACTCGCCGGTGCGGTGCTCGTGGAGGCTCGGGGCTAGCTCCTACGAAGCCTACGCGGTGCGGTGAGTGCATTTGGCACGGTGGTGAGGCTGTTGCGTGGCCGGAGCCACGTCGGCGGCGAGCTCAGGCGGCGGTGCATGCGGGCATGCTTGGTGCGGCGACTACGGCGAGTGGGAGAGAGAACGGAGAAGGGGAGGACGGTCAGTAGCTCACAGCAGTCGCGGCAGCGTAGATAGAGGGCTCGGGGAGGGACGGGAGGGAAGCAGGGCAGCGAGGGGATCTCCGGGGGCCGAACGAAGAAGTTGGCGGTGGGGCGTGGTTGCAGCATGTCCGGCGTCGCGTGAGTCATCGAGGCGGTGTAGACGACGGAGGCGGAGCCCATGGGCACGTCAGAGGGGCGCGAGGGTGGCTGTTGCTACAGCAACAACTAGCGGCGGCGACGTGCACGCTCGGTGGTCGCGTGAGAGAGAGGCAGAGGAGGGGAGAGCGCTCGAGGGAGAGAGAGGAGAGGTGCAGGGGGTCAAGGGGGAGTGCGTGGCGTCACGGGAGGCGTCCAGCGCAAGCAGGCGGGCTGGAGGTGGCCTCACGCATGCGTGCGCGCGTCGGGCACATGCCCTCCTGCCTACTGGCAGGAGGTTGAAGACGGTGGGGCGGCTGGGCTGGGCCAGCTATAGTGCCGGGCCGCAGCCGGGCCGCCAGGTAGGCCAGGTAAGTTGCTTTCTCCTCTCTGTTTATTTTCCTAATTATCTTCTATTTTCTATTTTGCAAGTTTGTTTTGGCTTAGCAAAAATACTAAATCACTTCTATAAATCCTGAAATTATTTATGGGCAATTACTGAATTAGCTCAGAGGCCCTTAGCTATTTTCAGAATTTTTGGAGCATTTAATAATAGTTATAGCAATTAAATGCCCCAATTCAAATACTTATTGATTTAATTCAAAGCCCAAATATGTCCTGCAAAAATGTAAACCATTTTTGGTAGATGCCTCCACCTTAATCCAGAAATGATGAACATTTTTAAAGGGCAATTTGAGTTCGTTGAAAATATTTTTAGGTTGAACCTATTTGAATTCCATTTGATGTTAGGGTTTGAACATCCCCAATTCAAATTCATTTGAATTTAAACATGATGACATGATGATAAGGCAAAGACAAACAAGGACTGATCTAGGGCTGTGACAACTCACCCCCACTAAACAAGAATCTCGTCCCGAGATTCAAGACGTGAGGTAAGAAGACAGAGGGGACATAGAACTATCACAGTCTTCGCGATCCAACTGCCCTTCTTGAAGATGTTGATTCATTTCTTCATATTGATCTCAACGTCTTGCTTTGAGAACCTCATGCAACATGACAACAAGAAGAAAGGGAGAATTTTAGAAGAATCGATCTTCTTGAGGTTCGAACTACCTACGATCATCTCGATGATCACAAGATCAACTCACAGAGTGAGACGTAGAAACATCTCTGGAGCCGAGAGGCAAAACCTGCATCAGGGGGGACGGAAGAAACAATTTGACGAGGGTTTCAAAGTAGCGAGGAAAACAATTACCATGATCCCATAACGGGGCACCTTGGGAGAGGTGACTCGTAGAGTTATTCCCTTAAGTGGCAAATAGAATTACTATTGATCCATAGATCATTGAAACTCCTCATACCAGCCTGAGGCAAATCACAATTGATCGTTTGAAAGAATTCAAGAGGATGGCATACTCAGTTTAGAACTATGCTAGGCTAGGCAGGACTTCGGATGTCACCGCGTGACATTTCCCCGAAGGGACAAACAAAGGAACGAAGTGAATCACATGCCGGCCAGTCAAGTGTTCCAGAGCAGTAGTGCTGGGCTAGCAGGACTCCGGTGAACCGGGATGTAGTGGACTACTATGGCTCATGGAAGCACAAGACTACATTTCCCCATAAGAGAGGCTACCAAGGACAAACAACTAGGTTGTCGGATCCCACACATACCAAACATTTCAATCATACACACAATATGCTCGATATGTGTAAATACAACATGGCATCACAACATAACTCTATGACTCAACTATTTATTCATTAGGCTCTGAGGAGCCAAGTATTACAATCATGGTCTCATGACCCAATATACAGAGCATACAAGCATCGAGCGGAAGCATAAACATGTCTGATTACAGACAACTACAAATGAAAAAGGCTAAGAAGCCTGACTATCTACAAGCCCCTCGCAAGGGTACAAGATCGTAGCTGAGGTAACAAGCTAAACGTCGAAGTCCACGCGGAACTACTAGTGAGACTGACGTCTCTCTGCAAAACATAAAATAGGCAACCGTGAGTACAAATGTACCCAGCAAGACTTACATCAGAACTAGCTACATATGCATCAGTATCAACAAAGGGGGTGGTGGAGTTTTCTGGATTTTCTAATTATTTAGAAATAAACTAATTCCAAAAATGCATTACTGCGTCAGCACTACGTCAGCATGACGTATGCGAGTCAACAGGGCAGCCCCGGTCAAACTGACCAGTGGGTCCCGCGTGTTAGTGGCTAACTAAACTAACCTAGTTTAATTAGCACTAACCTAGGTTAAACTAATTAAGTTTAAACTTAAACTAGATTAATTAGCCGGGCGGGGCCCGCATGTCATAGACCCAGGGGAGGTCAAATCCCCTGGTCAACTGGGGCTAAACCACCGGCGGTCAGAATGGTCAACCCGCCGGCGTTTAGCCGCCGGCGAGGTCGGACGCGGCGGAGCGCGTTGGGATCCACCTACATGGGCTCTTTTGGCGTGCAGGGAGCAGCTACCAGAAGAGGGTGGAGTGGCGCATCCAACGGTGGCGGTGGCGGAGGCTGGGGTGGCCGGGAGCAGGGCCGGCGATGAGCTTTGCGGCGGCCAGAGCTCGGCTGAGCTCGAACTCGCCGGTGCGGTGCTCGTGGAGGCTCGGGGCTAGATCCTACGAAGCCTACGCGGTGCGGTGAGTGTGTTGGGCACGGTGGTGAGGCCGTTGCATGGCCGGAGCCACGTCGGCGGCGAGCTCAGGCGGCGGCGCATGCGGGCGAGCTTGGTGCGGCGACTACGGCTAGTGGCAGAGAGAACGGAGAGGGGGAGGACGGTCAGTAGCTCACAGCGGTCGGGGAAACGCAGACGGAGGGCTCGGGGAGGGACCGGAGTGAAGCAGGCGGTGAGGGGATCTCCAGCGAACGAACAAAGAAGTTGGCGGCGAGACGTTGTTGCAGCACGTCCGCCGTCGCATGAGTCATCGAGGCGGCGTAGACGACGGAGGCGGAGCCCATGGGCACGTCAGAGGGGCGCGGGGGTGGCTGTTGCTACCTCAACAACGAGCAGCGGCGACGTGCACGCTCGGTGGTCGGGTGGGAGAGAGGCAGAGGAGGGGAGAGCGCTCGAGGGAGAGAGAGGAGAGGTGTAGGGGGTCGAGGGGGAGTGCGTGGCGTTGCGGGAGGCGTCCAGCACAAGCAGGCGGGCTGGAGGTGGCCTCACGCGTGCGTGCGCGCATCGGGCACACGCCCTCCTGCCTACTGGCAGGAGGTTGAAGACGGTGGGCCGCAGCTGGGCCGCCAGGTAGGCCAGGTAAGTTGCTTTCTCCTCTCTTTTTATTTTCCTAATTATCTTTTGTTTTCTATTTTGCAAGTTTGTTTTGGCTTAGCAAAAATACTAAATCACTTCTATAAATCCTGAAATTATTTATTGGCAATTACTGAATTATCTCAGAGGCCCTTAGCTATATTCAAAATTTTTGGAGCATTTAATAATAGTTATAGCAATTAAATGCCTGAATTCAAATACTTATTGATTTAATTCAAACCCAAATATGTCCTGCAAAAATGTAAACCATTTTTGGTAGATGCCTCCACCTTAATCCAGAAATGATGAGCATTTTTAAAGGGCATTTTGAGTTCATTGAAAATATTTTTAGGTTGAACCTATTTGAATTCCATTTGATGCTAGGGTTTGAACATCCCCAATTCAAATTCATTTGAATTTAAACATGATGACATGATGATCAAGCAAAGACAAACAAGGACTGATCTAGGGCTGTGACAACGCTGCTCGGCCTCGCCTATCTAGGCAGGTAATCCACACTCGACCCCCATCCTCCTCCTCCTTCCACATCCCACATGCCCTGACCGCCGGCGCGAATGCGACACCTTCCACCCAAATCACCGACCCCTCCACCAAATAAGCGCTGGCCTAAGCCATGGTGCACGCAGTATAGCCAGGATCTCAAGGAGCATTTGGCAGCGGAGAAGCAAATCGCGGCCGCACGCGCGGATGAGGTCGTGATGGCTGCCATTTGTGCCGACCCCCAGATCTTGGAGGAGCACCTCGCCGTCGAGGCCACCATTGACGCCTCGTGCGCCGACGCCGTGACGCAGTTGGCTGCTTTAAACGACAGTTCAGGGCGTTTTCTCGAGGCCACCGTCGGTGCCTTCGATGAAGACTACGAGGTGTTTTCTCAGCGTGCACGTGCTTACCTCATCTCGAGAGCCAGCAGGTTGGTGCCTGGAGCGGCTCAGGCAACTCACCACTACAACGAGGGCACCCACGATGTGGAGGCCTCGCCCTCTTCCATGTCCAAGGAGCCAATCGTCATCGATATCTCCGACAAGGAGGAGTAGCTTGTCTTATTAGCTCACTATAAGGACCGATGTTCAGTTTGCTAGCTACTGCCTTTCCTTAACAAATTCTAGTGAATTGTGCTATCTACTTTTATCGTGCAATCTTCTGCTATAGTGTATATGTTCTATATGTCGTGCAATGTGGTGTTCAGTTAACTGCTTGGTTCAATTCTGCAAATGTGATGTTCAATTCTTCAGGGTGCAATATTTCCAAGTTGTTAAGCATGCTTGGTTTGGTTAACTGTCGGATCTTCTATTACGAGTATGTTATATTGTGCAATGTAGTGCTCAGTTAACATTTGGTTCATTTGTTGTGGTGTTTAGTTAACTGCTTGGTTCAATTCTGCAATGCGATGTTCAATTGTTGTGGCTGCATTCTGTTATCGTATACCATGTGATAAATAAATCAAATTTGGCTGTACTAAATACATGAGAAACAAATACAATTGCTATATCTCCAAGTTGTTAAGCATGCTTGGTTTGATTAACTGTCTGATCTTCTATTAGGAGTATGTTATATTCTGCAATGTGGTGCTCAGTTAACATTTGGTTCATTTGTTGTGGTGTTTAGTTAACTGCTTGGTTCAATTCTGCAATGCGATGTTCAATTGTTGTGGCTGCATTCTGTTATTGTATACCATGTGAGGAATAAATTGAATTTGGCTGCACTTAATACATGAGAAACATATACAAGTGCTATATTTCCTAGTTCTTAATCATGCTTGGTTTGGATAAATGGGTTTTCCATGTGGCTTGAATTAATCTGATGAATCTGCAATGTGCTTATTTATCATCAACATATTTTACTGATAGCATGCGAACACTTACTTAACCTGATGACTAACTACCTTATATGTGTTGCAGGGAAACAATGGGAAGCACCGAGGTTTACAAGATGGTACTAACTAGTATACCTTGCCTTTTTTATTCCTTTGCCCCATTTCCAATATAGAGAAGATATTTATGCACATCCTTGTTTTCAGGGTTCACTGATGATTACCTCTCAAACCACCTCTGTGGTCAGGAGTCGAGGAAAGTTTTCATACAACACCCACGGTTCAATATTGAAGTGTTCCTGAAGAGGTCGAAGGATGGACGGTCAATCATCCACAGGCACTGGCCTAAAGTTGCAAAGACCTTCAACATGAATGAAGGCTCAATATTCGCCTTTCGCTTCAGTAATTTTCCAGATGAGATGCATCTCTCTATGTACCATCCATGATGCTGATTTCGAAAGGTTCTAGATGTTGCATGTGAAACTTGGTGCTGGTGCAGTCATGTAATGGGGTAGCTGAGTGCTGAAGCTATATCATGTTGTACTCCGATGTATTTCAATTATGAAATCCTGTTTCCTTAATATGGAAATGGAATATATTATGTGCTTAATATGAATGTTAATTAGATTAGTAAATGGATAATTAATAATAGGGCAATTAACCCGCTAATTAGCCAATTAGCTTGCTAATTGGGTTTTCCTATTGCAAATGGTTATTGACAAAACACCATGGGCGATGACCTCAGGCAACGCACACAGTTTCTAGGAATAAACCATGTTGGATCAATGAACAATCACACACTACATTCTCTTGAAAACTGTTTGCGTTACGCCACCTTGCGCAAACGTTTTCCTTGGAGTGACTGTGTGGGATGCATATACGAACGAAAATGTTTAGCGGTGACTGACTGTGTGGGATGTACTTATGACCGGAAATGATTTCGCCTGTATAATTGTATTTTTTTAGCACTACTGTACGTATTTCTGTATTTGAGTGCTCGCCGGTCGCACACGACCTCATTTTTTTTGACACCTGAAACAGTAGGAGAGCCTCCTACTGTGTAATTAAATTAATAAATGGGGGGATTTACACATGGAGCTGTACATGCCATCCCCTTTGGGGATGGTTGGGGGGTTGGAAAGTAACAAGTCAAAGGGTAACTACAAAGGAGGTTAGAAAGGAGATATGTTTATCTCCAACCCTATGAGTTAGGAGAGATAGGTCTTCCTTTAATCTTGAGATCCAGGATGTTTTTGTGGGTGCTATTCTTCTGAAGACTTTATTATTTCGTTCCTTCCAGATGCTCCAAGCAGCTTGTAAAAATATTGCCATGAACATTGGCTTGTTCCATACAGTTTTAGCTGTGCTTATCCAATCCAATCGTGAGCCCTGAGAACTCCAGCAAATGGCAATATCAGACCAGCAATCCTTGCTGAATGCACAACCAAAGAAAAGATGTTCAAGTGTTTCTTCCACGTTGGACTCGCAGAGGGGACAAGTATAGTCATTGCCAATGTTGTAGTGTCTTCGCTTCAGCATGTTTCTGGTGTTAAGTCTATCAGAAAGAAGCAGCCACCCAAAAACCTTTATTTTCATTGTAACCTTGGACTTCCAAAGCCAGGCATAAGTTTGATGGGCCCGAACCTCCCTGAAGTAAAAGTTGTAGTATTTGCTGGCCGAGTACTTCTGAGTCATCCAAGTGCAGTTCCAGCTATCATTCCCGAGAGGCTATCGTGCAGTTGAATGTCACGTACAAGACGTTGAAGATCTCTAGTCTCTGCATGCGCCTGTATCGAAAGCGGTAGATGAAATGTTTCGCTCAAAGTTGTGCCCCCCAAGAAATCTCTAACCGAAATATCCTCCTGGGTGGCGAACGAAAAAGCCCGCGGGTGTGTTTCTGCCAGAATACCATCCATCCAATGATCCTTCCAGAAGAGAATGTCATATCCCCGAGCGTGTGTGCCAGGAGGGCATATCCCCGACGGTTTCTAGGTCGTGTGGGAAGGACCCCTCTATCGCCCACACTCACTTGGCGATGGTTCCGAACGCCGTCGCGGAAAGGGGTTAAAAACCGTTTGTATAGCACAGACGTGTACCAGTGAAATGTCTTTAAAAAGGCAAATGACCCCTAGAATTTTCCAAAATTTCACATTACAGTTGTAGTAGTGCACGTTAGACGTAGAAAAAAATCGAAGGCCGTAAGAGGAAGCTATCTCCCGTTCGTCATCAAACATGCATTGTTCCCTCTCGGGACCACGAGCCTTCTAGACAGTTGCTCCGGTTTCTGACGGGTGTGTGTCCAAACTTTCGTCAAACATGCCAATTTCTTTACCACATCATCTTGGTGGCTTGACATTACATCAACCAAGGTTTCATGTGTTTCTGATTTTTTTGGAATTAAAATGCCATGTCACTCCATGCATACGTATGCATGTGTCCATGTCGTGACACAAATATGTTTGAAAATTCCTTCTAATTTGCTGCACATGGAATTAACTCGCACACAAATATGATTTTTCAAACCGTTTTGGTTAGGCGTTGCATGTAGATGTAGTTCAAATTTGAACTACGGTCATTAAATGGCTAGAAAATTACTTAAATGTCTTTAAAAGGTCAAATGACCACTAGATTTTCCAAAATTTCACATTACAGTTGCAGTAGTGCACGTTAGACATAGAAAAACTTGAAGGCCGTAAGAGGAAGCTATCTCCTGTTCGTCATCAAACATGCATTGTTCCCTCTCGGAACCACAAGCCTTCTAGTGAGTTGCTCCGGTTTGTGAGGGGTGTGTGTCCAAACTTTCATCAAACATGCCAATTTGTTTACCACATCATCTTGGTGACATGACATTACATCAACCAAGGTTTCATGTGTTTATGATATTTTTTTATTTTTTGAAATTAAAATGCCATGTCACTCCATGCATACGTATGTATGTGCCCATACCGTGAGACAAATATGTTTGAAAATTCCTTCTAATTTACTGCACATCGAAAAACTCACACACAAGTACACAAATATGATTTTTCAAACCGTTTTGGTTAGGCGTTGCATGTAGATGTAGTTCAAATTTGAATTACGGTCATTAAATGGCCAGAAAATCACTTAAATGTCTTTAAAAGGTCACATGACTCCTAGAATTTTCCAAAATTTCACATTATAGTTGTAGTAGTGCATGTTAGAAGTAGAAAAAAAAATGAAGGCCGTAAGAGGAAGCTATCTCCCGTTCGTCATCAAATATGCATTGTTCCCTCTCGGAACCACGAGCCTTCTAGTGAGTTGCTCCGGTTTGTGAGGTGTGTGTGTCCAAACTTTTGTCAAACCTGCCAATTTCTTTACCACATCATCTTGGTGGCATGACATTACATCAACCAAGGTTTCATGTGTTTCTGATTTTTTTTAATTTTTTGGAATTAAAATGCCATGTGACTCCATGCATACATATGCATGTGCCCATGCCGCGAGACAAATATGTTTGAAAATTCCTTCTAATTTACTGCACATGGAATTAACTCACACACAAGTACACAAAAATGATTTTTCAAACCGTTTTGGTTAGGCGTTGCATGTAGATGTAGTTCAAATTTGAATTACGGTCATTAAATGGCTAGAAAATCACTTAAATGTCTTTAAAAGGTCAAATGACTCCTAGAATTTTCCAAAATTTCACATTACAGTTGTAGTAGTGCATGTTAGACGTAGAAAAAAATTGAAGGCCGTAAGAGGAAGCTATCTCCAGTTCGTCATCAAACATGCATTGTTGCCTCTCGGAACCACGAGCCTTGTAGTGAGTTGCTCCGGTTTGTGAGGGGTGTGTGTCCAAACTTTCGTCAAACATGCCAATTTCTTTACCACATCATCTTGGTGACATGACATTACATCAACCAAGGTTTCATGTGTTTCTGATATTTTTTATTTTTTGGAATTAAAATGCCATGTCACTCCATGCATACGTATGCATGTGTCCATGTCGTGAGACAAATATGTTTGAAAATTGCTTCTAATTTACTGCACATGGAATTAACTCGCACACAAGTACACAAATATGATTTTCAAACCGTTTTGGTTAGGCGTTGCATGTAGATGTAGATGTAGTTCAAATTTGAATTACGGTCATTAAATGGCTAGAAAATCACTTAAATGTCTTTAAAAGGTCAAATGACCCCTAGAATTTTCCAAAATTTCACATTACAGTTGCAGTAGTGCACGTTAGACATAGAAAAAAATTGAAGGCCGTAAGAGGAAGCTATCTCCTGTTTGTCATCAAACATGCATTGTCCCCCCTCGGAACCACGAGCCTTCTAGTGAGTTGCTCCGGTTTGTGAGGGGTGTGTGTCCAAACTTTCGTCAAACATGCCAATTTTTTACGACATCATCTTCGTGGCATGACGTTGCATCAACCAAGGTTTCATGTGTTTCTGATTTTTTTTAATTTTTTGGAATTAAAATGCCATGTCACTCCATGCTTAATTGTGTCATAGCCGTTAGACCAATATGTTTGAAAATTCCTTCCAATTTACTGCACATGGTATTAAATCACACACACGTATGCAAAATATGAGTTTTCAAATGGTTATGGTTAGCTGTTGCATGTACATGTAGTTCAAATTTCAATTACGGTCATTAAATGGCTTGAAAATCACTTAAATGTCTTAAAAGGTCAAATGACCCCTGAAATTTTCCAAAATTTGACATGACAGTTGTATTAGTACTACAAAATTTCTCGTTCATTTAAAGCACCATCCGTTGGCACTTTACTCCAAATTCGTCTTTCAGAGCTAATAAAAAATATCTACAACATCACACACTGTTGTTTTCTAGGAACCGTTTGCGATGAAAATATCTGGGTCTATTTAAGTCTCCCTCCTTAAGCTTCGCCAGCTCGTCTGCTCCAGTGCCGGCAACCCCCAAATCCACGAATCCTGATCCCCATTCCTGCATCCCCTTCTTGCAAAGATGACGCCGTGGAAACGCTTCATGAAGGCCCGTACGATGGCCGCCTCCCCCCGAGCACCGCCGCCTGCGTCGAGAGCGCGACCGCTTACGCTGAGAGTGCCACCGCATCCGCATTGAGCGCGGCCGCTTCTGCCGAGAGGGCGTGTGCGGCAGCCGATAGGGCAGCTGCCGCAGCCGAGACGGCTGCAGCTACTGCTGCGACGGCGGCTGCAAACGCCAAGAGCGCTCGAGCTGCCGTCCGTGCCGCCGATGTCACCCTGGCCCGGGTCGAGGACATCCACGCCAAGATCGAGGATGCACACGCTAAGATATTCCAGGCCACCTCGGACTCCAGCATGCAACCCACATCTGAAAAGGCGGCGGTGGCCATGGAGCACCTGCTTCCTCATGAGGTCGCTGAGCGGGAGCTGGAGATGCAGGAGGCAGCGGAGATCGAGGAGCGCCGGGAGGAGGAGTTGCGCGTGGCCGAGGTCGAGGTAGAGAAGAGTCTGTCCGTCGAGGAATCGGTGGTGGAGTACCAATGCGAGCTCTGGCACAGCCACTACTACGAGTACTACAACCTTGAGGACGGCGCCGAGGACGAGGATGTAACGCCCACGATGCGGCTATATCTCCCACGAGGCATAACCGCATTGTGGTTTTGTCGCAAGAAGGGTCATCTTCACACAATCCCATGTAATGAACAAGAATGGGATAACGAGAGTTGGCTTACAATCGCCACTTCACACAATACATAAATATAATTCATACATCATCCAAAATCCACACATAGACCGACTACAGTCAAATCCAAATGAAAATAAGATAACCCCAAATGCTAGATCCCCGATCGTCCCAACTGGGCTCCACTACTGATCATCAGGAAAAGAAACATAGTAACGACCACGTTCCTCATCGAACCCCCACTTGAGCTCGGTTGCGTCATCTCCACTGGCATCGTCGGCACCTGCAACTATTTTGGTAAAATCTGTGAGTCACGAGGACTCAGCAATCTCACACCCGCGAGATCAAGACTATTTAAGCTTATAGGAAAGGATGGTGTAATGAGGTGGAGCTGCAGCAGGCACTAAGCATATATGGTGGCTAACATACGCAAGTGAGAGCGAGAAGAGAAGCAACGCAACGGTCGCGAAGCTAGAAATGATCAAGAAGTGATCCTGAAACTACTTACGTTCATGCATAACACAAACCGTGTTCACTTCCCGGACTCCGCCGAGAAGAGACCATCACGGCTACTCACACGGTTGATGTATTTTAATTAAGTCAAGTTACAAGTTCTCTACAACTGGACATTAAAGAATTCCCATCTGCCTCATAACCACGGGCACGGCTTTCGAAAGATAATACCCTGCAGGGGTGTCCCAACTTAGCCCATCATAAGCTCTCATGGTCAACGAAGGATAAACCTTCTCCCGGAAAGACCCGATCAGTCTTGGAATCCCAGTTTACAAGACATTTCGACAATGGTAAAACAAGACCAGCAAAGCCGCCCGAATGTGCCGACAAATCCCGATAGGAGCTGCACATATCTCGTTCTCAGGGCACACCAAATGAGTAGTCCGTACAACTAAAACTAACCTCAAGTTTCCCCGAGGTGGCACTGCAAAGGGCTCTAGTTTGGACCAGCACTCAGAGGAACACTGGCCCGGGGGTTTAAATAAAGATGACCCTCGGGCTCGCGAAAACCCAAGGGAAAAGGCTTAGGTGGCAAATGGTAAAACCAAGCTTGGGCCTTGCTAGAGGAGTTTTATTCAAGGCGAACTGTCAAGGGGGTCCCATAAATCACCCAACCGCGTAAGGAACGCAAACTCAAGGAACATAACACCGGTATGACGGAAACTAAGGCGGCAAGAGTGGAACAAAACACCAGGCATAAGGCCGAGCCTTCCACCCTTTACCGAATATATAGATGCATTAATTAAATAAGAGATATTGTGATATTCCAAAAAAATCCATGTTCCAACATGGAACCAACTTCAACTTCACCTGCAACTAACAACGCTATAAGAAGGGCTGAGCAAAAGCGGTAACTTAGCCAAACAACGGTTTGCTAGGAAATGATGGCTAGAGGCTTGACATGGCAAATATGGGAGGCATGATATAGCAAGTGGTAGGTAGCGCAGCATGGCAATAGAACGAATAACTAGCAAGGCAAAGATAGAAGTGATTTCGAGGGTATGGTCATCTTGCCTGCAAAGTTCTCAGAGTTGTCGAAAAGCTTGATCCTCGTAAGCGTACTCAACAGCTTCCTCGTTCACGAACTCGTCTCCCGGCTCTACCCAAAACAAGAACACAAGCAACGGAACCACAATCAATCACGGGAAATGCACAAGCAACATGATGCAAAACATGTATGATATGCGAGATGTGATATGCGATGCATATGCGTGCTCCGGTAGAAAAATGATAAACAAGGCAGTAACTTGGCAAACCAAGTATGCCACTGGAAAGATGAGAGGATTTCGGTTGAAATCGATATAAAGATCACTGAAAACGGGTGCACGGTTTGCAAATGGCAAGCGAAACAACAATGACACGATTCTGCGATTAACAGCATGATAGCACTTAAAATACAGCAAGTAACTATGCTACAGCACTCCAACATAGCAACAAAGCATATGGCGGTAATCTACAGAAGATGCTTGACAAAAGATGAACACTGAGCTACGGATAGATCACAACATAACAGGTTCAAACAAGCATGGCAAAAGTGCAAAAGATAACAGGTTCACAGACTTGGTGAAATTACTGGATATGGCAGAAACAGCATTAGGTAGCAATGTTCAGAGCAAGCAACCAACATGCTACAGGAACTTAACATATCAAAACAAGGCATAGCATGAATCTACTAAATGCATATGACAAAAGTCCATTACTGACCATGAGCCAAAAAGGATCAGAATATAAGATGCCAACCATGTAAACTTAGTAAGTTTCGTTAACAGGTTTCAGACTTGGCAGAAAACAGAGCATGGCAGAAACAGTATTATGAAGGCATCTTTGTGAGCTTGATTCACTCACCACAAAGCAACGCATGACAAAACAAGCATACCTAAAGCAAGATGGCATGTTTATGAAGGCATCCTACAGCAAGATGGCATGTTTATGAACACTGAGCTATGGCTAGATCACAAAATAACAGGTTCAAACAAGCATGGCAAAAGTGCAAAAGATAACAGGTTCACAGACTTGGTGAAATTACTGGATATGGCAGAAACAGCATCAGGTAGCAATGTTCAGAGCAAGCAATCAACATGCTACAAGAACTTAACATAGAAAAACAAGGCATGGCATGAATATACTAAATGCATTTGACAAAACTCCCTTACTGACCATGAGCCAAAAGGGATCAGAAGATAAGATGGCAACCATGTAAACTTAGCAAGTTTCGTTAACAGGTTTCAGACTTGGCAGAAAACAGAGCATGGCAGAAACAGTATTATGAAGGCATCTTTGTGAGCTTGATTCACTCACCACAAAGCAACGCATGACAAAACAAGCATACCTACAGCAAGATGGCATGTTTATGAAGCTATCCATGGCAAGAGCAAGTACATAGCATGTATGAAACAACTACAACAACCTTGGCAAAATTGAATATCATGTTAACATTCTGCCAGAAATATTTTATAGCAAAAGTAGAGGAAGATTAAGACATGCTATGGTACTCCATAATTTCAAACAGAGGCATGGATGGACAGATCACAACTATAGCTACAAAACATCCTTACTGACATCACCAAAAGGAGCATGGATCTCTCTGTAGACACATGGATACATGGTAAAAAAATAACAGCAGACAGACAGTAAAATTACTCTCTGAAAACAGAAACACCACGAAGCCTAGTTTGCATGCTTGTTCTAGTCACCACAGAGATAAAAAAAAATACATGGCATACACCTCTGTAAAGATGGCATGGCATACATCAAAACACATGTAGAGCTCATGCCCATAAGATGCACACATCAAATGCAACAAAAATAACAAATCACCAAGTTCTGATAAGTAACAGCAGATAACAGCATATAGCACTCTTGCACCAGATATTTCAGAATCAAGATGGACTCAAATGAACATGGTAAAATGTAACAAAATGAAGAGCATCTCGAGACGAACATTTCGATATATTACACGCACGAAACGGAGCTGTATGCAGAGAGTTATGATGCAATGAACAGGGCTACATGTTGCAAAAATCTTAGGACTTGGAAGATTTCGGGGAAGGGGGAGAAGAAGTCAACCCGACTGGATCCAGATCGGATCGGGCGCGACTCGCCGGAGAAGAAGAAGCCGGCGGCCGGAGCTCGGGGCCGGCGAGGACGGAGAGGGAGGAGGGAGAGACGCGACGGTCGGGGACGCAGCGGGCGGAGGCGGTCACGCGCGACAGCGGCGGGGTCGGCGACGGCGACCTCGGGGCACGGCGGTGGTCGGCGGGCACGGCGGCGCCGGCGACGCGACTCGACGACGGTGGGAGGATGAGGGCGGCGTTGGGCGCGGGAGGAGCCTCGGGTGGCGGCGGGCGACGGGCGGGCCGCGGGGGCCGCGCGTGGGCTTCGCGGGCTCGGCGGCGGCGTGAAGTACGGGCACCATGTGGCGCACCGTGAGTGGGCGGGGGCGGCGGCGCAGTTGCGTCCGGCCCCAGGCGGACACGTCCGGCGGCGCGGAGGAGCGGGGCTAGGGTTTCGGGGATCCGGAATTTCGGGGAGGCTCACATATTTATAGGTAGAGGGAGCTAGGAGGCTCCAAATGGAGTGCGGTTTTCGCCCACACGATCGTGATCAAACGACCGAGAGCATGGAGGTGAGTTTGCTGGGTTAGTGGGCTGTTTGGAGGGGGGGTTTGCTGCAACACACAAAAGGACTTTGCGGTTACCCGGTTAACCGTTGGAGCATCAAACGACCTCCAAATGGAACGAAACTTGACAGGTGGTCTACCGGTGGTATAACAAGGCCACTTGGCAAACCTCGGTCCATTCCGAGAAAGTTTAACACCCACTCACGAAAAGAAACAAGCGGGGTGCATCGGTGCATGTGGGAGTGCCGGATTGCAAAACGGACAACGGGGAAATTGCTCGGATGCATGAGACAAACACGTATGCAAATGAGATGCACATGATGACATGATATGAGAAGCATGACAAAACAAAATGCAAAACGAAAAAAAACCCGACCACGAAGGGAATATCATAACACATAGCCGAAAATGGCAAGAGTTGGAGTTACAAATATGGAAAGTTACATCCGGGGTGTTACAACACTCCACCACTACGAGAGGATCTCGTCCCGAGATGTAGCACTAAAAGAACTCCGGATATTCGGAACGGAGGTGTTCCTCGCGTTCCCAGGTGGCTTCTCGGTCGGAATGGTGCGACCACTTCACTTTCAGGAATTTGATTGACTTGTTGCGAGTCTTGCGCTCAGTTTCTTCAAGAATAGCAACGGGGTGCTCATGATAAGACAGATCTTCTTGGAGATCAATCTCTTCGAAGTTGATGGGGCGCTCAGGAGTCTTGAAGCACTTGCGGAGCTGTGACACGTGGAACACATCGTGCACGTTCGCGAAGTTGGAGGGAAGCTCAAGTTGATGGGCGAGGTCGCCTCTTTTGCCAATGATCTTGAAGGGACCCACGTATCTAGGGGAAAGCTTCCCTTTGATACTGAAGCGACGAGTGCCTTTCATTGGAGAGACGCAGAGGTAGACATGGTCTCCGATCTCGAAAGCCAAATCACGGTGCTTACTATCATAGTAACTCTTCTGGTGCGATTGCGCGGCTTTGAGATTTTCACGGATGACTTTACACATTTCTTCAGCCTCTGTGATTAAGTCGTTGCCAAGAAGTTGTCGTTCACCAGTCTCTGACCAATTGAGAGGAGTACGACACTTTCTGCCATAGAGGATTTCAAATGGGGCCTTGCCCGAACTCGCTTGGAAGCTGTTGTTGTAGGAGAATTCGGCATATGGAAGACAATCTTCCCATTTCATGCCAAAGGAAATGACACAAGCCCTGAGCATATCTTTAAGAATTTGATTGACTCGCTCGACTTGGCCACTAATTTGAGGATGGAAAGCTGTGCTGAAGCGAATGTTGGTGCCCATGGCCTTCTGGAAGGAGTCCCAGAACTTAGAAGTGAAGATGCTTCCACGATCTGAAGATATCAATTGTGGAATGCCGTGCAAGGAGACAATTCTGGAGGTGTATAGCTCTGCCAACTGAGCTGCTGTGATGGATTCTTTGATTGCAAGGAAATGAGCCACTTTAGTAAGCTTGTCGATGACAACGAAGATAGCATCATTTCCACGCTTGGACTTTGGAAATCCAGTCACGAAGTCCATTTCGATATGATCAAACTTCCATTCTGGGATAGCAAGAGGTTGGAGGAGACCAGCTGGTCGTTGGTGTTCTGCTTTCACCATTCGACAGACATTACATTCGTTCACGAATTGAGCGATTTCTCGCTTCATTCGAGTCCACCAATACGACTGCTTGAGGTCATGGTACATCTTTGTACTTCCAGGATGAATGGAAAGAAGAGAATTGTGTGCCTCGTTCATTATGACTTTCCTTAGATCACCTTTAGGAACCACAATCCGGTCCTCAAAGAATAATGTGTCTCTGTCATCAATGCGATAGCACTTGGATTTGGAAAGACCCTTGTCAATACCATGTTTCACCTTCTTCACCATGGCATCAAGAAGTTGTGCCTCACGAATTTGATCTTCCAAAGTAGGAGAGACTATGAGGTTGGCAAGAAAGCCTTGAGGAACAACTTGGAGATTCAGCTTGCGGAAAGCTTCACAAAGATCCGGTTGGAATGGCTTGAGAATTAAGCTGTTGCAATAAGCCTTCCTGCTCAAAGCATCTGCAATGACATTGGCCTTGCCTGGAGTATACTCAATACTCGGATTGTACTCTTGAATCATCTCGACCCATCGAGTTTGCCTGAGATTGAGGTTTGGCTGAGTGAAGATGTACTTGAGACTCTTGTGATCGGTGAATATGTCCACTTTCCTTCCCAACAAGAGATGTCTCCATGTTATTAATGCATGGAGAACTGCCGCCAACTCAAGATTGTGAGTGGGGTAGTTCTTTTCGTTGGCTTCAACTGACGAGTGGTATAGGCCACAACTTTCTTCTCTTGCATTAACACAGCACCGAGACCTTGAAGAGAAGCATCACAGAAAACTTCGAATGGCTTGGATTCGTCAGGAGGAGTTAAGACAGGAGCTGTGACGAGTTTCTCTTTGAGAGTGTTGAAAGCAACGTCACACTCAGGAGACCAGACATACTTCACATGCTTCTGGAGGAGGTTGGAAAGAGGCTTTGCAATCTTAGAGAAATTCTCAACGAATCTTCGGCAATAGCTTGCAAGACTAAGAAAACTGCGAAGCTGCTTGACATTCTGATGAGGTTCCCAATTGAAAATTGCAGACACCTTCTCGGGATTAATAGCGATGCCATTGGCAGAGATGATATGACCAAGGTAAAGAACTTCATCGAGCCAAAACTCACATTTGGAAAACTTCGCGTAGAATTGATACTCTCTGAGCTTGTCGAGCACCAATCGCAAATGTTTGGCATGATCCTTCTTATTCTTGGAGAAGACCAAGATATCATCGAGATACACCAGGACGAATTCATTGGTATAGGGGTTGAAGATGAAATTCATCACCCGAGAGAATGTTGGAGGAGCATTGACAAGGCCGAAAGACATGATAGTATATTCATAAGAACCAAAGCTTGTTCTGAATGCTGTCTTGGGAATATCTTCTTCACGAATGCGAATCTGATGATAACCCATACGAAGGTCAAGCTTGGAGAAAACTTTAGCACCTTTGATTTGCTCGAATAGCTCATTGATGTTGGGAAGTGGATACTTGTTCTTGATTGTCTTCTTGTTCAATGGACGGTAGTCGACACAAAGTCGGTCCGTGCCATCCTTCTTTTGGACAAAAAGAACACCACAACCCCATGGAGATGAACTCGGTCTGATCAAACCCAGACGCTCTTGTTCATCGAGCTGTTTCTTCAATTCCTTCAGCTCCTTGGGTCCAAGCTTGTATGGACGCTTGCAAGCGGGTTCCGTGCCAGGCTCAAGATCAATAACGAACTCAACTGGCCGGTGAGGAGGCATACCCGGAAGCTCTTCTGGAAAGACATCTTGGTACTCACAAACGACTGGAATATGAGAGATGGCATTCAACCCGCCCTTCTCATTGAGAGAAAACAACCGAATGGTTTCATCACGAGCGGCATAAATAATCAGATCCTCAGAAGAGTGTGTCAATTGAATTTCCCTGGCAGCAGAATCAAGTTGAGCCTTGTGCTTAGAAAGCCAGTCCATCCCGAGAATTAGATCAATATCCGAGTCACCAAGAACAATTGGTTTGGCCAGAAATTTATAATTGCCCATCTTGATAACGGAATCCCGAACGAATACTCGAGAAGTCATTTGTCGAGCCGGGGAAACAATAGACAAAGGACTCGGCAATACTTCAGTAACCAGATAATGCATAGCCACAAAAGGTCTTGAAATGAAAGAATGCGATGCACCAGTATCAAATAAGACTTTTGCAGGAATATCATTAACTGAGAGATTACCCATTATCACATCAGTAGATTCGTCCGCTTGAGCTGCATTCATCATGTTCACCTTTGCAGACTTGGGATTCTGCTTGACCACTGCATTGCTGGAAGATCTCACAGGAGGAGGAGGCGGACCGACTACGGTCAAATCCAAATGAAAAAATAAGATAACCCCAAATGCTAGTTCCCGGATCGTCCCAACTGGGCTCCACTACTGATCATCAGGAAAAGAAACATAGTAACGACCACGTTCCTCATCGAACTCCCACTTGAGCTCGGTTGCGTCATCTGTACTGGCATCGTCGGCACCTGCAACTGTTTTGGTAGAATCTGTGAGTCACGAGGACTTAGCAATCTCACACCCGCGAGATCAAGACTATTTAAGCTTATAGGAAAAGGATGGAGTAATGAGGTGGAGCTGCAGCAGGCACTAAGCATATATGGTGGCTAACATACGCAAATGAGAGCGAGAAGAGAAGCAACGCAACGGTCGCGAAGCTAGAAATGATCAAGAAGTGATCCTGAAACTACTTACGTTCATGCATAACACAAACCGTGTTCACTTCCCGGACTCCGCTGAGAAGAGACCATCACGGCTACTCACACGGTTGATGTATTTTAATTAAGTCAAGTGACAAGTTCTCTACAACCGGACATTAACAAATTCCCATCTGCCTCATAACCACGGGCATGGCTTTCGAAAGATAATACCCTGCAGGGGTGTCCCAACTTAGCCCATCATAAGCTCTCATGGTCAACGAAGGATAAACCTTCTCCCGGAAAGACCCGATCAGTCTCGGAATCCCGGTTTACAAGACATTTCGACAATGGTAAAACAAGACCAGCAAAGCCGCCCGAATGTGCCGACAAATCCCGATAGGAGCTGCACATATCTCGTTCTCAGGGCACACCGGATGAGCAGTCCGTACAACTAAAACCAGGCCTCAAGTTTCCCCGAGGTGGCGCTGCAAAGGGCTCTAGTTTGGACCAGCACTCAGAGGAACACTGGCCCAGGGGTTTAAATAAAGATGACCCTCGGGCTCGCGAAAACCCAAGGGAAAAGGCTTAGGTGGCAAATGGTAAAACCAAGCTTGGGCCTTGCTAGAGGAGTTTTATTCAAGGCGAACTGTCAAGGGGGTCCCATAAATCACCCAACCGCGTAAGGAACGCAAACTCAAGGAACATAACACCGGTATGACGGAAACTAAGGCGGCAAGAGTGGAACAAAACACCAGGCATAAGGCCGAGCCTTCCACCCTTTACCGAATATATAGATGCATTAATTAAATAAGAGATATTGTGATATTCCAAAAAAATCCATGTTCCAACATGGAACCAACTTCAACTTCACCTGCAACTAACAACGCTATAAGAAGGGCTGAGCAAAAGCGGTAACTTAGCCAAACAACGGTTTGCTAGGAAATGATGGCTAGAGGCTTGACATAGCAAATATGGGAGGCATGATATAGCAAGTGGTAGGTAGCGCAGCATGGCAATAGAACGAATAACTAGCAAGGCAAAGATAGAAGTGATTTCGAGGGTATGGTCATCTTGCCTGCAAAGTTCTCAGAGTTGTCGAAAAGCTTGATCCTCGTAAGCGTACTCAACAGGTTCCTCGTTCACTAACTCGTCTCCCGGCTCTACCCAAAACAAGAACACAAGCAACGGAACCATAATCAATCACGGGAAATGCACAAGCAACATGATGCAAAACATGTATGATATGCGAGATGTGATATGCGATGCATATCCGTGCTCCGGTAGAAAAATGATAAACAAGGCAGTAACTTGGCAAACCAAGTATGCCACTGGAAATATGAGAGGATTTCGGTTGAAATCGATATAAAGATCACCGGAAACGGATGCCCGGTTTGCAAATGGGAAGCGAAACAAGAATGACACGATTCTGCGATTAACAGCATGATAGCACTTAAAATACACCAAGTAACTATGCTATAACACTCCAACATAGCAACAAAGCATATGGAAGTAATCTACAGAAGATGCGGGACAAAAGATGAACACTGAGCTATGGCTAGATCACAAAATAACAGGTTCAAACAAGCATGGCAAAAGTGCAAAAGATAACAGGTTCACAGACTTGGTGAAATTACT
This sequence comes from Triticum aestivum, assembly GCF_018294505.1. Taxonomy (NCBI): domain Eukaryota; kingdom Viridiplantae; phylum Streptophyta; class Magnoliopsida; order Poales; family Poaceae; genus Triticum; species Triticum aestivum. Next base: position 231,020,971 of record NC_057802.1, on the reverse strand, counting down.
GGATATGGCAGAAACAGCATTAGGTAGCAATGTTCAGAGCAAGCAATCAACATGCTACAGGAACTTAACGTAGAAAAGGATCAGAACGCCCTTACTGACCATGAGCCAAAAAGGATCAGAAGATAAGATGGCAACCATGTAAACTTAGCAAGTTTCGTTAACAGGTTTCAGACTTGGCAGAAAACAGAGCATGGCAGAAACAGTATTATGAAGGCATCTTTGTGAGCTTGATTCACTGACCACAAAGCAATGCATGACAAAACAAGCATACCTACAGCAAGATGGCATGTTTATGAAGCTATCCATGGCAAGATAAAGTACATAGCATGTATGAAACAACTACAACAACCTTGGCAAAATTGAATATCATGTTAACATTCTGCCAGAAATATTTTATAGCAAAAGTAGAGGAAGATTAAGACATGCTATGGTACTCCATAATTTTAAACAGAGGCATGGATGGATAGAGCACAACTATAGCTACAAAAAATCCTTACTGACATCACCAAAAGGAGCATGGATCTCTCTGTAGGCACATGGATACATGATAACAAAATAACAGCAGACAAAGTAAAATTACTCTCTGAAAACACAAACACCATGAAGCCTAGTTTGCATGCTTGTGCTAGTCACCAAAGAGATCAAAAAAATACATGGCATACACCTTTGTAAAGATGGCATGGCATACATCAAAACACATGTAGAGCTCATGCCCATAAGATGCACACATCAAATGCAACAAAAATAACAAATCACCAGTTCTGATAAGTAACAGCAGTTAACAGCATATAGCACTCTTGCACCAGAGATTCCGGCATCAAGATTGACTCAAATGAACATGGCATAATGTAACAAAATGAAGAGCATCTCGAGGCGAACATTTCGATATAGTACACGCACGAAACGGAGTTGTATGCAGAGAGTTATGATGCAATGAACAGGTCTACATGTTGCAAAAATCTTAGGACTTGGAAGATTTCGGGGAAGGGGAGAAGTCAACCCGAGTGGATCCAGATCGGATCGGGCGCGGCTCGCCGGAGAAGAAGAAGCCGGCGGCCGGAGCTCGGGGCTGGCGAGGACGTAGAGGGAGGAGGGAGAGACGTGGCGGTCGGGGACGCAGCGGGCGGAGGCGGTCACGCGCGACGGCGACCTCGGGGCGCGGCGGTGGTCGGCGGGCACGGCGGCGCCGGCGACGGCGGGAGGACGAGGGCGGCGCTTGGCGCGGGAGGAGCCTCGGGTGGCGGCGGGCGACGGGCGGGCCGCGGGGGTCGCGCTTGGGCTTCGCGGGCTCGGCGGCGGCGCGGCGTATGGGCACCACATGGCGCGCCGTGAGTGGGCGGGGGCGGCGGCGCAGTTGCGTCCGGCCCCGGGCGGACAGGTCCGGCGGCGCGGAGGAGCGGGGCTAGGGTTTCGGGGATCCGGAATTTCGGGGAGGCTCACATATTTATAGGTAGAGGGAGCTAGGAGGCTCCAAATGGAGTGCGGTTTTCGCGCACACGATCGTGATCGAACGACCGAGAGCATGGAGGTGAGTTTGCTGGGTTAGTGGGCTGTTTGGAGGGGGGTTTTGCTGCAACACACAAAAGGACTTTGCGGTTACCCGGTTAACCGTTGGAGCATCAAACGACCTCCAAATGGAACAAAAATTGACAGGTGGTCTACCGGTGGTATAACAAGGCCACTTGGCAAACCTCGGTCCATTCTGAGAACGTTTAACACCCGCTCACGAAAAGACACAAGAGGGGTGTGCCGGTGCATGTGGGAGTGCCGAATTGCAAAACGGACAACGGGGAAAATGCTCGGATGCATGAGACAAACACGTATGCAAATGAGCGGCATATGATGACATGATATGAGAAGCATGACAAAACAAAATGCAAAACGAAAAACAAAACCCGACCACGAAGGGAATATCATAACACATAGCCGAAAATGGCAAGAGTTGGAGTTATAAATATGGAAAGTTACATCCGGGGTGTTACAGAGGACGAGGACGAGGACCCGGTCGACTACAGCAGGGGGGACACGGAGTCCACCAACGGCGGCATGTTGCCAGGACAAGTCATCGACGTCTCATCTCACACCGGCGATGCATAGGCCGGTGCGGCAGAGGATTTGTTAAAATTATGCGTACTTAGGCTTTGTTTTTAATGCTGGTCTTTTGTTAGAGCAATGTTTAGGTCAACTGGCTCTGTTTAGTTACTAAAATTGCTCGATTCAGTAAGTGTGGTCTGTCTACTGTACGCTCTTTTGTGTGCCCAAATTAGCAAGCGATGTTATATTATGCAATGACGTACCCGGGGAAATTTCCACCAAAATTTGAATTATCAAACTCATCCCATGCACGTAAAGCAGAAGAATCGTTTGCGATACACACAATCGTTCAAAGTGAATGGTCTGGCGGCACCACGCACAAAGTTTCCCTCCACATTTCCAAAATTTTGGCCTACCCCCAAAATATCTACCCCCGCCCCCTTCCCCCCTTCCCCACCCCCTTTTCTCCCCGACCACAAGTTACATTTCACCTGTTTCCTCCTTCCTTCCTTCCTAAGCTATAACCGCTTCCTCGCTCTCGCCATCTCGCATCCTACCGCCAGGGTCACCATGGTCTTCTTCAAAGACCTCTGCAGCGGTTCCTCCTCCGGCGACGACTCCTTCACCACCCGGGTATGCCTCTCTTCTCTCTCTCAGGCTATGACTTGGAATGAAGGATTTTTACCCGGCGGTCGATTTGAGTCATTTCTTCCTCTTGTAGCTCCCTAGGACCATCAGTGGCAACGAATGGAGCGGGGTGGCTGAAGTTCTATCTGCTCGTTGTCACCATCAACCTCCATGCGTGAAGCTAGTTGCGTTTGAATCTGTGGACAGTGGGAGGATGTTTCTGGCATGTGTAGAGAAGGTTAGACCCTCTTTCGTTGCTAGAAACCATTTTTTAGATGTGATTCAGACACTGTCACGGTCCCAACCCATTCATACCACACCTTCAACCAAACTCATCCTAAGACAGTGTCATAGTTTGTACCTAGTATCTTAAATTGTTGCCATCTTATCAGCGGTGCCATTAGAAAATTATTTGGCACCGCTTCAGCAGTTTGTGCAGCCAACTTTGGTCCACACATCCGAGCAGCCAAGCAGTAAAATACTAAATCTTTATGGCACGAAGGAACTGGGCATCAGAGCAACTACGTGCTCCGGAGTCCGGGTCCCTGATTTTTTTTCCGCTGCATCGTCTCGCCACTGCAGGGCACCGGTGCGAGATGCAGCAACAGTTCTCTTTACCCCAGTTTTGGCATACATAGTGGACGGCCTTAGTGCTATTAGTTCTATATTACTAAATTTCTGCATGTACACACCTGTTAGTATCATTTTGCAGTCATCCAAACACTGTCGCTATGCTGTTGCAGTTATACTTACCTTCCTCATAAAATGTTCAATTTGTTATTTATTGTACATGAGTAAGAACTTGTAGCGTCGTTGTAGTTCATTATAGCTTCTGATGTTCCAGAATTTGCTTGTTGTCTCAGTAGCAATTAATTCATTTGCAAATTGATCTTTTTGAGAAGATATGTCATAATTAACATGTTTCTTCAGTTTTTCAAAATAAGCATTGGTGATTTTCTATGTTTCTATAAACCCATTTCCCCCACAATTTTTACTGATCTAGTTTTAAATATTATAGGATGAACGGAAGTGTTCTTACTTGGAGTGGGTTGATCAAGAGTGGCCACAGTCTTTGAAGACGTGCCTAGTGAAGCTCTGGAGCATGTATGAGGAAGAGAACAGACGTAGGCTTAGAGAAACTGTTGCCAATGCTGAAGAATATTTGAAGATGCAGGATAAAAAGTTGAAGGTGGAGAACGAGCTCAGAATTTTTAAATCAGACTTTGCTAAGATGGTGTTGGCGAAGGACGAGGCACTTTCCCAGTTGGCCCGTCCAAAACAGATTCTTACTGAACTGAAAGCAGGCGTGGATAAGACAAGCCTAGATGATCTCGATTAGGGAAATGAATATATTATTCTTATGAAGTTGAACTAGCTATATGTTGTACTGTGCTGTTTTCATGTAGCTACCATACTGTGATGTTATAATATATTTATGTGCCTGATATGAAATTGGCAAACAGCTATTCGATATGAAATGTGAATTTGCGTAATACCGGAATTATTAATTGTAAACTAATAAACCTGCTAAATGTGTCATCGACCTTTGCAAACGGTTCTAGCAGTAAAAGCGCTTGCGATGGATAGCCCAATGCCACACAGTTTTCTTCATCAAATCGTCTGTGATATAGTTGATAAAAGCAAACAGTTAACCAAGGCAGACCATGTGTGATAGTTACACCTTTCACACACAAGCCTACACATAAAACTATGTGGGATGTACGTACGAACAGAAACGTTTTCCCTGGATTGACTGTGTGGGATGTACATAAGAACGGAAACGTATTCCTTGGATTGACTGTGTGTGATATACATACGAACAGAAATGTTTTTCTGGGATTGACCGTGTGGGATGTACATACCTACGGAAATGATTTTCTCGGATTACCGTGTGGGATGTACATACCTACGGAAATGATTGGGTTTTGATGCCTCGCCCGATCGCACACAACCCCAGCCTGTGTCCCAGGAGGGCCTATCCCCAACGATTTCTGGGTCATGTGGGAAGGACCCCTCTATCGCCCACACTCTCTTGGCGACGGTTCCAAATGCCGTCGCGGAAAGGGGTTAAAAATCGTTTGTATAGCACCGACGCACACTAGTGATAGCATAATCCTAACCCTAACGCCAGCATAAAAACACACAAAACCCTAACCCTAGCATTTTATGAAGCCTAACCCTACCAAATTAGCAAAGAAACATAACATGTTTAAACACAAATGTCCAAATCCAAGCGAAAACTAGGGTTTCCCCAAACTAGCAAGATTTGAGAAAATGTGACAATTCCGATGGATGGAAAAGAGGGGATCAGAGGAGATTACCTTAAGGGAGGGGTTGGCTTCGAAATCCACAGACAAATACTCCGGATTTACAAGATTTGAGAAGGATTTGAGAGGGGGGAGAGGGCGGGGGCGCTTAGCTTCGGGTTGTGGGTGGGGTGGGGGTGTGTGGGGTGGGGTGGGTAGGGTGAGAGGGTGGGGCAAAGCTAAGTGACAAACAGACAGTGCAGCGCCTAAGGACCGGGCGCTGCACATAGCATGTGTGGCGCCTTAGCTCTAGGTGCTGTACATTACAAGTGTGGCGCCTACGCCTAAGGCGCTGGACGACTGGATGAGGGGCCGCACCTGGCCCAGGGCTGCCACGCTGGCCGGGCGTGTGACGCCTAAGACAAAGGCGCTGCATAGTGGAGTGCAGCGCCCGTCTATCAGGCGCCACACAAAACGGTCAATTTGTGAATTTTTTCAAGAGCAGTTCAGATCGTGAATTAATTTTGTTCACAGGTTATGTGTTTTTTGCCAGACTTGAGCATCTCCAATCGACAGGACTGTCTCCAAAAAAGACTCTCCAAACGACAGGATTTTTTTGGAGTAGCACACTTGCTTTAGGGAAGCAACTAGTTAGGGCAACTCTAATGCAGATCACCAAATGAACATCTAGAGACGGCAGGGCGAAGACCATCCAACTGGAGTCACACAAAAAGTGGACACCGAATTTTCATTGATTTTAGGAATAACTTTTACATACCAAAAAAGGACCCTGAAAAATAACTAAACCTCCTCCCGTCGGAGGTGAGGTCCACAGTTCCAACGTGAGATGGTTCGGCCCCGTCGTCGTTGGCGGCCAGCTCGAATGAGGCGGACTGATGATGGATGCCTCGTTGGCATCGTCTTCGTGCTAGTGCGACGCATCATTGTCCTCAGTCTCAAGTCCCTCGAAGAGCCTATTTTGCTCCGCCTCGCTAACCAGATCAAGCAACGCTTGCGGTGGGTGATGTGATGACACAAGCATTGCTCATTTCACGTCCACGATGCCTGAGTTTGATGCGACCGTAGCTGTGATGGGAGCTTCAAACGCGTGCTTGGCCGAGAACTAATCCTCCGCCAGCCGATGCTCTCCTAGGTGCGACAGATTGTAGTGTTGCTCTGCTTGTAGCAGTCTGAATGCGGATACCGGTGGCTTCCCACCGGCACGGGCGTCTATCCTCCGCCTCCACAAGCACCATGTTGTAGTGTTGCTTTGTCCCAGGCAGGTTGAACTCGGACACCTGCACGGGTGCCTACTCCTCCTTCGCCTCGTCCATTGTCATATTTGCCATGACCATGTGGTCGCCTTCTTCCTCCTCCAAATCTTCCTCCTTCGAGCTCTACTTCAGAGAGTTCGGAGGTTGGCTCGCCTCAATGCGGGACTAGCTCCAAGCATCCACGACATGGACCTATACTATGATTTCTACTAGGTGCCCTGGCGATAGTCGCTTCCACCACAAATGACAAGGCAACCATTGCTAAGGGGTTCAGATGGGTGGATGGTTCGACGGTAGGTTAGACGGTGATAACCCACAAGTATAGGGGATCGCAACAGTTTTCGAGGGTAGAGTATTCAACCCAAATTTATTGATTCGACACAACACTGGTACATCGAGGTGCTATACATACGGTTTTTAACCCCTTTCCGCGACGGCATTCTGAACCGTCGCCAAGTGAGTATGTGCGATAGGGGGGGGGGGGTCCTTCCCACATGACCCAAAAACCGTCGGGGATAGGGAGCCATGATACAGAGGCCTTGCCAAATGTAATCGTATGCGATGCAGCACACACGAAATTCCGTCACATATGTGGGATTGGTGATTAAACGTTTCTAATGACGCGGTGAAACCAAACGATGTGTCATAATGAACCATTTGGGAAACGATATGTAAGGCACATGGGCCAACATATGGACTGTGTGCGATATGTGCCCCATCGCACGCGAGTTTTTTGTGGATCTCGTCTGCCATGCATGACTTCATCGCACATGTTTCGGAACAATTACCGCGTGCGATAATGTTCTATCACAAACGGTTCAGGAGCCCCTTCGCACACATACAAGTGTTGCAGACCGTTTGTGATTTGTTGTGTATCACCGATGGTTGCGGTAAGAGTGATGTGTGCTTTTCGTTTGGGATCCCACACGTTTCCTGAAAAAAATTACGATTGGGATTGTATTTTACATAGGGCACGGTTTACTCTGAGCTCTTGTGTGCGATAATGTGGTATCACAAATAGTTCCGGAGCCCATACGCACACGTTATAGTGCTGCAAATCGTCTGTGATCTGCTGTGTATCACCGACGGTTCCGCTACAATTGACGTATGCTTTCCGCTGTGGATCGCACACACTCATTTAGTTGAACCGCGTGTGGAGCAATTGCCAGGTTAAATAGAAAATATCCCATTTGAATTGGCATGCAAAAAGCAAATTCGCGCACAATATACAATTGAAGAAATAGTGTCCATGGGAAGAACATTTATCAGATTTTGCAACAATTGCAATTAAACAAATGGTAGATAAATTCCAATGATTTGTCGACATATATATGCATTACATAATTAATCATAGAGTACATAATACGAAGACCTCATCAGATGGAAAACAATGGATCCATGCGTATATGTTTAGCGGCTAACTCTTACTCAATGTTTCTGGAGAAGGCATGCTGAAATCTTCATTATCACCAGTGGGATTGATGTAGTGATTCAGGAAGAAGTCGCTGATAAATCTCTGAACCAACAACAATTCACCAGCGGGGAGCGGTTAGGTGTCCTCGGTTCTAAGATGAGCTGCAGTATTTTTAAGATCAGAATGTGCCATATGAGTGGAGTAGAAGATATTAACTAAGATAGACTTACTGGTACTAATTCACGAGCATCTTCACAACTATCAGCAGATTTCCAGATGGAGATCATGTGTCTGCAAACATAGTATCCACAAAGGTTGATCCCTGCTTGTTGCTGGGGACACTTAAATTTTTTGTACATAATTAGTCATGTATTTGTCCTATTAGGATCAACCTAACCAGTGTTAGATGTATTTTTTTCTTTGGACAGAAATAGAAGTGGTTTATTTAGAAGCTTGAACATTTGACTAGCATAAGAAAAGGTATTTGCAGACTATTGGATACATTTTCGAAAATAATAGATTTCAGTGTGTTACCGGAGAAACGATCTCGTGCTGCAGAGGTAGTTCCCTCTTGAACAGGTTCCCTGGTTTAGTTTTCCATAATGTGAGCACACTGCAAATGAAGATGAATTTTGACAATACCAATTATTGAACCAGATATGAATGCAAATTAATTTCAACATCATAGAATTCAATACCTATCCATGAATTGCTGAAGATGCGTCAGATCCTGAGCGTTTGTTGACTCTCTGAGAGAATCCATGTAGTAAACTGTGTTCTTGTTTGGAACAATGAATACCCAGATCCAGTGATTGCTACATATTAAGAAAGCCATGAACTTACAAATTATGTCGAAATCTAATAGACAATCAGTGTATGCGTGGTTGTTTATTTAACTTACTGTTCATGATATGGCCAGAGAAATGATTCTGCATGGGACGTGTTCTCGAAAATATGGGCGACCTGTTAATGGCCCACTCCCGTTCATCATTACCATGTAATGTTGTGCCATTTGCTAATGAAGGATCTATGAAATACACACTCTCCCTTTTTCTTCTCTGCGCGTTCAATCCCCTGAGAGGAATAAAATGCAGTTAGTTGTTTATCATTTACAACCTTGTATGGAGAAGTTGATAAGAGTTTGTTAAGTACTTACAAAATCAGGCATCTAACAAGAGTGGCATCGAGCGCATTGAAGTTGAAGAAGAGATATAAGTCCTCGAAATTCACACTGATGGAACCAGCATCGTGTCGGAAATGATCTCTATTATGGTAGACTAGCAGAACATGATGAACTACTAACATTTCATCCATGCAATATTTATGTAACTCGTGGCAACTGGAGCTGCACTCATCAAAGTATTCGCCAACAAGAAATGGCTGGACATGGACGTAATTGTGTGCTTCCAGTACGTCTGCTTTATTTTTAGCAAGCACCAAAACTATTTCTGCATCATTCATGCCGTCAGACATAATATTACTCTCCGATTCGAACAACCTGTTGTTAATTTGGTTCTGGCGATGAGTGCTTTAAGTAAGAGGCAATCTTTCTCTTTCCTCTTCGCTCTCGGGGCACGCTTCCTCACGGTTGCATCCTTTTTGTCCGTTTCCTTCTTGGTACTTGAAGCACTTCTGGTCCAAGGTCTGGATGGCTGAAAGGCAGACTGCAGAGTAGACGGTAAAGCTTTGACGAACTGCTTAGCTGACGGTTTAGCTATGACGGACTGCTGAGCTGGCGGTGCTGGTGTGACGGACTGATGGGCTATAGGAGCAGAGGCCTCAGACTGCTGACCATGCGTTGAAGCTAGGTCGGGTTTTTGCGCAGGTGGTGCCAACTTGTTGGTGTGTCGAGGAGGCCGTGCCAACACATTGGTTTGCAAAGCAGGCAGTGTTGACGCATTGGTATGTTGATCATGCGGCTGTGGACTGACGAACTGATGAGCAGGCGGTTTAGGACCTACAGACTTCTTAGCAGGCAGTTCTGAAGCATCAGACTTCTTAGTAGTCCGTTCCACCAGGTTGGTTGCTGAGCATGTGGTGCAGCTGGGTCTCCCCCGCTGCTTCAGCGGCCGGCATCTGAAACCGTGGTGCGTCTTCAGTAGTTGTAGGCCTGACCACTGGTTGCTCTGGGGCGGATGATGACATGGCCTGTACGGCACAAAGTCGGGCGGGCTGATCACAGGTTGATGCATCAACCGTCGGATTACGAGTATGAGGTTCCTTGGGGGAAGTATGCGAGAGCTGCTGTGGCAAGGAGAGCGTCACCGGTTGAGGGGTGACATTGGTTTCTCTTGGCGGGGCTTCAGGGATCCCATCCATGAAGTCTATTTTCTTTCATGGCCACCGGATGTGATGTAATAGTGTTTCTCCCAATGTCATATGCTCATCAAAGTCCCTTAGGACATTCTTCAGGGCAAATTCATTGAATCCAGGCTTTAATGTTACATTGCCCAACAAGAGGCCCTCTTCCAAGAAGGGTGGAAAAACCTAGGCTCTTGCACATTTTAATGTACCTTCATAATGTGTAAGCACGCCCTTCAGTCTGTCTTTCATTCCAGATAGATCAGATATAGCATCATCATGAGCAGCTGCAGTCTCAGTGTCGCTGGGGTCAGCTGATGTACAGCTACTCTTGTGCGGTGTTATCGTGCAATAACCGGCATCCTCCATGCCCGCCTCCCCTCCCATCTGCTGGCTATCTGTCAGTGTTAGAGTCTTCTGCATCATCATTGACTCCTCAATTTCCTTTCGAACAGTCAGATACATGTCCTTCCTCAACCTTTCATACAATTCATTCTGCTTCATTTCACTCGCTTTTTTCATGCTGAGACTCTCTTCTTTGCTGAGTGTGAAAGCCTTCTTGTGCGGGACATTAACACCTATACCCCTTGCACGGCCAGGGGGCTCTCTTATTTCCAGAGCATCGGACAAAATGTCACATGGCCCTGAGTTCTTGTAGAACCTTCTAGGGATCTCGGAAGCCTTTAACATCACATGATATACTTTTTTGTCATGTGAGTTTTCAAAGTAATAAGTTCCATCATCACGCCTCCTTGCACGTGCCCGCAAGTAGTCTCTAGTGCATTCACCCCTGATTTCACTAAAGGTCGTTTCCTACCCGCAGCTACTGCTTCATTGTCCTCCTAGTACCATATCGGTTTCATGCCGTAGTATCCTGCCACACCCATACGGTGGGGGTGTGTGTTCCTCTTCTGAAGTTCCGATTTCTTGGCACTCTTCTTAGCAAGCTCTGTAGTTGCCTTGACCCTTTTGAATTCTGCCCAGTCTGCCTTTGTAATTTGGGGGTATGCGGGGATTGGGTCCTTGCCTTCACTCAAGTACTTCTTGTACAACACGTGCTTGCAGTTTCTCCAAGCATCCCTAGCCTTCTTTAGTGCAACGTGTTCCACCTGCATTCTCCACTGCTCTGGAATGTTGAAGTGATCCATGATCTCCCAGACTATCCTTTGTCGTGTTTCTGTGTCAGCCTTTCGAAACCCGGGCAGATTAATGTTGAGCCTTGCCCTGCCAACAAATCCAAACACACACTCCGGAACCTCGTGCGTGCTTTATCTAGTTTAGTTGGATCCCAAGACTTTAAATCGATGTCGGTTACTTCATATACACCTTTAGGCTGGTGTGTGGGCTTCCTTGGAGCGTTCCTCCGTGTCCTAACCAGAAGGGTAGTTGCTACAGCTCTATTCAGTTCCAGATTATTTGATCCCTCACCATCTGCTGAAGACCTAGGGTTCTCAGAATCAGATGAAGATACATCGCCTGAAGCATGAGTGCTGTGGCTGGTACTCGGCATCTACAGAGAACACATGCGAAACTCAGAAAAGGAGGATAAGCATAAAGCTAACAACTTGGTATCAAGCTGTCTAAACATGTCATGCAATAATTTAGAAAATGTACGACTAATTTGTTAAGTTTGTGTGACTCGGGCGCCCACGTGCTGTAAATCGACAGTAACTTATTGGAACAAATACAACTTATATTTACTAGTTAGGAAGGTAGATAATGAACATATATATGCTTTTCGTTATTTTATAGCCAATTTGGGAACATATGGAACGAAATAGGAAGAGGGATTGCAAGGAAATATGCCTCACCGCGATGGAGAGCAGTAACTAACAGGTTTCTTAATGCAAACCCGACAGGACCACAGGAGAGGCGAGGGTTACATGATCGATATGCTTGAGGGTGACTGGCGAGCGAACGAAGATGGCGCGGCACGGGCAGCCGCGTGTTGGGAACGACAATGGAGTTAGGGTTGACGCCGAAGAGTGGACACACGGCCGGGTTGAGCACGGCAGCGCTGGAGAGGGTTCTGCTCTGGATCTGGGGGAGGGGGAGCTCGTGATGGAGATTGGGTGGACTAATTGAGTGAAACGCGGGCGGGTGTTGGGGGGCTGGCGGCCTAGGTGAAAAGGGTGAAAAAATATCCCCAGTCGCCGTGCAGAAATACCTATGCAAACAGTTGCCTCTAAGCGCTCGTGTGCACAAACAGAATAATTTCGTTTGAAATGAAGACGTGCTAATTTTGAAATGAAGACGTGAGTTCATCATTTCGCCTCTAGTTTTTTCCCATGGTAAGCAATCACCATTATACCACAGGTTTGATTTGCTTGCGCATTTTAGGTCTCGTGTGCTATATTTAAGCCATATTTTACATTTACCGTGCATTTTGGTATATAAATCAAATCCTAGCCGGAACTGTATGTGATGATGAAAGGGATGAGGATTGCCTCGATCTGGGAGCATCCAACGATGCAGACGTACGATTCGTGGGGTTTGGGTTCTGGCCGATCAGAATGCATGACTCAGATCACGCGCGCAGCAGGGGGGCATCGGCCACGGTTTGGTAGGCACACCGCTTTCGTGAGTGAACCGTGTGGTATTAGAAAACATTTACATGAACTAACAACATATTTTAGTTTGAATGAAAACATTAGCTCATCGTTTCGCCTCGAATATTTTCCACGGTAAGAAATCACCATTTTACCCTATGGTTCGATTTTCTGGTCCAATTGAGATCTTGTTTGCTATATTTGAGTCATTTTTTGCATTTACCATGCATATATATATATATAGTAACGCTAAACTAAGTGTGAGTGTAGAATAGCTTATTCTACACCCCTAGTAATGCTCTATACAAAATCATTTAGGATAGTGTTAATATATATAGGGTGGGTCTATTATGATAACATCCTTAAGAGTCTTATTCTACACACACTTTCACTTATTCTGCTAACACCCTAACCCACCACACGAACTAAAAAAAGGAAAACCGCACCCCCACCCTGCACTCCCCCCCCCCCCACTCCTACCCACCTTCTTCCCCTCCCCACGCCCAACCTCTCGCCTCTGTCCTGGCCGGCACCACCGTGTCCCGCCCCACCCCGCGAGCCCCGGACATCTCCCTACTCGAGCCGTCGCAGCCACCATCGTGCGCTCCCCCTGGTCGAACTCCCCCACCAACCCCTCCCGATCCAAAACTCGACCGCATGCCCACCCAATCCCGGCGAGCCACCGCGCCCCACCACTACCTTGCGCCGGTGATCCACACAACGGCGAGGACCCCCCCTTCCACCACAGTGCGTGACTCCTCTTCGCATCTTGATGGTTGCTGCAACTACGTCGGTATTTCCCCGGAGAGGGAGGGATGACGTAGCACAACGACGGTAGGTATTTCCCTCAGTGATGAAACCAAGGTATCGAACCAGTAGGAGAACCAAGCAACACAACGTAAACAACACCTGCACACAAACAACAACACCTCGCAACCCGACGAGTTAAAGGGGTTGTCAATCCCTTCCGGGGTACGGCATCTCAAGATAGGCAAACGGACATGAGGTAAATTGTAGTAGATTGATAGATCGAACGCCAAATAAAATAAATAAATATAAAACGCAGCAAGGTATTTTTGTATTTTTGGATTAATAGATCTGAATAAAAACGCAAAGGAAAAGTAGATCGCAAGGCAAATATATGAGAAAGAAGACCCGGGGGCCGTAGGTTTCACTAGTGGCTTCTCTCGAGAAAATAGCAAATGGTGGGTAAAATTTTTACTGTTGGGCAATTGATAGAACTTTAAATAATTATGATGATATCCACGCAATGCTCATTACATAGGCATCACATCCAAGATTAGTAGACCGACTCCCACTTGCATCTACTACTATTACTCCACACATCGACCGCTATCCAGCATGCATCTAGTGTATTAAGTTCGTGGAAAAACGGAGTAATGCAATAAGAATGATGACATGATGTAGACAAGATCCATTATCTATTGCGGCAGATAGGGATCTCGTCTTTTTATCCTTAGTAGCAACGGTACATACGTGTCGGTTCCCTTTCTGTCACTGGGATCAAGCACCGTAAAATCGAACCCACTACCAGGCACCTCTTCCCATTGCAAGATAAATAGGTCAAGTTGGCCAAACAAAACCCAAATATCGGAGAAGAAATACGAGGCTATAAGAGATCATGCATATAAGAGATCAAAGAAACTCAAATAACTTTCATGGATATAAAAATATATAACTGATCGTAAACTCGAAGTTCATCAGATCCCAACAAACACACCGCAAAAAGAGTTACATCATATGGATCTCCAAGAGACCATTGTATTGAGAATTCAGCGAGAGAGAGGAAGCCATCTAGCTACTAATTACGGACTCGAAGGTCTACAAAGACCTACTCACGCATCATCGGAGAGGCACCAGTGGAAGTGGTGAACCCCTCCGTGATGGTGTCTAGATTGGATCTAGTGGTTCTGGACTCTGCGGCGGCTGGATGAATATTTCGTCGACGCTTCTAAGTTTATGGTATTTTTGGGGTATTTATAGAGCAAAGAGGAGGTCTGGGGGCACCCGAGGTGGGCACAACCCACCAGGGCGCGCCTGGGCCTCCTGGCGCGCCCTGGTGGGTTGTGCCCCCCTCGGGGCACCCCCTAGGTGCAACCAGGGCCCATTGCCTTCCTTCTGGCCCATAAAAAATCATCGTGGAGTTTCGTGGCATTTGGACTCTGTTTGATATTGATTTCCTACGATGTAAAAAACATGGAAAAAACAGCAACTGGCACTTGGCACTATGTCAATAGGTTAGTACCAAAAATGATATAAAATGACTATAAAATGATTATAAAACATCCAAGATTGATAATAAAACAGCATGGAACAATAAAAATTTATAGATACGTTGGAGACGTATCAGCATCCCCAAGCTTAACTCCTACTCGTCCTCGAGTGGGTATGTGATAAAAATAATTTTGTTGATGTGGAGCGCTATTCATCAAGTCATATCATATTCTTTTCTTTATAGCATGGACATCTAGACTTTTATGTGATTGAAAGCAATAGTCTAGTTTTGACATAATAATTTAGATACTCAAGCATATCAACAAGCAACCATGTCTTTCAAAATATCAATGCTAAAATAAGTTATCCCTAGCCCATCGTGCTCAAACATTGATCCATTCATGAAACACACTCGAATATTAACTACACCCAATAATTGAGCACGATCATATTGCCTCCTAGTTGGTGCTTTTGTAAGAGAAGATGGAGACTCAAATTCAAAATAAAAATTGCATAAAGTAAAAGAAAGGCCCTTCGCAGAGGGAAGTAGGGATTTGTAGAGGTGCTAGAGCTCAAAGCAAAAAATATGAGATAAAAACATTTTGGGAGGTGTATCCATCCCACCAACGAAAACGACGTAGATCTATGAACACTTTCCATGCTAGATATGCCATAGGCAGTTCCCAAACAGAAAATAAAGTTTATTCCTTTTTCCACCATTCTTTCACTTTCCATGGCTAGCCGTATCCACGGGTGCCTTCCATACCAACACTTTCCAAGGAATTTATTATTTGACAACATAAAGTAAATTCATTTTTGCATTTCGGGACTGGGCATCCCTAAGACCTTTGCCTTACTCTCGTGCAATGACAAGTGAATAAACACTCATCGTGAGAATAACACATCCAGCATGGAAAATATTAGCCACCCGTTACCGTTCCGCGAGCGAAACAAACACACAAAAGAGAAGTTTATTTTGAAAATTAGAGATGGCACATGCAAATTTGCTTAGAATGGCAAAAGAATACCGCATATAGGTAGATATAGTGGACTCATGTGGCAAAACTGGTTTAAAGGATTTTGGATGCACAAGTAGAGGTCATACTTAGTGCAAAATGAAGGCTAGCAAAAAGATTGAGAAGCGACCAACCAAGAAACGAATAATCTCATAAGCAAGCATTAAGCATAATTAACACCGAATAATGCACCACAAGTAGGATATAATTTTCATTGCATGATTATTGACTTTCGTGCATGCATAGGGAATCACAAACCTTAACACCAATATTCTTACTAGAGCACAATTACTCATCAACATAACTCACATATCACATCATCATATCTCAAAACTATTACTAAGAATCAAGTTAATTTTGTCCAATGATCTTCATGACATTTTTTCTTTATCCTTCTTGGATATCTATCACTTTGGGACTAATTTTCATGTGTTGCTTTTCATAAGCTCAAACAAATATAAGTGAAGATCATGAGCATAACAAATTTTCTTTCTCTCAAAATAATTTAAGTGAAGCAAGAGAGAATTGCCTCAAAATTTTACTAACTCTCAAATAAATCTAAGTGAAGCAGAGAGCATTTCTTCAAAAATAACAAAGCACATTGTTCTCAAAAACATATAAGTGAAGCACTAGAGCAAGTCCTAGCTCATAAAAGATTTAAGTGAAGCATAGAGAGCAATTCTAACAAGTCATGATATAATTTTGGCTCTCTCAAATAGGTGTGTCCAGCAAGGATTGATGACTTAAAACACAAAATAAAACAAGCAAAGACACACATCATACAAGACGCTCCAAGCAAAACACATATCATGTGACGAATAAAAATATAGCCTCGAGTAAAATACTGATAGTTGTTGGAAGAAAGCGGGGATGCCACTCGGGGGCATCCCCAAGCTTAGTTGGTTGCTCATTCTTGGATAATAGCTTGGGATGCCGGGGCATCCCCAAGCTTAGGCTCTTACATCCTTCCTTCATCCATCGTAAGATAACCCAAAATTGAAAACTTCAATCACACCAAACTCAACAAAACCTTCGTGAGATCCGTTGGTATAAGAAAGCAAACTACTACTATAAGTGCTGTATCAAACCAATTCATATTTTGTTTTTGTATTATATATACTATATTCCAACTTTTCTATGGAAAAAACTCATCAAAGAAAACCATAGAGCCATCAAAATAAGCACACAACACAAAGAAAACAGAATCTATCAGAATAGAACAGTCTGTAGTAATCTGACTTTAGCGAATACTTATGTAACTCCGAAAATTCTACCAAATTAGGACGACCAGGGTAATTTGTATAGTAATCTTCTACCAAAGTAATTAGGAAAAAAGCTATTTTTTGTGTTTTATGAAAATTATTTTCGTGAGCACAAAATTTCTGTCTTTTTCAGCAAGATCAAACAACTATCACCCAAGAAGATCCTGAAGGCTTTACTTGGCACAAACACTAATTAAAACACAGAAAACACAATCATACCAGTAGCATAATTGTGTAAACACACAAGAACAGAAAGCAAAAAGCAAAAATAAATTTTTATTCATTGGGTTGCCTCCCAACAAGCGCTATAGTTTTACGCCCTTAGCTAGGCGTAAGGCAAGGATCTAAGTTTTGTCATCTTTGTCCAACTCTTCAATCAAACACTTAGAATCCCTCAAAGATTTAGCGTAGAGATTTTCAATAACAACACTCCTAGGAATAAATTCAAAGATTTCATTCTAGCAAGAAGGATCTCTTATCACTTCAACAAAATTAGGGTGGATATTAATCATCTTAAGATCTCCTTTATTGCTATCACTAGAAGTTGCACCCTTGTTTTTGGATCTCCTACTCTTTACGGGAGTTTCCTCAATAATTTTAGTGGTAGTAAAAGCCGTGCTTAGATTACTAAAGATTTCTTCCAATTTATCGACCCGAGACGGACTTTCTTCTATTCTTTCATGGATTAAAGTACCCCTCTCTTTTAACAACTTAAAAATATCGCCCCCTTTTGACCCAAGATTAGTGGCAAAATTATGCATCTTTTTATGTATAATTTCCATATGATCTTCGGTGAGCATTTTCTTTTCGATAGCATCTAGTCTTTCCATAACATGCTCAAGAGTCAAAATTGTTTCATTAACCATAAGAGGTGGTGAGCCCACTAAATTTCCCATAGGATTAAGAGCATCAAAAGGAGGACTCATTAAGAAATTTCCACCGGTAATCGTATCAAGGACGAATCTATACCAAGTGGTGATGCCCACATAAAAACAACGCAGAAGCACTACGGTAGATTGCTTACGGATAGATCTATTATGAGCATTGCAAATTCTATACCAAGCATCTTTTAAACTTTCTCCTCCCCTTTGTTTAAAGTTGAGAACCTCGTTCTCGGGAGTGCAAGAAATAGAGGAGGAATTATCCATAGCGGCAAACAATATCTCACACACAAAAACAGATCCAGCAAGAAAACGGCGAACGAAAAAGAGAGGCGAAAAAACGGCAAATTTTTGTGAAGTGGGGGAGAGGAAAACGAGAGGCAAATGGAAAATAATGTAAATTGCAAGGAGATGAGATTTGTGATTAGGAACCTGGTTATGTTGAAGATCCTCCCCGGCAACGGCGCCAGAAATTCTCCTTGATTGTTGCTGCAACTACGTCGGTATTTCCCCAGAGAGGGAGGGATGATGTAGCACAGCGACGGTAGGTATTTCCCTTAGTGATGAAACAAAGGTATCGAACCAGTAGGAGAACCAAGCAACACAACATAAACAGCACCTGCACACAAACAGCAACACCTCGCAACCCGACGAGTTAAAGGGGTTCTCAATCCCTTCCGGGGTACAACACCTCAAGATAGGCAAACAGACGTGAGGTAAATTGTAGTAGATTGATAGATCGAACACCAAATAAAATAAATAAAGATAAAACACAGCAAGGTATTTTTGTATTTTTGGATTAATAGATCCGAATAAAAACGCAAAGGAAAAGTAGATCGCAAGGCAAATATATGAGAAAGAAGACCCGGGGGCCGTAGGTTTAACTAGTGGCTTTTCTCGAGAAAATAGCAAATGGTGGGTAAACAAATTATTGTTGGGAATTGATAGGACTTCAAATAATTATGACAATATCCAGGCAATGATCATGACATAGGCATCACATGCAAGATTAGTAGACCGACTCCTGCCTGCATCTACTACTATTACTCCACACATCGACCGCTATCCAACATGCATCTATTGTATTAAGTTCATGAACAAACGGAGTAATGCAATAAGAACGATGACATGATGTAGACAGGATCCATTATCTATTGTGGCAGATAGGGATCTCATCTTTTTATCCTTAGTAGCAACGATACATACGTGTCGATTCCCTTTCTGTCACTAGGATCAAGCACCGTAAGATCGAACCCACTACCGAGCACCTCTTCCCATTGCAAGATAAATAGATCAAGTTGGCCAAACAAAATCCAAATATCGGAGAACAAATACAAGGCTATAAGAGATCATGCATATAAGAGATCAAAGAAACTCAAATAACTTTCATGGATATACAAAGACATAACTGATCATAAACTCAAAGTTCATCAGATCCCAAGAAACACACCGCAAAAAGAGTTACATCATATGGATCTCCAAGAGACCATTGTATTGAGAATTCAGCGAGAGAGAGGAAGCCATCTAGCTACTAACTACGGACCCGAAGGTCTACAAAGAACTACTCACGCATCATCGGAGAGGCACCAATGGAAGTGGTGAACCCCTTCGTGATGGTGTCTAGATTGGATCTGGTGGTTCTGGACTCTGCGGCGGCTCGATGAATATTTCGTCAACGGTTCTAGGGTTCTAGTATTTTTGGGGTATTTATAGAGAAAAGAGGCGGTCCGGGGGCACCCGAGGTGGGCACAACCCACCAGGGTGCCTGGGCCTCCTGGCACGCCCTGGTGGGCTGTGCCCGCCTCGGGGCACCCCCAGGTGCAACCAGGGCCCATTGCCTTCCTTCTGGCCCATAAAAAATCATCATGGAGTTTCATGGCATTTGGACTCCGTTTGATATTGATTTCCCGCGATGTAAAAAAATGGAAAAATAGCAACTGGCACTTGGCACGATGTCAATAAGTTAGTACCAAAAAATGATATAAAATGACTATAAAATGATTATAAAACATCCAAGATTGATAATAAAACAGCATGGAACAATCAAAAATTATAGATATGTTGGACACGTATCACGTCTCCCCACCACACCCCCACGTTCTTCCTCCTTGGGCTCGTGCCCAACCCCGAGCAACCACCGCCCCATCCACCCGACCCCGACCAACCGGCGCTACCGTGCCCCTAGCCGTCGCGCCGCCACTTTCTTCCTTCCCCGAATCCGAGCGCCAGCGACCGCGCGCCATCATCCCTCCATAAATCTAATCGCCGTGATCCATCCACAGCGCCAGCAACGGTGCAGGTCGTGTTCCATGGTGTGCTGGAGCCAGGCGGCCGGTGAGCTGCCTCCTCCCTAGCGTGGTTAGTTTCCATGGCCAGCCGAACAACACCGTGGGCGCTGCCGGGCTGCTCGGCTGTGCCCCCATCCCCAACAACCACAGCCTCCCCATGCAGGTCAGATTCGGCCGCCATGTTTCCTGCAGGCGTGGGATCTTGAGTGGCCACAGGTGGTAGCAGCAGTCCGCTCGAGTTCTGTTGGGATCCATGGCGGAGGATGTCGTCCAAAACGGCCACGAGCCCCCTATCTCTCTCCTCCGCCCGAACCGCGGCTCCACTTCCCCACAAGGACGCTGGCCGGCCATCGACGACCCGCCAGGTATGGGCTGTTCGTGCCATATGTGTGTTTGCCTGCAGTTCGGCTGGCCCGTCCTCTTACCTCCTGCCTTGTAGTGCACAATGGCGCACGCGCAGTTCATCCCCACGGGTGCGTGCAGCTCCCGTCCCTCCTCTGCAGCAACAAAAAACCCGGGATGAAAAATGCACGACAACAAGGGCTACCCCCGGGTCAACGCGAATTTTCTCACGGGCGTAGCTCCCTTTCCTTCTTCATGCTATTCAATTTTCTCACGAGTGTAGTCCAGCCGTCCCCAGCTTGCAGTGCGCCAGGGCACGCGTTGCAGTTTGGTGCGCGTGGCCTTGGAGTTGGCTTTTGGATTTGCAAGTGCCTTATGCGCTTCACTAACGCAACGCAGCCTCAGTTCTGCTCGACCAGATGAAGTTCAGCTGGGTTAAAGAAGTTGCTAATTTTTATGTGAATTGTGTGTACAACCTATGTAAAAGAATTGCAAGGACAAGTTTGTTATAAAAAATTATGCTTAGATTCGGTTCAGTGTAAAATCCTATGTGGTTCTCTTGGTAAAACCAAAAAAAAGAAACAACTCAGAAAATAAGTCCACTTCTTTCATAATGTAGTTCACTAGGTTCTGCCACGGGGTTTACTTTCACCAACAAAAATGCAGTTCTCTAGTCTTCACCAAGCGGTGCACTAACTTTGACCATGTGGTCCACATAAGCTAAAGAAGTTAAAAAGGACATAAAAGTCATGTGGTTCACTCATAGCAAAAAAGAATTGTTGTCCCCTTTTCTTGATATTGTAGTACGATTTTACATTTGATGTAGTATCGTTGCTCGTAGAATGCAGTTTGGTTCATCCAAATTGAAAATAAAAAATACACAAAATAACAACTTTGAAAAGAAACCATACAGTTCGCTTGCCTGTCTGATGCAGTGCGGATTTTAGTCCGAAGAAGTGCGTTCTTCTCTCTGATGCAGTTCCCTCGTCGACTTTAATGTCGCGAAAAAACAGAGTGCCCGCATTTTGGTAATTTGAAAACTGCTTTTAAATCGTTAGAAATTAAAGAGAGAGTTCTACATGAAAATGTTGCGTCTCGTTGATATGTTTCCAATGGCGTATCATTTGAATCATTCCGTTGAGCAGTTTGTAAAAATTCCTGAAAAAACGACCGCTACCACTTGTCGTCCACCGCACGATTTTCAAAATTAACTTCAAACCATAAGGAATCTCAAAAACATTTCTACATACGAAAGTTGCGCCTCGTCCGTAGCTTTCCAATGGTGTATCACATAGATCGTTTCGACAAATGGTTCAAAATTGGAGCGAAAACAGTATTAAAAAATTCAAAAAAAATTCAAAAAACAGAATTCCGCGATTTAGTAAATTTGAAACTGCTCTTAAACCGTAACGAATTAGAGAAAGTAATATATATGAAAAAGTTGCGCCTCGATGATATCTTTCCAATGGTGTATCATTTACTTCATTTCGATGAGCGGTTTAGAAAAAACACGAAAATACTCTCGCTGCTACTCATCATGGGCCGCACCATTTTCAAAACTACTCTTAAACCGTGAGAAATCTCGAAAAGTATTCAACATGGAGAGGTTGCCCCTAATTCGCAGCTTTCCAATGGTATGCTATACGCCTCATTCTGACAAACGATTACAATACTAGAGCGAAAAAGGTACTGAAAAAATACCGCGTGCATTTTTTCCGACGCGAAGTTCACTAGTGTCTGTATTGCAGTACCTTTGCTACAGAAAGTGCAGTGCCCTCGCGTTGAGCATGCAATTCTGAAGTGTTAGCAGAATAACTATTCTGCTAATATTAGCAGAATAGACCGACCGTATATATATACATACACACGCGCGCGCGCACACACACACACATCTGGGCTATTCTGTTCCGCGTAACAGAATATTATTCTGTTACCCAACTTGAACTAACGTAGTTTATAGGTTGGACTAACACGGTTTGCTACCTGAACTAATTTTCCCGCGTCTTCGACGAACGGAAACAGGGGATACAATGGGGAGCTTCCGGGGGTTCTCCGGCGTGGTGCCGTGGGCCATTCGTTGCTAGAGGAGACATGTACGGGGTTCCGCATGTGCGCGCGCTCACCTGGTCGTGTTTTCTGATCTCAAGTCACCGGAGGTAACGGCGTGGGCATTTGGCGGCGGAGGTGTTGCGGGCATTGGTGTTTACCGTGGTGTTCGTAGCCGTCAATTTTACGTCCGGTTTGTTCTTTTATGTGTTATTTCGATGTGAGAATTATCAGTGTGTTAGAGTTTTTGGAGATTCTTTCACTGTAATTTCTGATTACAAGTTTTGGTGTTCTTGGTCGTTTGCCATGTCCGCCATGCAAATGTATTCTTCTTTTTCTGATGTTTTATTTTCGAATTGGCGTTGCAGGGAGAGTGATGAGGATTGTATGAATAGATTTGTGTTGTCAATTTTGCTTCTTGAGATGTTTCTACCCCGGATTGCCATGTGATTTGGTCGTTGGCGGAGGTGGTGTATGGTGGCTGACTGTAGCCTACGATTTCTTGTAATCTGGTGAAAGTGTGTAATTAAGTTGTGTGTTTTTCAGTATTGTTTGAATTGCTGCCGTATGTGTAGTTGGACTGCTCCGTGTCATAGTTGTATTACTGTGCGTTGACATCGGAGTAAGTATTTTCTACTGGCTGCCTACCCAAATATCTGCACTTTGAGTATAAAGCCCGAGCACTCCGGAACTTTCATTCCACCAGCTGCCACGAAAGAGATGCCAGATGGATCCTGACCTGGGAGAGGTCACAGAGGAGGGGGATGCCGTCGATGTGAGGGCTGCAGTAGCAGAGCAGAGGAGGAGGAGGAGGAGGTGCAGGCGCAGGCAGAGGGCATGACGTGCCGCCGAGGAGGAAGTGGAGGCAGAGTTCAACAGACGCCTTGCGTGCGAGGTGATGGATACTTGCAACTCCAATGAACTGGAGCTACTTTTCCCAGAGGGCAGGGGAAGGAACCATATTCAGATCATCAGTTGGGCTAGGGAGAGAGTAGCCATGGCTCCACATCTATCCATCAGGGCCAAATGGCGTCGTTTCTTTGATCGTTATGACTGAATACTGAATTTTTATGTTTTAAGATTGTGTTGTGAGGGAGCAGATGGTTGAATGACTAAATGAATTCAACTTTCTACCCCTGAATGAGTTTTTTATCTACATATGTTTGTTATGTGCACTTTTGAACTGCTGCTTTATCTAAAGTTGAACTGATTTGCGGTCAAATGTTGTATGACTTGTGTAATAACCTTTTCTACCAGCTGGCTGCCCACCTGCCTATTTATTATTTTTATAATCTCCGAGTCTTCCTGGCTATAAATTCTATCCATCTATGTGTGGTGTGTGGCTCAGTCTCCCCCTCCTTTTCTTCCTTCTTCCAGAATCAGATCTAGGTTCCTCCCTCTTCTCTATGTTGTTTTCTTCCCTTTTCTTGTGTTTCCCATGGAGGATTGTTCATGCGGATGTCTCGCAAATATGGCGCGCATAGCTGATGGTTGTGTGTATGAATCTGGTTTGGAGCTCACCGAGAGTCAGCGCCGTGGGCAACTTTCGTGTCTGCTGTGCAGCAACCATGGGTTTCGTGCACCTTATGTTTGTTGCCTGACGGTTGGGGACTTGGAGGAATCATGGGTATGTGTTCCATTCTTTTTGTTTTCTTCTTTTTGTAGGACTCATTTTGAATCCCATGGACTGAATCTGTAGTTTAGTTTTATCAATAGTTTGTCTATAATTTTTATTTTGTTTTGTCAGAAGTTAATAGTAGGGATTTGTGTGTGTATTTGTTCATTACTTAACAGTATTTATCCATTTTTGTATAATCCTTTGTGCTGTTTTTGTCAGATGTTTTACTGTAGGGGTATTGATATGTATATTTCTTCAGTTTAGTCAGGTCATATGACTAGTTAGTTTGGTGTTTTTGTTTTGGTTCAGATATTTCTTTTCACTTTGTTATGCAACAGTTCCTAGATCTGTGTAAATATTCAGTTATGTCAGGTGTTCACTTTATTTTATACTCCCATGCCCATTTGCAGAAAATGTCACCCAGAATCAGGATTGTTGCTCCTAGTTCCGGGATACTGAAGATGGAGACTTCAGACAAAAATGGGTATCAGTTGGTGGAAATTGCCTACCACATCAAATTTGATGGTTGCATCGACCTAACTACTGGGTGGAAGGAGTTTGTGGTAGAGTCTGGAATTGAGGATGGAGATGTGGTTATGGTTATGTTCTCCAGGGAAGATGACCCTCTGACGTTCAGAATTTATGTGCTGTAGGTTTAAATGTGGCAAATGACGCTGGTTGTGAGATTCGTGTGCGTTTGATTATGTTGCAGTATTTTTCTTTAAAACAATGCATGTGAGACGGTTGAATTCTATGTTATTACCAGATGGTTTGGAACAATTTGTTCGTATGTTATTGTATGCGCTATTTTTAATTTATGTAATGCTTCCTATTTTTTGCTCAAGCACAATTGTTTTTTATATATTCTTTATATTTGAATTGGAACTATTATAGTTGAACTGATGGGTATCCTTTGTTTTTACTGGGATATTTTCATGTACATAGCTCGCACACGGAAAATATACGCTGATGGTGGTTGTAGGACCCCTTTTGGGTTTTGAGTTTGTTGAACTTACATGCTGTTAATGATAGTGCTGAACTATTTTGGATGTCAATGGCCAACCACATTCGTTTATTGTAGAGCATTTTTTCTTACTATGACATGAATTTTAGAGCACAATTTTATTTTTTAGTTGAATAGTGATAGTTCTAGTATTTTTTAAAATAAAAAGAATTTAATCTTTGATGCACATTACTAATTTTACTTGAACCTTATGAATTTTAGTAGTTGAACTTTTTAAAAATTTATTTCTGAAATTTTTATTACAATCTTCTACATTTAATTTTCCAAAAAAGTATTTTTTATTTTTTTAGGTCTTAAAATTAACATGTGTTTGAACTTTTTACATTCTTTGTTTTGAACTGATTTCTTATGATTTTTTTTAAATTATCTGCATTTGTTTCTTTTATTTGGTCGTGTGTGATCGGTTGGAATTTCGTAATGGGGTGAACTAGTGCATTGGGCCATCCCCCGGAGCGATTGTTTTCGGCCCAAATAGCTCGCCCGCGCGGCTGTGCAGTGCAGCGTGCGCGTGCGCTATACGTTTAGTCCCACCTCGCTAGCCGAGGGGGCTCTCGACCTGTTTATAAGCGTTGTCGAGGCTTACTGGTCGAACTCCTCTGAATACTTACCTGAGCGCTTATACACGACGCTCGCCCTCTGTCATGACCTGTGGGCCCTGGTGGGTTGGCCCCGTCAGTCTGGTTTACAATGGATTCGCCGGTGGTTTCATAGTTGGCTTGATTCCTAGTACCCACCTGCGTTGGGCCGGCCTGTCCCTTGGGCGGTCAATATTTTTGATTCTTAGCATTTTTTCCTTCCAGTTTTTATGATTTTTTTGCCTAATTTAAGCATTTTTTTATATTAGTACTGAATGTTCTCCTCTGCTTGAACTGACATCTTTTTTTATAGTTTGTTTCCCTCGCTTTTCTCTTTGTTCTCATTCTATTTCAGCATTTTTTGGATTCTTTAATGAACATCTGGGTAAGATATATAGGGACCACACCGAGTGGCATAGTTGTACTGACACATTTTTTGTATGGACTGAAGAACATCTATCTTTTTAGGGTGTGTGGGTGCGTGTGGAGGGGGGAGAACAGAATAACCGCACTACGCATGTAAAATGAGCGCACTGCCGCGTTAGCGCGAGGCCAAGCCCGGGGGGGGGGAGGGAGGGTCGGGACCACCTCCCCCACCCCGGCGAGGCCGAGCCAAGAACGAGCCGTAGCAGGCGACGACACGGTGTGCCGCGGCGTCACATGCGGAGGCGAGTCCGTAACATGACTTGCCCCCATTGTCTATCTTTTTAGGGTGTGTGGGTGCGTGGGGGTGGGGAAACAGAATAACCGCACTGCGCCTGTCAAACAAGCGCACTGTCGCGCTAGCGCGAGGCCGAGCCCGAGCCCGAGGGGGGAGGGGAGGTCAGGACCCCCTCCCCCATCCCGATGAGGCCGAGCCAGGAACGAGCTATAGTAGGTGATGACACGGCATGCCGCGGCGTCGCATGCGGAGGCGAGTCCGTAACATGACTTGCCCCCATTATCTATCTTTTTAGGGAAAAACCAGCACCGCACCGAGGGGCACAGTTGTACTGACACATCTTCCATGTATTGACTTGCCCCCATTATCTTATCTTTTTTAAGGGAAAAACCAGCACCGCACCGAGGGGCATAGTTGTACTGACACATCTTCCTTGTATGGACTTGCCCCCATTATTTATCTTAGGGTGTGTGGGTGCATGGGGGGGGGACAATATAACTGCACTACGCCTGTCAAATGAGCGCACTGCCACGTTAGCGCGAGGCCGGGCCGTGGGGGAGGGGGGCCAGGACCCCCCTCCCCCATCCCGGTGAGGCTGAGCCAGGAACGAGCCGTAGCAGGCGACGACGCGACGTGCCGCGGCGTCGCATGCAGAGGCGAGTCCGTAACATGACTTGCCCCCATTATCTATCTTTTTAGGGTGCGTGGGTGCGTGGGGGGGGACAGAATAACCGCACAACGCTTGTCAAACGAGCGCACTGCCGCGTTAGCGCGAGGCCGAGCCGCCCCATCCCGGCAAGGCCGAGCCAGGAACGAGCCGTAGCAGGTGACGACGCGGCGTGTCGCGGAGTCGCATGCGGAGGCGAGTCTGTAACATGACTTGCCCCCATTATCTTATCTTTTTAGGGGAAAAACCAGCACCGCGCCGAGGGGCATAGTTGTACTGACACATCTTCCTTGTATGGACTTGCCCCCATTATCTATCTTAGGGTGTGTGGGTTCGTGGGGGGGGGGGGGGCAGAATAACCGCACTACGCGTGTCAAACGAGCGCACTGCCGCATTAGCGCGAGACCGAGCCAAGGGGGGAGGGGGAGGGACGCCGAAGGGGGTCCTAGATTAAGGGGTCCTCGGGCGTCCGGCCTGTGTGACGTGGGCCAGACTGATGGGCCATGAAGATACAAGACAGAAGACTTCCTGCCGTGTCCGGATGGGACTCTCCTTTGCATGGGTGGCAAGCTTGGCGCTCGGATATGAAGATTCCTTCCTCTGTAAACCGACTCTGTACAACCCTATGCCCCTCCCGTGTCTATATAAACCGGAGGGTTTATTCCGTAGAGGAGAATCACAATCATATAGGCTAGACATCTAGGGTTTAGCCATTACGATCTCGTGGTAGATCAACTCTTGTAATCCTCATATTCATCAAGATCAATCAAGTAGGAAGTAGGGTATTACCTCCATCAAGAGGGCCCGAACCTGGGTAAACATCGTGTCCCCGTCTCCTGTTACCGTCGACCTTAGACGCATAGTTCGGGACCCCCTACCCGAGATCCGCCGGTTTTGACACCGATTGGTGCTTTCATTGAGAGTTCCGCTGTGATGTCGAAGATAGGATTGATGGCTCGCCTTGTTATTAAGGACAGTATCACCTCCGGAGGAGCCATGGCCTCAGGCCAAACCCTCCGGCTGGGTGGCTTTACCATGACCGCCCATTCGGCCGTCAAGCCGATGATGACTTCTCAGGTCATCAAAAATTGTCTCTGTGTTGACTCTGAATACTCCAAATGGATGGATCTGGTGGAGTTGTCATCTTTAAATGAACTCCTAGCTTACAATCCTGTTGGGAAAACTTGGCGGCTATCTTTACTTGGTCATATACCAAACTAACTGGAATTTCTTGTCCATCTGACCCCCGAGGTCCGACCAGGGCCATATGATTCGGATCATGCTTGGTGTACCGTGTTTTCACCATGGCCCAGGCCTCTCGCGTACCTTCTCGGCAGGCCGATATCTTCCATAATCAAAAGCGCCGCCGAGCTCCTTGGAATAGCTTCACAAGCTCCTCCATACTTCCTGGAGGGGAGGCGGATTGCCACAAAGCATTGTCAACGCTCCGCATTGCTTGCCGAGCTCGCTCGTGCACTTGGGACAGCTCTTGTAGCAGATCGCCTTGAGATCCGGACATTTCCTCTTCAGGACGGCCATTCAGCATACCTGTAGACATAAATCCGTCAGCTCATTTCTTTGGTGAACTACACGGAGGTAAGTTCAAAAGCATACTGAATATGCCACCTCGTAGCCTCCTATTTTCGGCATCAGCTAGCTGGGCTCGTACATCTTTTAGCTCTTCGCCCAACAGGGTGTTGGAATCCTGCAGCTTGATCTTATCATCCCTGACCCGTGTCAACACACATTCGCCTGCGGCCAGTTGCCTTTCGGCCTGTTGTTTACCCGCCTGCGCGACTTTCAGTTCCTCTTTCAGTTGATCTACTGATCCTATCATCGGAAATGCAATAGTATTAACATTACTGGTACATGATTATACTTTTTCTGGATGGAGGAGAAGAAATAAAGGCTCTTTTTGCGAGCAACCCAATCCTGGCCGCACCGAACGTCGGTGAACCGATGTTATTATACATCTCTGCAATACACCAGGTGATGAGCGCGATGCTCGTCGTTGAGCGAGAGGAGGACGGACACAAACTCCCACTTCAGAAACCGGTATACTACGTATCCACTGTCCTCACACCATGCAAATCCCAGTAACCTCATTACCAAAAGATAGCATATGCGGTCTTCATGGCATCCCGGAAGCTACGACACTACTTCCAAGAGTGCTCGATCACGGTGGCTTCCGAAGTACCACTCAATGACATAATAAACAACAGCGACGCTACAGGCCGGATTGCCAAGTGGGCCATTGAGCTCCTGCCATTTGACATATCATACAAACCACGCCGAGCCATTAAATCCCAAGTATTAGCCGACTTCGTCGCCGAATGGACAGAGGCCGAACTCCCTAAAGAGTACGATACATATTCCAACTGGGTCATGCACTTCGATGGCTCTAAAATGCTAGCCGGCTTAGGGGCGGGCGTTGTTTTAACGTCCCCCACTGGAGACACAGTCTAGTACGTACTCCAAATATTATAGAAAGACTCCAACAATGCACCCGAATACAAGGCCTTATTTCACGGTCTTCGGATGGCTGCCTCCATGGGCATACAATGCCTGGAGGTGCGCGGGGATTCAAATCTCGCAATATCCCAAATAAATGGAGACTTCGACACCAAAGATCCGAAGATGGTGGCCTATCGTAACACCATACTCAAAATATCAGCTCGGTTCGAGGGACTCGAATTTCATCATGTGGCTTGAGAAAGTAATCAAGCGGCGGATGTCCTTGCTCGCATTGGCACCAATCGTGACCCCGTCCTGCCTAACATCTTTCAGGAAAGGCTCTTCAAGCCATCCTTGGTGTGGCAGGGTGAGAGCAGCAACACTAGTCCGGATCCGATTATACCCCCAGATTCTGAACACAATACCAATATCATCGGGGGCTCAGCCACCAAAATAACACCATCGGCCCATCTAATAATGGCAAGAATTGCCCCATAGACCGAACCCTTCTTGGCCTACCTTAATAGGCGAGAGCTCCCTGAGGATCAGAATGAGGCTCGCTGCATTGTTCGGCGCTCGAAAGCCTACAAGGTCCGCGACGGAGAGCCTTCTGTACATGTTTATTTTGGCCGACGGCCCGAGAAGATGCACAGGACCTTGTCCAACGTTGTGTCGGATGCCAGCTTTTCGCCAATCAAAGCCATATGCCACCTACCGCTCTACAAACAATCCCCATTACTTGGCCTTTTGCGGTCTGGGGGCTTGATATGGTCGGACCCCTTAAAGGAGGAAGCCATAAGAAAAAATATCTGCTGGTCATGGTAGATAAATTCACCAAGTGGATAGAGGCCAAACCAGTTAAAATGGCCGAAGCCGGACCAGTGATAGACTTTATATCCAGTGTCGTGCACCTTTATGGTGTCCCACACAGCATCATCACCGATAACAGCTCCAATTTTACAGCCAATGAAGTGAAAACCTGGTGTGCTAACCTGGCCATTAAGCTCGATTACGCCTCCGTCTATCACCCACAAACAAACGGTCAAGTCGAACGAGCTAATGGTCTTATCATGAGCGGCATTAAGCCTAGACAAGTGCGGTCCTTGAAAGAATCAGACAAGCACTGGGTTGAGGAGCTCAACTCCGTACTCTGGGGGCTGCGGACCACACCCAATCGCACTACCGGATACACACCATTCTTCATGGTGTACGGCACAGAGGCCGTTTTGCCCTACGACATCATTCATGAATCACCACGAGTGCGCATGTATGAAGAGAGAGAGGCCGAGCTTGATCGGCAGGACAGTCTAGATGCCCTAGAGGAGGAGCGCGACGTCGCAAAAGCCCGTTCTGCATTCTATCAACATAGGCTCGCAGATACCAAAGCAGAGAAGTGTGGGCCAAGACTTAAAATGTTGGTGAACTCGTTCTACGCTTGCCAGAAAAGACAAAGGACAAACTCAAGCCCAAGTGGGAGGGTCCCTTCATCATAGATGAAGTTCTCACTGGAGGAGCGTACCGCCTGCGTGATGCATCGGACAATCGCTTAGAGCCGAACCCATGGAATGCCGCTAGACTCCAAAGATTCTATGCCTAGAACCGTACTCTTTGTTCGTCTTCTTCTCCCTTTGTTTCCATTTTTTCTCTCTTTAAATTTTTCTCTAGCTCTATAGCTCTTCTGCAGCCAAACCGCACACCTATGACGTACACTTCCTTAAATGTATACGCTCATAATACCTGGGGGCTTCTTTCACAGAAGCTTATTATTATTTCCGAGCATCAAGGTCACCACATATGTGTCCTTTGCTCATATGTACCTTTTCTTCGCCATTAGCACCGTTATGACTTAAGTTTTTGCCAAGCTGGGTTGCCTGGCTCCTGTGCTTATGCCCTACGTTCCCGTTTGTTCGGCTAGGGCATAAAGGGAGCACCTCTGCGATTGTTACAGCTGGGTCATCCGGACTTGTACCTCAGACTGGGTGAAGCCGAAAGCTAGCATTCTTAAGGGAATATTCGGGTGGCGGACTAAAGACGTTATACCCTAATTACACTGTGAACCCCCAGATGTTACGTATACTGCGATTTTTCAATCACAGTTCTGGCATGCATACTAACGCATGTTCACCTAGGGAAAGGAACCCTTAACAGAACTATTCTCCCTGGAAGATGTTTCTTAAAATCAACAAGTAATATAACATAGCTAGCCGGATACAACTTGTCTGTTCAAGCAACTATGACCCCTACGCCTGGTTTCCACGCATACCCCGGTCTGTATTGCCGCTCCGGTATTCGGAAACACTCCGCACCTTCGGCTCCAGAGGTCGAAGCAAAAAGGTCTTCCATGACAATCGTTTTACAATCCGGCTAGGGACAAATTTGTCAATTGAAGTACATAGTCACTTGGACTCAAAAACTTCTTCCTCTATTCCGTCTTACATCCTGTCTAGCTTACAATCCTGTTGGGAAAACTTAGCGGCTATCTTCACTTGGTCATATACCAAACTAACTGTAATTTCTTGTGCATCTGACCCCGAGGTCCGACCCAGGCCATATGATTCGGATCAAGCATGGTGTACCGTGTTTTCACCATGGCCCAGGCCTCTCGCGTACCATCTCGGCAGGCCGATATCTTCCATAATTGAAAGCACCGCCGAGCTCCTTGGAATAGCTTCACAAGCTCCTCCATACTTCCTGGAGGGGAGGCGGATTGCCACAAAGCATTGGCAACGCTCCACATTGCTTGCCGAGCTCGCTCGTGCACTTGGGACAGCTCTTGCAGCAGATCGCCTTGAGATCCGGACATTTCCTCTTCAGGACGGCCAGTCAGCATACCTGCAGACATAAATCTGTTAGCTCATTTCTTTGCTGAATTACATGGAGGTAAGTTCAAAAGCATACTGAATATGACGCCTCGTAGGCTCCTATTTTCGGCACCAGCTAGCTGGGCTCGTACATCTTTTAGCTCTTCGCCCAGCAGGGTGTTGGAATCCTGCAGCTTGTTCCTATCATCCCTGACCCGTGTCAACACACGTTTGCCTGCGGCCAGTTGCCTTTCGGCCTGTTGTTTACCCACCTGCGCGACTTTCAGTTCCTCTTTCAGTTGATCTACTGATCCTGTCATCAGAAATGCAACACTATTAACATTACTGGTACATGATTATACATTTTCTGGATGGAGGGGAACATTACCAGGCGGTGCCTCCTTGGACTTCTCCAGTTCGGCGGTAACAACAGCTAGCTGAGTCCGGCACTTTTCCAGCTCATGAGACAGCATGTTGTTCTTCTCTGTGAGTACCTGATCATACAATGATCCATAAATCAGTTGTTTCAACTGTTTCAAGTCTTGGGGGCTACTGGTACATGATTACCAGATCTGTACAATGCGTAATTACCCGCATATCTTTCAAATACACTCGACGCGGTATTCGGCACGCCGGAGAACTATCGGTCCGAAGAGATAACCTTCCAAGTGGCCCCTTTCAATAGTGGATATCACGCCCTATTGGGGCGAGATGCATTCACATGCTTCCAAGCTATACCTCATTACAGGTACATGTAGCTCAAGATGCCCAGGCCCAACGGTATTATCGCTCTCGCCAGTGATCCGGACATAGCACTCCGTGCCAAAAACAAAACCGCATCCCTGGCCCTCGAGGCACTATCCGAGGCCCTCACAGCCGAAGAGTTAACCGCACTACGTTCCATGGTGGATAGGGATGATGTAATCCTTGATAAGCGACCCAAATACACCTCCTTCAAACCAGCAGAAGAAATAGTCAAATTTCAAGTCCACCCGACGGACCCCAAGAAGACAGCTTCCATCGGGGCACAGCTAGACCCAACGGTTGACGCCGCACTACGAGCGTTCCTGCGCGAGAACGGGGACATATTCGCCTGGCACCCTTCTGATATGCCAGGAATCCCATGCAGGTTGGACGAACACAACCTCAATATATTGAAGGGATATAAGCCGGTCAAGCAAACACTGCGGCGCTTTTCCGAACCCAAATGACAAGCTATGGGGGAGGAGCTAGCCAAGTTAATCTAGGCCGGATTCATCAGAGAAATAAAACACCCGGACTGGCTAGCAAACCTGGTGATGGTGCCTAAGAAGGATAAATCCTGGCCACGATCAGATTATTGATGCTACTGCAGGACACGGCGCACTGTGTTTCCTCGACGCATACTCCGGATACCATCAAATCAAAATGAAGGAGTCCAATCAAGCCTTAACGGCATTCATTACCCCATACGGGCCTTTCTGCTTGAACACTATGCCCTTTGGGCTTAAAAACGCAGGCGCCACCTACCAACGCATGATTCAAACATGCCTGGAGAAACAAATCGGCAAGACAGTTGAAGCATATGTGGATGACGTCGTCATCAAGACTAGGCACATCGAGTCATTAATAGACGACCTGCATCTCACATTCGACAACCTCCGTACATATGACATCAAGCTCAATCCGGAAAAGTGTGTTTTCGGCGTTCCCGCTGGAAAACAGCTGGGCTTCACCGTTTCCAATAGAGGAATTGAGGAAAATCCAGCCAAAATCCGAGCTTTGTCACAATTGGCTACACCAACAGACCTTAAACAGGTCCAAAAACTAGCCGGATGTGTGGCAGCTTTAATCCGCTTTATGTCCAAACTAGGAGAATAAGCATTGCCACTTTATCGCCTTCTCCGACGCACCGACCACTTCAAGTGGACGGATGCGGCAACGGCCGGACTAGAAGAAATAAAGGCTCTTTTAGCGAGCAACACAATCCTGGCCGCGCCGAACGTCGGCGAACCGATGTTATTATACATCTCTGCAATACACCAGGTGATGAGCGCTAATACATCCATTTTGCATCATGCTTTTATATAGATATTCATTGCATTATAGGCTGTTATTACACATTATGTCACAATACTTATGCCTATTCTCCCTTATTTTACAAGGTTTACATAAAGAGGGAGAATGCCGGCAGCTGGAATTCTGGGCTGGAAAAGGAGCAAATATTAGAGACCTATTCTGCACAACTCCAAAAGTCCTGAAACTCCACGGAAGTTGTTTCTGGAGATAATAAAAAATACTGAGCGAAGAAAATACCAGAGGGGCTCACACCCTGGCCAGGAGGGTGGGGGGCGCGCCCTATCCCCCTGGGCGCGCCCCCTGCCTCGTGGGCCGCCTGGTGGCCCTCCGGTGCCCATCTTCTGCTATATGAGGTCTTTCGTCCGAGAAAAAATTATAAGCAAGCTTTCGGGACGAGACTCCGCCGCCACAAGGCGGAACCTTGGCGGAACCAATCTAGGGCTCTGGCGGAGCTGTTCTGCCGGGGACACTTCCCTCCGGGAGGGGGAAATCATCGCCATCATCATCACCAACGCTCCTCTCATTGGGAGGGGGCCAATCTCCATCAACATCTTCACCAGCACCATCTCCTCTCAAACCCTAGTTCATTTCTTGTATCCAATTCTTGTCTCCAAGTCTGGGATTGGTACCTGTAGGTTGCTAGTAGTGTTGATTACTCCTTGTAGTTGATGCTAGTTGGTTTATTTGGTGGAAGATCATATGTTCAGATCCATTATGGATATTAATACCCCTCTTATTATGAACATGAATATGATTTGTGAGTAGTTACGTTTGTTCCTGAGGACATGGGAGAAGTCTTGCTATTAGTAATCATGTGAATTTGGTATTCGTTCGATATTTTGATGAGATGTATGTTGTCTCTCCTCTAGTGGTGTTATGTGAACGTCGACTACATGACACTTCACCGTTGTATGGGCCTACATGAAGGCATTGGGAAGTAATAAGTAGATGATGGGTTGCTAGAGTGACAGAAGCTTAAACCCTAGTTTATGCGTTGCTTCGTAAGGGGTTGATTTGGATCCATATGTTTCATGCTATGGTTAGGTTTACCTTAATACTTCTTTTGTAGTTGCGGATGCTTGCAATAGGAGTTAATCATAAGTGGGATGCTTGTCCAAGTAAGGACAGCACCCAAGCACCGGTCCATCCACATATCAAATTATCAAAGTACCGAACGCGAATCATATGAACGTTATGAAAACTCGCTTGACGATAATTCCCATGTGTCCTCGGGAGCGCTTTCCTTTATATAAGAGTTTTTCCAGGCTTGTCCTTTGGTACAAAAAGGATTGGGCCACCTTGGTGCACTTTATTTACTTTTGTTACTTGTTGCTCGTTACAAATTATCTTATCACAAAATTATCTGTTACCTATAATTTCAGTGCTTGCAGAGAATACCTTGCTGAAAACCGCTTATCATTTCCTTCTGCTCCTCGTTGGGTTCGACACTCTTACTTATCGAAAGGACTACGATAGATCCCCTATACTTGTGGGTCATCCAGACTCTTTTCTGGCGCCGTTGCCGGGGAGTGAAGCGCCTTTGGTAGGTGGAATTTGGTAAGGAAAAATTTATATAGTGTGCTGAAATTTACTGTCACTTGTTACTATGGAAAGTAATCCTCTAAGGGGCTTGTTCGGGGTATCTTCACCCCGACCAGTAGAGCAAAGAGTTGCTCCTCAACCTACCGAACCTACTGAAAATGAAAATGTCTACTTTGAAATTCCTTCGGGTATGATAAAGAAACTTCTAGCTAATCCTTTTGCAGGAGATGGAACATTACATCCTGATGAGCACCTAATATATGTGGATGAAGTTTGTGGATTATTTAAGCTTGCAGGTATGCCCGATGATGTTATCAAGAAGAAGGTCTTCCCTTTATCTTTGAAGGGAGATGCATTGACATGCTATAGGCTATGTGATGATATGGGATCATGGAACTACAAACGATTGAAATTGGAATTTCATCAGAAGTTTTATCCTATGCATCTTGTTCACCGTGATCGTAATTATATATATAATTTTTTGCCTCGCGAAGGAGAAAGCATCGCTCAAGCTTGCGGGAGGCTTAAGTCAATGTTATATTCATGCCCCAATCATGAGCTCTCAAGAGCAATGATTATTCAAAACTTTTATGCTCGGCTTTCTGACAATAATCGCACCATGCTCAATACTTCTTGTGCTGGTTCTTTTATGATGAAGACTATTGAATTCAAATGGAATTTATTGGAAAGAATTAAACGCAACTCTGAAGATTGGGACCTCAACGAAGGTAAGGAGTCAGGTATAACACCTAAATTTGATTGTGTTAAATCTTTTATGGAGACCGATGTTTTCCGTAAATTCAGCACTAAATATGGACTTGACTCTGAGATAGTAGCTTCTTTCTGTGAATCCTTTGCTACTCATGTTGATCTCCCTAAGGAGAAGTGGTTTAAATATCATCCTCCCATAGAAGTAAAAGTAGTTGAACCTATTAAAGTTGAAGAAAAGACTATCACTTATAATGATCCTATTGTTCCTACTGCTTATGTTGAGAAACCACCTGTCCCTGTTAGAATAAAGGATCATGCTAAAGCTTCAACTGTGGTTTGTAAAAGCAATATTAGAACTTATACACATCCTGAGCAAGCTAAAGTTGAACCTAATATTGCTATTGTTAAAGATCTTTTGGCTGATAATATTGATGGGCATGTTATTTATTTCTGTGATGAAATTGCTAGAATTGCTAAACCTTGTGCTAAAGATAAACATAGACTTGTGGTAGGCAAGCCTGTTATTTCTGTTAAAATAGGAGATCATTGTTATCATGGCTTATGTGACATGGGTGCTAGTGCTAGTGTCATACCTATTGACTTGTACAAAGAAATTATGCATGATATTGCACCCGCTGAGTTAGAAGAAATTGATGTCACAATTAAGCTTGCCAATAGAGATACTATTTCACCAATTGGGATTGTTAGAGATGTTGAAGTCTTGTGTGGGAAAACTAAATATCCTGCTGATTTTCTTGTTCTTCCCCATAGGATAGCTTTTGTCCCATTATATTTGGTAGACCCTTCTTAAACACTGTTAATGCTAAGATAGACTGCGAAAAGGATGTTGTTACCATTGGTCTAGGTGATATGTCTCTTGAATTTAACTTTTCTAAATTTCGTAGACAACACCGCGAAGAGGAATTGCCTAGTGAAGATGAAATTATTGGTCTTGCTTCTATTGCCGTACCTCCTAGTGATCCTTTAGAACAATATTTGCTAGACCATGAAAATGATATGTTTATGAATGAAAGAAAAGAAATAGATGAGGTATTCTTTAAACAGGGACCTATTCTGAAACACAACTTGCCTGTTGAAATCCTAGGGGATCCTCCTCCACCCAAGGGTGATCCCGTGTTCGAGCTTAAACCATTGCCTGATACTCTTAAATATGCTTATCTTGATGAAAATAAGATATATCCTGTTATTATTAGTGCTAACCTTTCAGAGTAGGAGGAAGAAAAATTATTGAAAACTCTGAAGAAGCACCGTGCTACTATTGGATATACTCTTGATGATCTTAAGGGCATTAGTCCCACTCTATGACAACATAAAATAAATTTGGAGAAAGACGCCAAACCAGTTATTGATCATCAATGACGGCTGTATCCTAAGATGAAAGAAGTGGTAAGAAAGGAAATATTAAAGCTCCTGAGGCAGGTATAATTTATCCTGTTGCTGATAGTCAGTGGGTAAGTCTTGTCCATTGTGTCCCTAAGAAGGGAGGTATTACTGTCGTTCCTAATGATAAAGATGAATTGATTCCACAAAGAATTATTAAAGGGTATAGGATGGTAATTGATTTTCGCAAATTAAATAAAGCTACTAAAAAAGATCATTACCCCTTACCCTTTATTGATCAAATGCTAGAAAGATTATCCAAACATACACACTTTTGCTTTCTAGATGGTTATTCTGGCTTCTCTCAAATACATGTGTCAGCTGATGATCAAGCTAAGACCACGTTTACTTGCCCTTTCGGTACTTTTGCCTATAGACGTATGCCTTTTGGTTTATGTAATGCACCTGCTACCTTTCAAAGATGCATGATGGCTATATTCGCTGATTTTTGTGAAAAGATTTGTGAGGTTTTCATGGACGATTTCTCCGTTTATGGATCATCTTTTGATGATTGCTTGAGCAACCTTGATCGAGTTTTGTAGAGATGTGAAGAAACTAACCTTGTCTTGAACTGGGAAAAGTGCCACTTTATGGTTAATGAAGGTATTGTCTTGGGGCATAAAGTTTCTGAAAGAGGTATTGAAGTTGATAAAGCTAAAGTTGATGCTATTGAAAAGATACCATGTCCCAAGGACATCAAAGGTATAAGAAGTTTCCTTGGTCACGCCGGATTTTATAGGGGGTTCATTAAGGACTTCTCAAAAATTTCTCAGCCTCTGACTAATTTATTACAAAAATATACCATTCGTTTTTTATGATGATTGTGTAGAAGCATTTGAAATACTTAAGAAAGCATTGATTTCTGCACCTATCGTTCAGCCACCTGATTGGAATTTACCCTTTGAAATTATGTGTGATGCTAGTGATTATGCGGTAGGTGTTGTTCTAGGGCAAAGAGTTGATAAGAAATTAAATGTTATTCAATATGCTAGTAAAATTCTAGACAATGCCCAGAGAAATTATGCTACTACTGAAAAAGAATTCTTAGCAGTTGTATTTGCTTGTGATAAGTTCAGACCTTATATTGTTGATTCTAAAGTAACTATTCACACCGATCATGCTGCTATTAAATATCTTATGGAAAAGGAAGATGCTAAACCTAGACTTATTAGATGGGTTCTCTTGCTACAAGAATTTGATTTGCATATTATTGATAGAAAGGGAGCTGAGAACCCCGTTGCAGACAACTTGTCTACGTTAGAAAATGTTCTTGATGACCCACTACCTATTGATGATAGCTTTCCTGATGAACAACTAAATGTCATAAATGCTTCTACTGCTACTCCATGGTATGCTGATTATGCTAATTACATTGTTGCTAAGTTTATACCACCTAGTTTCACATACCAGCAAAAGAAAAAGTTTTTCTATGATTTAAGACATTACTTCTGGGATGACCCACATCTTTATAAAGAAGGAGTAGATGGTGTTATTAGACGTTGTGTACCTGAGCATGAACAGGAACAGATCCTACGCAAGTGCCACTCCGAGGCTTATGGAGGACACCACACTGGGGATAGAACTGCACATAAGGTATTGCAATCCAGTTTTTATTGGCCTACTCTCTTCAAGGATGCCCGTAAGTTTGTCTTATCTTGTGATGAATGTCAAAGAATTGGTAATATTAGTAGACGTCAAGAAATGCCTATGAATTATTCACTTGTTATTGAACCATTTGATGTTTGGGGATTTGATTATATGGGGCCGTTTCCTGCCTCTAATGGATATACACATATTTTAGTTGCTATTGATTACGTTACTAAGTGGGTAGAAGCTATTCCAACTAGTAGTGCCGATCATAACACTTCTATTAAGATGCTTAAAGAAGTTATTTTTCCGAGGGTTGGAGTCCCTAGATATTTAATGACTGATGGTGGTTCACATTTTATTCAGGGTGCTTTCCGTAAAATGCTTGCTGAGTATGATGTTAATCATAGAATTGCATCTCCTTATCACCCACAGTCTAGTGGTCAAGTAGAATTGAGTAATAGAGAACTCAAATTAATTTTGCAAAAGACTGTTAATAGATCTAGAAAGAATTGGTTGAAGAAACTTGATGATGCATTATGGGCCTATAGAACTGCATATAAAAATCCTATGGGTGTGTCTCCGTATAAAATGGTTTATGGAAAAGCATGTCACTTACCTCTCGAACTAGAATATAAGGCATATTGGCCATTAAAGAGCTCAACTATGATTTCAAACTTGCCGGTGAGAAGAGGTTATTTGACATAGCTCACTGGATGAATGGAGAACCCAAGCCTATGAGAATGCTAAATTGTTTAAAGAAAAGGTTAAAAGATGGCATGACAAAAGAATACAGAAGCGTGAGCTTAATGTAGGTGATTATGTATTGCTATACAACTCTCGTTTAAGATTTTTTGCAGGAAAACTTCTCTCTAAATGGGAAGGTCCTTACATTATCGAGGAGGTCTATCGTTCCGGTGCCATAAAAATCAACAACTTCGAAGGCACAAATCCGAAGGTGGTGAACGGTCAAAGAATTAAACATTATATCTTAGGTAATCCTATAAATGTTGAAACCAATGTTATTGAAACCGTAACCCCGGAGGAATACATAAGTGACAATTTCCAGAACGTTTCAGACTCCGAAAAGGAATAGGTATGTGGTACGGTAAGTAAACCGACTCCAAAACAGTTCTAATGGCAATTTTTGTCCGTTTGGGAATATTTAGAAAAATAGAAAAATAAGAAGCAGTCCGGGAAGGACACGAGGACTCCACGAGGGTGGAGGGCGCGCCCCCTGCCTTGTGGGAACCTCGTGCGCTCTCCGGACTCCGTTTTCTTGCACGATACGTATTTTGGTCGGTAAAAATTCATTATATAATCTCCTGAAGGTTTTGACTCCTGTATCACGCAAATATCCTCTATTTTCGTTTTGAGCCGTTTTCCTGACAGATCTAGATCATCATGACGTCTCCAAGCGCCCCCAAGGACAAGTTCTTCGAGAAGGTCATCAACCCCTACCTCGCGGAGGTGCTGCAATACCCTCAAACCATTGAGATGCGTGATGGGTTGCTGCACATCCACGATGTTGAGGGACCAAGGAGGACCGGAAGCGTGGAGACGAGGCTCGAAGCAATAAAGCAACAAGTTTTCAAGTGCCAGGAGATGGTGGAGCGTGGACTTGACTCCAATCACATAATGATCACGGAGTTCACCAACAACCACAAGCTGGATGCCAAGGACATTGGGGAGGCCATCTTCAAGCTCCACGAGAAAATCGAGCACCTCCAAGCCCAAATCTATGACGTGCAAAACCAAAACTGTGAGTATGAATATAGATTCAAGAGAATGAGTTTGGCTGCAGATTTGAGGATCCCGGAGACTCGATCATCCTTCTATGATGGTGAGCCTATGCCTTGGAAGATGGACGACAAGCCTACATCATCAATAACTCGACCATCTTCTTCACCAGCAAAGGAGACATAAACACATGGGTATGGGCACTCCCCTTGGCAACTGCCAAGCTTGGGGGAGGTGCCCCGGTATCGTATCACCGTCACATCTCTATCTTTACCGTTTTTCTTAGTTCGATCCTTTTAAGTATTATCTTGATCTAGTAGAATAAAGTTTTTAGTATGATCTAGCTTTGAGTTTTGCTTTATGATCCCTTTATGTAATCGAGTCCGTGAGCTATATAATAAAGATTAGTGTTGAGTCAAGGGCTTGATTATCTTGCTATGATCTTGAGTGAATAAAAGAAAAAGAAAGAATAAAACGAAAGAAAGAGATCATATTGATCTTATGGAGAGTAATGACTTCACATAGAAGGAGTATGATGATTAAAAGTTGTTGAGAGTTGACAAACATAGTTTTGGTCATCGTTGCAATTAATAGGAAGTAATAAAGAAAGAGAGGTTTCACATATAAATATACTATCTTGGACATCTTTTATGATTGTGAGCACTCATTAAAATATGACATGCTAAAGAGTTGATGTTGGACAAGGAAGACAACGTAATGGGTTATGTTTTCTTATATCTGAGATAAAGTATATTGTCATGGATCATCCAGCATGTTGAGCTTGCCTTTCCCCCTCATGCTAGACAAATTCTTTGCACCAAGTAGAGATACTACTTGTGCTTCCAAATATCCTTAAACCTAGTTTTGCCATGAGAGTCCACCATATCTACCTATGGATTGAGTAAGATCCTTCAAGTAAGTTGTCATCGGTGCAAGCAATAAAAACTCTCTAAATATGTATGATTGATTAGTGTGGAGGAAATAAGCTTTATACGATCTTGTGATGTGGAAGAAATAAAAGCGACGGACTGCATAATAAAGGTCCATATCACCAGTGGCAATATAAAGTGACGTTCTTTCGCATTAATATTTTGCGCATCCAACTCTGAAAGCGCATGGCAACCTCTGCTTCCCTCTGTGAAGGGCCTATCTTTTACATTTATCTTCTACCTTATGCAAGAGTCATGGTGATCTTCACCTTTCCTTTTTACATTTTATCCTTTGGCAAGCACAGTGTGTTGGAAAGATCCTGATATATATATCTAATTGGATGTAAGTTAGCATGAACTATTATTGTTGACATTACCCTTGAGGTAAAAGGTTGGGAGGCGAAACTATAAGCCCCTATCTTTCTCTGTGTCCGATTAAAACTCCATAACCACAAGTATTGCGTGAGTGTATGCAATTGTGGAAGACTAAATGATAGTTGAGTATGTGGGCTTGCTGGAAAGCTCTGACATAGACTCTTTCTGATGTTTTGATAAATTGCAATTGCTTCAATGACTGAGATTATAGTTTGTTGGTTCTCAATGAAGTTTCTGATTCATACTTGACATTGTGAATAGATTATTACTTGTGCATAAGAACTCATATGACAATATCCATATATGTTGCTGTTATAAGAATGATCATGATGCCCTCATGTTCATATTTTATTTTATCGACACCTCTACCTCTAAACATGTTGACATATTTATCGTTATCGGCTTCCGCTTGAGGACAAGCGAGGTCTAAGCTTGGGGGAGTTGATACGTCCATTTTGCACCATGCTTTTATATAGATATTCATTGCACTATGGGCTGTTATTACACATTATGTCACAATACTTATGCCTATTCTCTCTTATTTTACAAGGTTTACATAAAGAGGGAGAATGCCGGCAGCTGGAATTCTGGGCTGGAAAAGGAGCAAATATTAGAGACCTATTCTGCACAACTCCAAAAGTCCTGAAACTCCACGGAAGTTGTTTTTGGAAATAATAAAAAATACTGAGCAAAGAAAATACCAGAGGGGGCCCACACCTTGGCCACGAGGGTGGGGGGCGCGCCCTACCCCCCTGGGCGCGCCCCCCTGCCTCGTGGGCCCCCTGGTGGCCCTCCGGTGCCCATGTTCTGCTATATGAGGTCTTTCGTCCGAGAAGAAATCATAAGCAAGCTTTCCGGACGAGACTCCCCCGCCACGAGGCGGAACCTTGGCGGAACCAATCTAGGGCTCTGGCAGAGCTGTTCTGTCGGGGACACTTCCCTCCGGGAGGGGGAAATCATCGCCATCGTCATCACCAACGCTCCTCTCATTGGGAGGGGGCCAATCTCCATCAACATCTTCACCAGCACCATCTCCTCTCAAACCCTAGTTCATCTCTTGTATCCAATTCTTGTCTCCACGTCTGGGATTGGTACCTGTAGGTTGCTAGTAGTGTTGATTACTCCTTGTAGTTGATGCTAGTTGGTTTATTTGGTGGAAGATCATATGTTTAGATCCATTATGCATATTAATACCCCTCTGATTATGAACATGAATATGATTTGTGAGTAGTTACGTTTGTTCCCGAGGACATGGGAGAAGTCTTGCTATTAGTAGTCATGTCAATTTGGTATTCGTTCGATATTTTGATGAGATGTATGTTGTCTCTCCTCTAGTGGTGTTATGTGAACGTCGACTACATGACACTTCACCATTGTTTGGGCATAGAATAAGGCATTGGGAAGTAATAAGTAGATGATGGGTTGCTAGAGTGACAGAAGCTTAAACCCTAGTTTATGCATTGCTTCGTAAGGGGCTGATTTGGATCCATATGTTTCATGCTATGGTTAGGTTTACCTTAATACTTCTTTTGTAGTTGTGGATGCTTGAAATAGGACTTAATCATAAGTGGGATGCTTGTCCAAGTAAGGACATCACCCAAGCACCGGTCGACCCACATATCAAATTATCAATGTACCGAACGCGAATCATATGAACGTGATGAAAACTAGCTTGACGATAATTCCCATGTGTCCTCGGGGGCGCTTTCCTATATATAAGAGTCTGTCTAGGCTTGTCCTTTGCTACAAAAAGGATTGGGCCACCTTGCTGCACTTTATTTACTTTTGTTACTTG
The DNA here is from genome assembly GCF_018294505.1 of Triticum aestivum. Lineage (NCBI taxonomy): Eukaryota > Viridiplantae > Streptophyta > Magnoliopsida > Poales > Poaceae > Triticum > Triticum aestivum. Next base: position 230,976,518 of record NC_057802.1, on the reverse strand, counting down.
TTGCTTGTTACAAATTATCTTATCACAAAACTATCTGTTACCTATAATTTCAGTGCTTGCAGAGAATACCTTGCTGAAAACCACTTATCATTTCCTTCTGCTCCTCGTTGGGTTCGACACTCTTACTTATCGAAAGGACTACGATAGACCCCCTATACTTGTGGGTCATCAAGCGCGGTGCTCGTCGTTGAGCGAGAGGAGGACGGACACAAATTCCCACTTCAGAAACCGGTATACTACGTATCCACTATCCTCACACCATGCAAATCCCGGTACCCTCATTACCAAAAGATAGCATATGCGGTCTTCATGGCATCCTGGAAGCTATGACACTACTTCCAAGAGTGCTCGATCACAGTGGCTTCTGAAGTACCACTCAATGACATAATAAACAACCGCGACGCTACGGGCCGGATTGCCAAGTGGGCCATTGAGCTCCTGCCATTTGACATAGCATACAAACCACGCCGAGCCATTAAATCCCAAGTATTGGCCGACTTCGTCGCCGAATGGACAGAGGACGAACTCCCTAAAGAGTACGATACATATTCCAACTAGGTCATGCACTTCGATGGCTCTAAAATGCTGGCCGGCTTAGGAGCGGGCGTTGTCTTAACGTCCCCCACTGGAGACACAGTCGAGTACGTACTCCAAATATTATACACAGACTCCAATAATGTAGCCGAATACAAGGTCTTATTGCACGGTCTTCGGATGGCTGCCTCCATGGGCATACATTGCCTGGAGGTGCGCGGCGATTCAAATCTTGCAATATCCAAATAAATGGAGACTTCGACACCAAAGATCCAAAGCTGGCGGCCTATCGTAACGCCATACTCAAAATATCAGCTCGGTTCGAGGGACTCGAGTTTCATCATGTGGCTTGAGAAAGTAATCAAGCGGCGGATGTCCTTGCTCGCATTGGCGCCAATCGTGACCCCGTCCCACCTAACATCTTTCTGGAAAGGCTCTTCAAGCCATCCGTGGTGTGGCAGGGTCAGAGCAGCAACACCAGTCCGGATCCGATTATACCCCCAGACTCCGAACACAATACCAATATCATCGGGGGCTCAGCCACCAAAATAACACCATCGGCACATCTAATAATGGCAATAATTGCCCCATGGACCGAACCCTTCTTGTCCTACCTTAATACGCGAGAGCTCCCTGAGGATTAGAATGAGGCTCGCTGCATTGTTCGACGCTCGAAAGCCTACAACGTCCACGACGGAGAGCTCTACAAGAAAAGCGCTACCGGAGTCCTCGAAAGATGTATCTCCGAAGAAGAGGGACGGCAGCTCCTGGCCGAAATCCATGCTGGTCTCGGCGGTCACCACACCGCGGCTCGGGCCCTTGTAAGTAAAGCCTTCTGTACAGGTTTATTTTGGCCGATGCCCCGAGCAGATGCACATGACTTTATCCAATGTTGTGTCGGATGCCAGCTTTTCGCCAATCAAAGCCATAGGCCGCCTACCGCTCTACAAACAATCCCCATTACTTGGCCTTTCGCGGTTTGGGGGCTTGATATGGTCGGACCCCTTAAAGGAGGAAGCCATAAGAAAAAATATCTGCTGGTCATGGTAGATAAATTCACCAAGTGGATAGAGGCCAAACCAGTTAAAACGGCCAAAGCCGGACCAGTGATAGACTTTATATCCGGTGTCGTGCACCTTTATGGTGTCCCACATAGCATCATCACCGATAACAGCTCCAATTTTACAGCTGATGAAGTGAAAACCTGGTGTGCTAACCTGGCCATTAAGCTCGATTACGCCTCCGTCTATCACCCACAAACGAACGGTCAAGTCGAACGAGCTAATGGCCTTATCATGAGCGGCATTAATCCTAGACTAGTGCGGTCTTTGAAAGAATCAGACAAGCACTGGGTTGAGGAGCTCGACTCCGTACTCTAGGGGCTGCGGACCACGCCCAATCGCACTACCGGATACACACCATTCTTCGTGGTGTACGGCGCAGAGGCCGTTTTGCCCCGCGACATCATTCATGACTCACGTCAAGTGCGCATGTATGAAGAGAGAGAGAGAGAGAGGCCGAGCATGATCCGCAGGACAGTCTAGATGCCCTATAGGAGGAGCGCGACGTCGCAAAAGCCCGTTCTGCATTCTATCAACAATAGGCTTGCAGATACCAAAGCAGAGAAGTGCGGGCCAAGACTTATAATGTTGGTGAACTCGTTCTACGCTTGCCAGGAAAGAAAAAGGACAAACTCAAGCCCAAGTGGGAGGGTCCCTTCATCATAGATGAAGTTCTCACTGGAGGAGCGTACGGCCTGCATGATGCATCGGACAATCGCTTAGAGCCGAACCCGTGGAATGCCGCTAGACTCCGAAGATACAACGCCTAGAGCCGTACTCTTTGTTCGTCTTCTTCTCCCTTTGTTTCCATTTTTTCTCTCTTTAACTTTTTCTCTAGCTCTATAGCTCTTGTGCGGCCGAACTGCACACCTATGACGTACACAACCTTAAATGTATACGCTCATAATACCTGGGGGCTTCTTTTATAGAAGCTTATTATTATTTTCCGAGCATCAAGCTCACCACATATGTGTCGTTTCCTCATATGTACCTTTTCTTCGCCATTAGCACCGTTATGACTTAAGTTTTTGCCAAGCTGGGTTGCCTGGCTCCTGTGCTTATGCCCTATGTTCCCGTTTGTTCGGCTAGGGCATAAAGGGAGCACCTCTGCGATTGTTACAGCCGGGTCATCCGGACTTGTACCTCAGACTGGGTGAAGCCGAAAGCTAGCATTCTTAAGGGAATATTCGGGCGGCGGACTAAAGACGTTATACCCTAATTACACTGTGAACCCCCAGATGTTACGTATACTGCAATTTTTCAATCCCAGTTCGGGCATGCTACTAACGCATGTTCACCCAGGGAAAGGAACCCTTAACAGAACTATTCTCCCTGGAAGATGTTTCTTAAAATCAACAAGTAATATAACATAGCTAGCCGGATAGAACTTGTCTGTTCAAGCAACTATGACCCCTACGCCTGGTTTCCATGCATACCCCGGTCTATATTGCCGCTCCGGTATTCGGAAACACTCCGCAGCTTCGGCTCCAGAGGTCGAAGCGAAAAGGTTTGCCATGACAATGGCTTTACAATCCGGCTAGGGACAAATTTGTCAATTGAAGTACATAGTCACTTGGACTCAAAAACTTTTTCCTCTATGCCGCCTAACAGGCTGTCTAGCTTACAATCCTCTTGGGACAACTTGGCAGCTATCTTTACTTGGTCATATACCAAACTAGCAGGAATTTCTTGTCCATCTGACCCCCGAGGTCCGACCCGGGCCATATTATTCAGATCAAGCTTGGTGTACCGTGTTTTCACCATGGCCTAGGGCTCTCGCGTACCTTCTCGGTAGGCCGATATCTTCCATAATCGGAAACACCGCTGAGCTCCTTGGAATAGCTTCACAAGCTCCTCCATACTTCCTGGAGGGGAGGCGGATTGCCACACAACATTGGCAATGCTCCGCATTGCTTGCCGAGCTCACTCGTGCACTTGGGACAACTCTTGCAGCAGATCGCCTTGAGATCCCGACATTTCCTCTTCAGGACAGCCAGTCAGCATACCTGCAGACATAAATCTGTCAGCTCATTTCTTTGCTGAATTACACAGAGGTAAGTTCAAAAGTATACTGAATATGCCGCCTCGTAGCCTCCTATTTTCGGCGTCAGCTAGCTGGGCTCGTACATCTTTTAGTTCTTCGCCCAACAGGGTGTTGGAATCCTGCAACTTGTTCTTATCATCCCTGATCCGTGTCAACACACGTTCGCCTGCGGCCAGTTGCCTTTTGGCCTGTTGTTTACCCGCCTTCGCGACTTTCAGTTCCTCTTTCAGTTGATCTACTGATCCTGTCATCGGAAATGCAACAGTATTAACATTACTGGTACATGATTATACTTTTTCTGGATGGAGGGGAACATTACCAGGCGGTGCCTCCTTGGACTTCTCCAGTTCGGCGGTAACAACAGCTAGCTGAGTCTGACACTTTTCCAGCTCATGAGATATCATGTTGTTCTTCTCTGTGAGTACCTGATTATACAATGATCCTTAAATCAGTAGTTTCAACTGTTTCAAGTCTCGGGGGCTACTGGTACATGATTACCAGATCTGTACAATGCGTACTTACCCGCATATCTTTCAAATACACTCGGCGTGGTATTCGGCACGCCGGAGAACTATCGGTCTGAAGAGATAACCTTCCAAGTGGCCCCTTTCAACAGTTGATATCACGCCCTATTGGGGCGAGATGCATTCAGACGCTTCCAAGCTATACCTCATTACGGGTACATGAAGCTCAAGATGCCCGGGCCCAACGGTATTATCACTCCCGCCGGTGATCCGGACATAGCACTCCACGCCGAAAACAAAACCGCATCCCTGGCCCTCAAGGCACTGTCCGAGACCCTCACGGACGAAGAGTTAAGCGCACTATGTTCCATGGTGGATAGGAACGACGTAATCCTTGATAAGCGACCCAAATCCACCTCCTTCAAACCAGCAGACGAAATAGTCAAATTTCAAGTCCACCCGACGTACCCCAAGAAGACAGCTTCCATCGGGGCACAACTGGACCCAACGGTTGACGCCGCACTACGTGTCACGACCGGTTTTTCAATAAAATATTTATTGAGAGACCAATCCCTTTTACGGACCAGTAAAGAAGAATTCCTTCTCACTGGTAGACAATGTCTTGGTCACAGAAGAAAAGTACCAGGAGTACTGAATATAATACAAGGTTGAGCGGGGACTGCTCAACAATTTATTACATGCACGCCGAATAAACATAACGGCGGATAGGGTGGCATAACTACTAACTCACGATAACAACGGTGGTGGGAATGTCATAGCGGAGCGGGTGATATGACTCCTGCAAACTACGGCTCTTCGAGCGTCGGGGAGAAGCTCGAGGAGGTTTATTGCGGGTGGCGGAAGCGTAAATAATACAAGTGACCAATATCCAGGATCGCGCAGGACTGACTGGGATTCCTCTAGGCGTCGGACTCACTATCAAACTCTTCATCCAAGAGATCGCCTTTGTCAACATCTGGCCAAACAAGCCAGGTGAGTACTATGAAAGTACTCGCAAGACAGTTCGGACATAAGATATAACAAATGTAAACATGGAGCATATGAACAGATTAACAAGTGCGTTCAGACATAGAGACAATAATGCATGGGAAAATGACAGAGAAGTCGGGCGGTAGTCCTCCCGAAATCCCAAAATAAATACTGGGTGCCAAACGAGGGTCTGAATGACTCCTCGAGAGGAAACTGCAAGAATAATAATGCCGCAGTCGGGCGTCGGGGCGACACCACATAAAGGGCTTATAACAGAAAATAAAAGACAGTGCGTGCCACAGTCAGACGTCTGAGCGATATCACATAAAGGGCTCATATTGAAAGTAAGAGACAAACATGCCATAGTCGGACGTCTGAGCGACATCACATAAAGGGCTTATATTGAAAGTAAGAGACAAACATGCCACAGTCGGACGTCTGAGCGACATCACATAAAGGGCTTATATTCATAACTTAGTAGCTCATGAATTTTAAATCATATCAAGAGAATAATCAGACATGAGACAAACAACAGGGTTAGTCCATCCACAGGAATAACGTTCAGCCAAGTTTACTACTCTAGCTCACTTACCGGAAAGAAGAATATACCACGAGGTTATGACATAGACATGGATACGCTGATCACGATACTTGACCTTGGATACGATTACTCGGAAGGATTTGACTCTGTAGAGTTTGTACTTTAACCACAGCCAACGGATTTCAGTAGTCACGGGGACTAGTTCCGTTTACGGTGTTTTGGAAGAAACACATCTAACCAGTACACACCCATTCAACAATCCGAAGTCAGGAATCACCGTCGGCAACGTTCAAGAAAAACCTTGAGACGGGGAGGCTACAACCTCGCGTAGCATGGGATCAAATTTCTATACGCACGCTCTAAGGGGTGCCCCCCTCTCGGTCCCAACCGGAAACACCCATGCCCCCTGACCGGATGACTGGCTTTAATCCAGGGCCATGGAACCATCATCCCGGCCCCTCTGTTTGGTGTGTACACGGAAAGAGGTTACCAACTTACTAAACCGCATTCTGGCAGAAAACAAGTGGCAGCACGGAAGGGGGAAGAACGATAACGTGACTCCGTCCGCGTTAACGTCAGAGATTATGGATGACGCAAGGCTGGCATGCTACAACAAAACCACCTTACTGCCCTTCATGTCACCACATGACTAGGCCATCTCTCATCAGAGATCACAGTAACTTTGGAACACACGGGTAGTTGCCTCACAAGCAATGAGATACTCACCGATACTCATATGCCACGCACAACCTTTCACGCAAACAAGAAAAACACCTATCATATCAAAGGTTCAAACATGCTTGCCTGGTTCGGAGAAGTCGGAGTCTAGCTCGGCGAAGTTCGCGGCTCCGTCACCTCTTCCGGAACCTACGGTATAGCGAAAAGGCATACTAATGTGAAAACCAACGCGTGCATAAAAGTTGTTCCAACTTTTTTCCAAATAAATCCCATAAAAAACTAGACACAATTATAAGACTGTCAGAAAAAGAATCACTCAAAAATCACTTTTTATTAAAAAGTTATAAGGGTTTCTGTCCAGGGACTCATCTGTAATGAAACAGAGAAGTTCCAGGGGCCTAACTGAGAAAACAGAAAACGGTTCGAAGAGAAACGCGCCAGCCCACAGAGAAGACGTACTCTGCCCGAAGGCGCCAACAGAAAAGGCTTCGGGGGTGATAGAAGAGAGGCTGACGTGGGGGTCCACATGTCAGGTTTGAAAAACCTCGCCGGCGCCCGAAGGCTGCGGAGGTCGCCGGCGTCGAACCACGGCGAGTCAGGGAGATCGGAGTGTACCAAGAGTATCAGCGTGCCCTTCCGCGTCGGTGGGTGGTGGACTTGGGTGTCGGGGAGCACCGCGTCGACGGCGACACTTTCTCCGGCGGACGGCGCCTCGGGCGATGGTGGGGAACTCCGGTGGTGTGCTGCAAACTTTGAATTGAAGTGCGGGTCAGAAGGAGGGATGCACTAGGGAGCTACTGGCAAGAGATGGGAGGCAGAGGTGCACGCACGGGAGCGAATCGAGCTGGATCCCGTGGCGGGTCGCGGCGGCCGGAGTCGAGGAAGGAGACTCCCTCGGGGCTCTTCCAGTGGCTAGGCAGGGTCTTGGTGGAGTGCAGAGGTGGTGTGGGTACTAGCTGGAGCTCGGGGCCTCTATTTATAGGCGGCTCGAGGGGGTGGCCGTGAACGGGGTTGCTCCGGCGAGCAATTACGGCGAGGCAGTGGCTGGGCAAGGAGTTTAGGTGGCCAGGCAGCATCAGTGAGGTGTACTGGTGCCGTTCCCCCGCTAGTCCTGGTCGGTCTTGGCGTAATGGCGCCGGTCCATGGTGGGGTGGCCGCACGGGCACGACGGCGGCAGAGAGCGCGCTCCGCGCCCAGCGGTTCACGACGAGGGTGGCAGCGCGCACTGGGGAGTGGAAGACCACGCGGAGATCTCCGGTGGTTTGGGCGGTGCTGGGTGGCGCTGTCTGCGCTGCGCCTCTCTCTGGCGGCCGCAAAGCCGCCGCTGGCGTCGGTCACGGGGCGGCGCACCTCCTCCAGCTCGTCGCCGACGCCCGCAAGCATCCAGGCGCTCGTGCGGTGCAGAGGACAAGGAGGAGGGGACAGGAAACACGGCGACGCCGGGCACTGGCGAGATCGACAACAGACACTGAAGAAAACGACAGTGATTCAGACACTGTTAACTGAATTTGACTGAACCTTATAGAAACAGTGTCCAGTAGGTGTTCGACGAAATGATTTGGTATGAAGAAAATTTTTCCTGGGGCTGGGACTTGGTGAGGTGACCTCTCAATGCACCCAGAGGATGCCTGATTTTTCTCAGAATTTTTGGAGAAAGATTTGAATGAATTTCATCAAATTTGGCAAATCTGGTCCAAACTTGCAGCTAGTATAGTTTGAATAGTTTGAACTGAAGATCACTGGATCTTCATGGATCTTGGTTGAGGGTTCAAAGGACTAGGAAGGGAAATTGGTTTGGGGGCAAAAATCAAAACAGAAAGGGTAGCTCCTTTGTAAAACTCCAAGAGCTAGAATAGAAGGTAGAAATTGTTTTGATAAGAAATAAATGGGAAAATTTTTATGGAGAGGTCCAACTTGCTGGATTTGGAGTAAATCATGATCCAAAGATGAGGAAAGGTTTATGAGAGTGGATTTGCACTAAGGTCATGGCAAGAGAGATTTGTTGAAAGGGGCAAAGAATCATTCCAAAAGCCATAGGGCAATTTCAAAGGAATTTTCAAAAGGCATTTTTCCCAAGTGAAAAGAATTTTGGTTTGAGTCCAAAATAAAAAGAAAGAACCTCCAATACCAAAATCAAGTCTTGGGTGAATCCAAATAAAACCCTTGCCAAACAAATATTTGGAAAGGGAGGGTTCTTTTGAAGAAAAATTTAAAACACCTCCCTCAAGTCAAATAAATTTTTTGAAAAGGCCAAATAAAATTTTGGGTGTCACAACACCTACCCCCTTAGGAATAATCTCGTCCTCGAGATTTTAGCTGATCCTCGAATAGATATGGATATTCTGCCTGAAGAAAATCTTCCCTTTCCCATGTAGCTTCATCCTCAGTGTGGTTGCTCCACTAAACTTTGAAAAACTTAGTTGTTTTCTGTCGGGTCCTCCGTTCAGACACTTCCAGTATCTTTACTGGCCTCTCTCTGTAGGTGAGGTCTGGTTGTACATCAATGCTCTCATGAGATACATGCTTCTCCGGGTTACTTACACATCTTCTCAATTGTGAGACGTGGAATACGTCATGGACGTTTGATAGCTCCTTGGGTAGGTCTAGTTGCTAGGCTACCGTGCCTCTTCGTGCAATTATACAGAATGGTCCAATAAATCTCGGGGCTAGCTTCCCCTTAATTTTGAACCGTTGCAGGCCCCTCATAGGAGACACTGGTAGGTATACGGAATCACCGGGTTCAAAGCTGACCTCACGATGTTTTTGATCGTAGTAGCTCTTTTGTCGGCTCTGTGCTGTCTTGAGTCTGTCCCTGATCTGTTTAACTTTCTCCTCGGCCTCCTTGAGCATGTCTGGGCCGAAGATACGACTGTCACCTGTTTCTTACCTATTCAGTGGGGTACGACACCTCCGTCCGTACAATGCTTCAAGGGTGCCATTTGCAAGCTGGCTTGGTAACTGTTGTTGTAACTCGGCATACGGCAAACTCTCTTCCCAACTGGATCCATAGGTGAGCACACAGGCTCTCAGCATATCCTCTAGGATTTGGTTCACACGTTCCGTTTGTCCATCAGTCTGAGGGTGGTACGCTGTACTGAAAGCTAGCTGCGTGCCCAGAGCTTGTTGCAGGTGATCCCAAAATTTGGAGACAAATTGGGTGCCTCGGTCGGATATTATAGTCTTTGGGACTCCATGCAAACAAACTATACGAGAGAGATAAAGCTTGGCCAGCCTTTGTGTGGAGTAGGCAGTCTTCACGGGAATGAAATGAGCAACCTTGGTTAGTCGGTCAGTGATGACCCATATGGCGTCATTTCCGCGTTGTGATCGAGGTAGTCCGACAATGAAGTCCATTCCTATTTCATCCCATTTCCACTCCGGTATCCTGTTTGGCTGGAGTAGCCCTGCTGGCTTTTGATGCTCGGCCTTGATGCGCTGACATGAATTGCAACAAGTAATAGATGTGGCTATATCCCTTTTCATACCGTGCCACCAAAATCTTTCCTGAATGTCCTTGTACATTTTGGTTCCTCCAGGGTGGATCGAGTATGGAGCGGTGTGGATTTCGGTTAGGGTTTGTTGCTTGAGTTCCTCAATGTTAGGTACGCAAAGTCTGTCTCCGTACCATAATATTCCTTCACTGTCTGTGACGAACTCTGAAGCCTTACCAAGGTTCATTTTCTTTCTTATACCTTCGATGCTGGGATGTCCCTGTTGAGCCTTCTTAATTTGTTCCACTAGGGTGGGTTGTATCACCAGATTTGATATGGTGCCCTCAGAGACTAACACCATGTTGAGCCTAGCGAACTCTTGCTGAAACTCAGGCCTCAAGTTTTGTGGACCGTCGTTGTCCGGGCTGGAGTTTCGACTAAGGGCATCGGCCACTACATTTGCTTTCCCTGGATGGTAGTGAATACCGACATCATAGTCCTTGACCAATTCCAACCAGCGTCGTTGGCGTAAGTTTAGCTCTGGTTGAGTGAAAATATATTTAAGGCTCTTATGGTCCGTATATATTTCACAGCGATTTCCCAATAGAAAGTGCCTCCACTCCTTGAGTGCATGTATGACTGCTGCTAGCTCCAAGTCATGTGTTGGGAAATTTTCCTCATGTTTTCGCAGCTGCCTGGAGGCATACGTGACAACTTTGCCATCCTGCATTAGTACACACCCGAGACCCTTTCGGGAGGCGTCACAATACACTTCAAAACTCTTGTGTATGTCTGGCACAGTTAAGACCGGTGCGGTTGTTAGTTTCTTCTTGAGTTCTTGGAAGCTTTTCTCGCATGCTTCCGTCCATACAAATTTCTTGTCTTTATTGAGCAACTGTGTTATTGGTTTTGCCACAGTGGAGAATCCTTCAATAAAACTTCTGTAATATCCGGCCATTCCCAGGAAACTCCGCACATCTGTCACGTTGGCGGGTGGCTTCCAGTCAAGTATGGCTTTGACTTTCTCTGGGTCTACGGCCACGCCTTCTTCGTTTAATATGTGGCCTAGGAAACCAACTTGTCTTAGCCAAAATTCACACTTGCTAAATTTGCCATACAACTAATGTTTCCTCAATTCTCCCAAAACAATTCTGAGATGCTCAGCATGCTCTTCCAGTGTCCTTGAGTAAACCAGAATATCGTCAATGAACACCACAACAAATTTGTCCATGAATTTCATGAACACTTTGTTCATGAGGTGGACGAAATATGCGGGGGCGTTCGTTAGTCCAAAAGGCATCACTGTGAACTCATATAACCCATATCTGGAAGTGAATGCTGTCTTGGGGATATCTTCTGTCCGTACTTTCAATTGGTGATATCCCGATCTCAAATCAATTTTTGAGAACACCTTGGCTTGTGCGAGCTGGTCAAACAAATCATTTATCCGTGGCATCGGATATTTGTTTTTGATGGTGACCATATTGAGATCTCGATAGTCTATACACAGTCTCAGTGTCCCATCCTTTTTCTTGGCGAATAATACTGGCGAACCCCATGGTGAGGAGCTGGCTCGAATAAATCCTTTGTCCAATAATTCCTTTATCTGCTTCTTCAACTCCTCCAATTCTGAGGGTGCCATTCTATAAGGTTTCTTATAGATGGGAGCGGTGCCAGGTGCTAGTTCGATGCTGAACTCTATCTCTCGGTCTGGTGGCATGCCTGGTAGCTCTTCAGGAAATACGTCAGGGAACTTGCATACCACTGGAACTTTTCTCAGTTCTGAAATGTCCACTTTGTTTAGCTTTGGTTGCCGTGACCGTGGCCTTTCTTGAGTTGTAACCTTTATTGTCTTGCCATGATGGTGAGTGAGAATCACGGTCCGATTGAAACAGTCAATGAATCCTTTGTTGGTGGTCAACCAGTCCATCCCTAAAATGACATCCAGTCCTTTATTTTCCAACACGATGAGATTTGCTTGGAACTGTAGTCCTTCGAATTCAATGATCACTCCTTGGCAGTAACTCTGAGCGATTTGCTTATTTCCGGGGGACTTGATGATCATAGATTTTTCCAAGGGAAGTATCGGAAAAGCATGTTGCAAAACAAAACTCTTCGAAACGAACGAATGGGAAGCTCCAGAATCAAACAAAACCGTGGCAGGTACTGTGTTGACAGGGAACGTATCGAGCACGATGTCTGGGGCATTCTGCGCCTCTTCCCTGGTCACATGGTTCAGGTGACCCTTCCTGTGGTTGTTGTTGGGATTGAAATTGTTGCGCTTGGGGGCTGGATTGTTTCCACCATTGTTCGGCTTGGGGGCCGAGTTCCTCAGTTTTGGGCACTGTTTAGCATAGTGCCCTTCTTCTCCACAAGCATAGCATGTGACCCCTGGATGGTACGTGAAGTCCTTGTCCCTGGCATGAAACTGTCTGACAGGCCTTAGATCAGCAGTCGTGGATTTCCTTGCTCCTGTCCTTGGAACCTCAGTCTTGCTTCGGTTGTTGCGAGGGAGGGTCGTCTTGTCCCTTTTCCGCTTACGGATATCCTCCAGGCTGCGGCGCCATTCTCCAAGGTAATGGCCTTGTCAACCAGAGTTTTAAAATCCGGGAAAGTGTGTACCACCAGTTGGCATCTTAGAGCTGGTGCCAGGCCGTCCAGGAATTTTTCCATCTTCTTGTTCTCTGTCATGTGCTCGTCGTAGGCATAACGAGATAGCTGGGTAAACTGACCGTTGTATTCTGTCACTAACATGCCTCTTTGCTTGAGATCGTCAAATTCTCTCTTCTTGATTTTTATGATGCTCCTGGGGATGTGTGCCCCACAAAAGCCTTCCTTGAACTCTTCCCAGGTGATGTTGTGTTCACGGGGATGCATGTGTAGGAAGTTTTCCCACCATGCTGCAGCTGCTCCAGTAAGGTGGTGTGGTGCATAAAGCACCTTCTCATGATCTGAACACTGAGCAATAATCAGCTTCCTTTCGATGTCACGAAGCCAATCATCGGCTTCTAGCGGCTTATCGGTGTGAGCAAACGTTGAAGGGCGGGTCTTCTGTAACTCAGATAACTTGGAATGTGGTTGATAGGGTTCACGGTGGTTTCCCATATTGATGACGTGATTCATCATCTCTTGGTGCTGTTGCTGGCTTTGTTCGAAGAGACGGCATACTTGAGACAGGGCTGCTTCGCTGTCCTGTTGACTGGACTGACCCTGAGTGAAGTTGTTGCTAGTCTGTGTCCCATAAACTTCTTCTGGCTGATTGGACATGGAACGAGTCCACGGACGAGACATTTTTCCAGTCTGGGGTATTATTTTGCAAAACTCATGAGAAGAACTGGGTGGCACAAGGAAAATCTTGCAAAGGCAAAAAAACTTAAAAGACCTCAAGATTTTTCAAGAAAGCATAAACGATTTTGCATGGAGGCGAACTGCTTAACCCAAATCTTACACGCGAAAAGCAAACACACGATACAGCACTCAGGATGTGCGTACACAATCCTGACATGTTATTTAGACTAGCATACTCCTCCGGAAAGCAGCGAACACACTAATACAAACTAGCGTACAGATAAAACACAACATACAAGCAGACATAACGCGCGGCTACTCGGCGCTCTCAGTCGGAGATGGTGACGATGTCCTTTCCCTTGCCGAGGGCAAGACTCAGCGGTGCGGGAGATTCAACCTCCACCTCCTCTCTAGCAGGTTCCTGGCGCGTAGCACTGCGCTGCGGTGATGGTGCGGGGGCGACAGGCGGTGCAGCTCTGACTGGAGTAGGAGCGATGAATCTGTCGAACTCCTCAGTGGTAGGCAGACGGCGAGCAGTGGCCAAAATGGCCAGTGCATAAGATGCTGAGGATGAGACGAATGTCAGAGGCGGTGCCGTGTGAAGAAGCTCCTTCCTGCACGCAGGACCGCCCCGAACTAAGTCCATCCGGGCAGCCACAAGATCGTCCACGAGGTTGTCGAAAGACTCCTCCAGAGCCTTGAGATACTCCACAACCATCTCGATGGCTTCATCTCGCTCTCCCCGATGGCAGGCGAATCCATAGTGACAAGTGTACGGCACATGGCATGGGAGGTAGCGGTAGCGACGAGTCTTCATCGTAGGAAGGATATCCCGAAGGCGAGCTATCGCCTCACGGGCAGCCATCTGCATGGCATGCCTCTCCGTAGGCATGTCCCTTCCCGCAAAACGGAAGTGGCGAGACGCAGAACGTCCTCCCTTGAATTGCACCACGGCTTGGTGCATAGACACGTCGTCGATGAGCTTGTGTTGGTAAAGCGTGAACTCCGGGCGAGTCGCTGGCCCGATCGCGAGCTTGGTGATGGAGATGAGGAGTTTGACAAACCCCTCGGGCACGTTCGTGAACACTCGAGTCTCGCAGTTGCTGCCAGCCATCTACAAAGGTAGGCAAAAGTTCTGAGTAGTCATGTCATAAATTTATGATGACCAACATAAAATAGCTACAATTGCAAAATCCTGAAAAAGCACAAAAGACGCTAATAACCGATTAGCGATCGCACCTAGTGGCTTCCTACAGTCAGCCTGGCTCTGATACCAAGCTTGTCACGACAGGTTTTTCAATAAAATATTTATTGAGAGACCAATCCCTTTTACGGACCAGTAAAGAAGAATTCCTTCTCACTGGTAGACAATGTCTTGGTCACAGAAGAAAAGTACCAGGAGTACTGAATATAATACAAGGTTGAGCGGGGACTGCTCAACAATTTATTACATGCACGCCGAATAATCATAACGGCGGATAGGGTGGCATAACTACTAACTCACGATAACAACGGTGGTGGGAATATCACAGCGGAGCGGGTGATATGACTCCTGCAAACTACAGCTCTTCGAGCGTCGGGGAGAAGCTCGAGGAGGTTTATTGCGGGTGGCGGAAGCGTAAATAATACAAGTGACCAATATCCAGGATCGCACAGGACTGACTGGGATTCCTCTAGGCGTCGGACTCACTATCAAACTCTTCATCCAAGAGATCGCCTTCGTCAACATCTGGCCAAATCAACAAGCCAGGTGAGTACTATGAAAGTACTCGCAAGACAGTTCGGACATAAGATATAACAAATGTAAACATGGAGCATATGAACAGATTAACAAGTGCGTTCAGACATAGAGACAATAATGCATGGGAAAATGACAGAGAAGTCGGGCGGTAGTCCTCCCGAAATCCCAAAATAAATACTGGGTGCCAAATGAGGGTCTGAATGACTCCTCGAGAGGAAACTGCAAGAATAATAATGCCGCAGTCGGGCGTCGGGGCGACACCACATAAAGGGCTTATAACAGAAAATAAAAGACAGTGCGTGCCACAGTCGGACGTCTGAGCGACATCACATAAAGGGCTCATATTGAAAGTAAGAGACAAACATGCCACAGTCGGACGTCTGAGCGACATCACATAAAGGGCATATATTGAAAGTAAGAGACAAACATGCCACAGTCGGACGTCTGAGCGACATCACATAAAGGGCTTATATTCATAACTTAGTAGCTCATGAATTTTAAATCATATCAAGAGAATAATCAGACATGAGACAAACAACAGGGTTAGTCCATCCACAGGAATAACGTTCAGCCAAGATTACTACTCTAGCTCACTTACCGGAAAGAAGAATATACCACGAGGTTATGACATAGACATGGATACGCTGATCACGATACTTGACCTTGGCTACGATGACTCGGAAGGATTTGACTCTGCAGAGTTTGTACTTTAACCACAGCCAACGGATTTCAGTAGTCACGGGGACTAGTTCCGTTTATGGTGTTTTGGAAGAAACACATCTAACCAGTACACACCCATTCAACAATCCGAAGCCAGGCATCACCCTCGGGAACGTTCAAGAAAAACCTTGATACGGGGAGGCTACAACCTCGCGTAGCATGGGATCAAATTTCTATACGCGCGCTCTAAGGGGTGCCCCCCTCTCGGTCCCAACCGGAAACACCCATGCCCCCTGACCGGATGACTGGCTTTAATCTAGGGCCATGGAACCATCATCCCGGCCCCTCTGTTTGGTGTGTACACGGAAAGAGGTTACCAACTTACTAAACCGCATTCTGGCAGAAAACAAGTGGTAGCACGGAATGGGGAAGAACGATAACATGACTCCGTCCGCGTTAACGTCAGAGATTATCGGATGACGCAAGGCTGGCATGCTACAACAGAACCACCTTACTTCCCTTCATGTCACCACATGACTAGGCCATCTCTCATCAGAGATCACAGTAACTTTGGAACACACGAGTAGTTGCCTCACAAGCAACGAGATACTCACCGATACTCATATGCCACGCACAACCTTTCACGCAAACATGCAAAACACCTATCATATCAAAGGTTCAAACATGCTTGCCTGGTTCGGAGAAGTCGGAGTCTAGGTCGGCGAAGTTCGCGGCTCGGTCACCTCTTCCGGAACCTACGGTATAGCGAAAAGGCATACTAACATGAGAACCAACGCGTGCATAAAAGTTGTTCCAAAAAATTTCCAAATAAATCCCATAAAAACTAGACAAAATTATAAGACTGTCAGAAAAAGAATCACTCAAAAATCACTTTTTATTAAAAAGTTATAAGGGTTTCTGTCCAGGGACTCATCTGTAATGAAACAGAGAAGTTCCAGGGGCCTAACTGAGAAAAAGAAAACGGTTCGAAGAGAAACACGCCAGCCCACAGAGAAGACGCACTCTGCCCGAAGGCGCCAACAGAAAAGGCTTCAGGGGTGAAAGAAGAGAGGCTGACGTGGGGGTCCACATATCAGGTTTGAAAAACCTCGCCGGCGCCCGAAGGCTGGAGGTCACCGGCGTCGAACCACGGCGAGTCAGGGAGATCGGAGTGTACCAAGAGTATCAGTGTGCCCTTCCGCGTCGGTGGGTGGTGGACTTGGGTGTCGGGGAGCACCGCGTCGACGGCGACACTTTCTCCGGCGGACGGCGGCTCGGGCGATGGTGGGGAACTCCGGTGGTGTGCTGCAAACTTCGAATTGAAGTGCGGGTCAGAAGGAGGGATGCACTAGGGAGCTACTGGCAAGAGATGGGAGGCAGAGGTGCACGCACGGGAGCGAATCGAGCTGGATCCCGTGGCGGGTCGCGGCGGCCGGAGTCGAGGAAGGAGACTCCCTCGGGGCTCTTCCAGTGGCTAGGCAGGGTCTTGGTGGAGTGCAGAGGTGGTGTGGGTACTAGCTGGAGCTCGGGGCCTCTATTTATAGGCGGCTCGAGGGGGTGGCAGTGAACGGGGTTGCTCCGGCGAGCAATTACGGTGAGGCAGCGGCTTGGCAAGGAGTTTAGGTGGCCAGGCAGCATCAGTGAGGTGTACTGGTGCCGTTCCCCCGCTAGTCCTGGTCGGTCTTGGCGTAATGGCGCCGGTCCACGGTGGGGTGGCCACACGGGCACGACGGCGGCAGAGAGCGCGCTCCGCGCCCAGCGGTTCATGATGAGGGTGGCAGCGCGCACTGGGGAGTGGAAGACCACGCGGCGATCTCCGGTGGCTTGGGCGGCGCTGGGTGGCGCAGTCTGCGCTGCGCCTCTCTCTGGCGGCCGCAAAGCCGCCGCTGGCGTCGGTCACGGGGCGGCGCACCTCCTCCAGCTCGTCGCCGACGCCCGCAAGCATCCAGGCGCTTGTGCGGTGCAGAGGACAAGGGGGAGGGGACAGGAAACACGGCGACGCTGGGCACTGGCGAGATCGACAACAGACACTGAAGAAAACGACAGTGATTCAGACACTGTTAACTGAATTTGACTGAACCTTATAGAAACAGTGTCCAGTAGGTGTTCGACGAAATGATTTGGTATGAAGAAAATTTTTCTTGGGGCTGGGACTTGGTGAGGTGACCTCTCAATGCACCCAGAGGATGCCTGATTTTTCTCAGAATTTTTGGAGAAAGATTTGAATGAATTTCATCAAATTTGGCAAATCTGGTCCAAACTTGCAGCAAGTATAGTTTGAAAAGTTTGAACTGAAGACCACTGGATCTTCATGGATCTTGGTTGAGGGTTCAAAGGACTAGGAAGGGATATTGGTTTGGGGGCAAAAATCAAAACAGAAAGGGTAGCTCCTTTGTAAAACTCCAAGAGCTAGAATAGAAGGCAGAAATTGTTTTGATAAGAAATAAATGGGAAAATTTTATGGAGAGGTCCAACTTGCTGGATTTGGAGTAAATCATGATCCAAAGATGAGGAAAGGTTTATGAGAGTGGATTTGCACTAAGGTCATGGCAAGAGTGATTTGTTGAAAGGGGCAAAGAATCATTCCAAAAGCCATAGGGCAATTTCAAAGGAATTTTCAAAAGGCATTTTTCCCAAGTGAAAAGCATTTTGGTTTGAGTCCAAAATAAAAAGAAAGAACCTCCAAGACCAAAATCAAGTCTTGGGTGAATCCAAATAAAACCCTTGCCAAAAAAAATATTTTGAAAGGGAGGGTTCTTTTGAAGAAAAATTTAAAACACCTCCCTCAAGTCAAATAATTTTTTTGAAAAGGCCAAATAAAATTTTGGGTGTCACACTACGAGCGTTCCTGCGCGAGAACTGGGACATATTCTCCTGGAACCCTTCTGATATGCCAGGAATCCCACACAGGTTGGCCGAACACAGCCTCAATATATTGAAGGGATATAAGCCGGTCAAGCAAACACTGCGGCGCTTTTCCGAACCCAAACGACAAGCTATGGGGGAGGAGCTAGCCAAGTTAATCGAGGCCGGATTCATCAGAGAAATAAAACACCCGGACTGGCTAGCAAACCTGGTGATGGTGTTAAAGAATGATAAATCCTAGCGCATGTGCGTCGATTTCAAAGACCTCAACAAGGCCTGCCCTAAGGATCCCTTCCCCCTCCCCCGCATCGATCAGATTATTGATGCTACTACAGGACACGACTCACTGTGTTTCCTCGACGCATACTCCGGATACCATCAAATCAAAATGAAGGAGTCTGATCAAGCCTTAACGGCATTCATTACCCCATACGGGCCTTTCTGCTTCCACACTATGCCCTTTGGGCTTAAAAACGCCGGCGCGACCTACCAACGCATGATTCAAACATGCGTGGAGAAACAAATTGGCAAGACAGTTGAAGCATATGTGGATGACATCATCATCAAGACTAGGCACGTCGAGTCATTAATAGACGACCTGCATCTCACATTCGACAACCTCCGTACATATGACATCAAGCTCAATCGGGAAAAGTGTGTTTTCGGCGTTCCCGCTGGAAAACTGCTGGGCTTCATCATTTCCAATAGAGGAATTGAGGCAAATCCAGCCAAAATCCGACCTTTGTCACAATTGGCTACACCAACAGACCTTAAACATGTCCAAAAAATATCTGGATGTGTGGCAACTTTAAGCCGCTTTATCTCCAGACTAGGAGAAAAAGCATTGCCACTTTATCGCCTTCTTCGACGCACCGACCACTTCGAGTGAGCAGATGCGGCAACGGCCGGACTGGAAGAAATAAAGGCTCTTTTAGTGAGCAACCCAACTCTGGCCGCGCCTAACGTCAGCGAACCGATGTTATTATACATCTCTGCAATACACTAGGTGATGAGCACGGTGCTCGTCGTTGAGCGAGAGGAGGACGGACACAAACTCCCACTTCAGAAACCGGTATACTACGTATCCATTGTCCTCACACCATGCAAATCCCCGTACCCTCATTACCAAAAGATAGCATATGCGGTCTTCACGGCATCCCGGAAGCTACGACACTACTTCCAAGAGTGCTCGACCACGGTGGCTTCCGAAGTACCACTCAATGACATAATAAACAACCGCGAGGCTACGGGGCGGATTGCCAAGTGGGCCATTGAGCTCCTGCCATTTGACATAGCATACAAACCACGCCGAGCCATTAAATCCCAAGTATTGGCCGACTTCGTCGCCGAATGGACAGAGGTCGAACTTCCTAAAGAGTACGATACATATTCCAACTAGGTCATGCACTTCGATGGCTCTAAAATGCTGGCCGGCTTAGGAGCGGGCGTTGTCTTAACGTCCCCCGCTGGAGACACAGTCCAGTACGTACTCCAAATATTATACACAGACTCCAACAATGCAGCCAAATACAAGGCCTTATTGCACGGTCTTCGGATGGCTGCCTCCATGGGCATACAATGCTTGGAGGTGCGCGGGGATTCAAATCTCGCAATATCCCAAATAAATGGAGGCTTCGACACTAAAGATCCAAAGATGGCGGCCTATCGTAACGCCATACTCAAAATATCAGCTCGGTTCGAGGGACTCGAGTTTCATCATGTGGCTCGAGAAAGTAATCAAGCGGCGGATGTCCTTGCTCGCATTGGCGCCAATCGTGACCCCGTCCTGCCTAACATCTTTCTGGAAAAGGCTCTTCAAGCCATCCTTGGTGGCAGGGTGAGAGCAGCAGCACCAGTCCGGATCCGATTATATCCCCAGATTCCGAACACAATACCAATATCATCGGGGGCTCAGCCACCAAAATAACACCATCGACCCATCTAATAATGGCAATAATTGCCCCATGGACCGAGCCCTTCTTGGCCTAGCCTAATAGGCGAGAGCTCCCTAAGGATCAGAATGAGGCTCGCTGCATTGTTCGGCGCTCGAAAGCCTACAAGGTCCACGACGGAGAGCTCTACAAGAAAAGCGCTACCGGAGTCCTCCAAAGATGTATCTTCGAAGAAGAGGGACGGAAGGTCCTGGACGAAATCCATGCTGGTCTCGGCGGTCACCACACCGCGGCTCGAGCCCTTGTAAGTAAAGCCTTCTGTACAGATTTATTTTGGCCGACGGCCCGAGTAGATGCACAGGACCTTGTCCAACGTTGTGTCGGATGCTAGCTTTTCGCCAATCAAAGCCATATGCCGCCTACCACTCTACAAAATACCCCATTACTTGGCCTTTCGCGGTCTGGGGGCTTGATATGGTCGGACCCCTTAAAGGAGGAAGCCATAAGAAAAAATATCTGCTGGTCATGGTAGATAAATTTACCAAGTGGATAGAGGCCAAACCAGTTAAAACGGCCGAAGCCGGACCAGTGTTAGACTTTATATCTGGTGTTGTGCACAGTTATGGTGTCCCACACAGCATCATCACCGATAACAGCTCCAATTTTACAGCCGATGAAGTGAAAACCGGGTGTGCTAACCTGGCCATTAAGCTTGATTACGCCTCCGTCTATCACCCACAGACAAACGGTCAAGTCGAACGAGCTAATGGTCTTATCATGAGCGGCATTGAGCCTAGACTAGTGCGGTCTTTGAAAGAATCAGACAAGCACTGGGTTGAGGAGCTCGACTTCGTACAATGGGGCTGCGGACCACGCCCAATCGCACTACCGGATACATAAAATTCTTCATGGTGTACAGTGCAGAGGCCGTTTTTCCCTGCGACATCATTCATGACTCACCATAAGTGCGCATGTATGAAGAGAGAGAGGCCGAGCTTGATCGGCAGGACAGTCTAGATGCCCTAGAGGAGGTGCGCGACGTCGCAAAAGCCCGTTCTGCATTCTATCAACAACAGGCTCGCACATACCAAAGCTGAGAAGTGCGGGCCAAGACTTATAATGTTGGTGAACTCGTTCTACGCTTGCCAGAAAAGAAAAAGGAAAAACTCAAGCCCAATTGGGAGGGTCCCTTCATCATCGATGAAGTTCTCATTGGAGGAGCGTACCGCCTGCGTGATGCATCGGACAATCGCTTAGAGCCGAACCCGTGGAATGCCACTAGACTCCGAAGATTCTATGCCTAGAGCCGTACTCTTTGTTCGTCTTATTCTCCCTTTGTTTCCATTTTTACTCTCTTTAACTTTTTCTCTAGCTCTATAGCTCTTGTGCGGCAAAACCGCACACCTATGACATGCACATCCTTAAATGTATACGCTCATAATACCCGGGGGCTTCTTTCATAGAAGCTTATTATTATTTTCCGAGCATCAAGCTCACCACATATGTGTCCTTTCCTCATATGTACCTTTTCTTCGCCATTAGCACCGTTATGACTTAAGTTTTTGCCAAGCTGGGTTGCCTTGCTCCTGTGCTTATGCCCTACGTTCCCGTTTGTTCGGCTAGGGCACAAAGGGAGCACCTCTGCGATTGTTACAGCCGGGTCATCCGGACTTGTACCTCAGACTGGGTGAAGCCGAAAGCTAGCATTCTTAAGGGAATATTCATTCGGCGGACTAAAGACGTTATACCCTAATTACACTATGAGCCCCCAGATGTTACGTATACTGCAATTTTTCAATCACAGTTCGGGCATGCATCCTAACGCATGTTCACCCAGGGAAAGGAACCCTTAACGGAACTATTCTCCTTAGAAGATGTTTCTTACAATCAACAAGTAATATAACATAGCTAGCCGGATACAACTTTTCTGTTCAAGCAACTATGACCCCTATGCCTGGTTTCCACGCATACCCCGGTTGTCAGGACCCCGATTCTAAGTCACAGCGATCTAGCCTGTAACACCTCATATCACTTTGCGGCCTCACGCACGGCACTCCCACGGGTGTCGCCTTACCATAGCCCGAGACTGTTTGCGCCTTTTGGCTCACGTATATGACAGTGCCACTAGCATCCATATGACAGAGAACCCGGGCCGACATGGTTAGTCGTGAACCCAAAGCGGCACTAACGTATGGGGACAGGCATACATGAATCAACATCGAACGTGTCGGTCAGCAGCGTGTGAATCCGGGCTGTAGCACTGGGCTAACAGGACTCCGGGAACCCGGGCTGTAGCAGGCTAGGCAGGACTCCGGATGTCACCACGTGACATTTCCCCGAAGGGACAAACACAGGAACGAAATGAAACACATGCCGGCCAGTCAAGTGTCCGGAGCAGTAGTGCTGGGCTAGCAGGACTCCGGTGAACCGGGCTGTAGCGGACTACTATGGCTCATGGAAGCACTAGACTACATTTCCCCATAAGAGAGGCTGCCAAGGATAAACAACTAGATTGTCGGATCCCACACATACCAAGCATTTCAATCATACACACAATATGCTCGATATGTGTAAATACAACATGGCATCACAACAAAACTCTACAACTCCAAGTACTTTATTTAAAAGGCTCCGGAGAGCCATACATAACATGTTCATACAGATAGGGGTCACATGACCCGACACTCAAGTCATACAAACATACAAGCACATGCGGAAGCAGACTTGTCTGAGTACAAACACTAGAAAGAAAGAAGGCTTGACGAAGCCTGTCTATCTACGTAGGCCCTTCACCAGCTCAGATCACCACCTGGGTGGAAAAGTCACTCGTCAACGTCGAGATCTACATAGAACCCATCGGAAGGGGCGGTGTTGTCGTGTGAAAACAGTAATTGAAGCAACATGAGTACAAAGGTACTCAACAAGTCTTACAACAGATCCTACTATACATGCACATTCTCAAGAAGGTAGTGGAGTTATTGCAGCAAGCCAGCTTTGACTCTTGGCTAAGCTATCCTAGGAGACACCACCTGTAAAATAGTTTTCGCACACGAGTCCACTAATCACCATCTCAATACTCCACCGTGGATCCCCCTCGTCATCCTACGAGAGAGCCATCCGCGGTACTCACACTTATCTTGAGTCTTTTAGTAGTAGCCATTAACTTGTCTATGAACTGCATAAGCGACCAAGTAGTCCTTTACCGCGGACGCGGCTATTCGAATAGTTTTATACCCTGCAGGGGTGTACTTCGTCACACACGCTCTCACCACTTACCGCCGTTTACACAGCATGTACTCGGCAACCTTCAAGCGGAAGCCCAGCGAGGGTGTCGGCCACAGCCTACCTAAACACTCAAGTCTCTAGTCCAGGTTTATCGCCTATTTAAGTTCCATCCGCAGGGAGTCCGGCCGAGGTTTCCACATACGGCCCCGAACAATGTGTGCAGGGTTCCCGAGACACCAAACGGGAGACTCGGTACACCGGGCCACGAGCCTACCGCATCACAGCCCACCCCTCAGGTCAACGCTGTCCACGGCCTCCAGCTTACTACAAACACCAGAAACTACGTGCAACTCCTGGACAGAGGACAGGGGTGATTAGGAAGCCGAGGGGGTCCATTGGTTTCGGGCCCAATGCGTGGTAGTAGCTGAATCTTAAATCACGCATACATATCTCAGTTCTTAGGGACGGTCTCAATGAAACAACCCACCATGTACTCCTACATGGCCTCTCATCGATACCTTTACCAAAACATATTCAACACCTCACTCTCATTACCGACACATGCTTTCACTCTAGTTCATCACCCTGATGAGCCAGACCTGACATGACTCTAAGCGTAGCAAGCATAGCATTGTAGGAACACAACATGGCTCAATCAACTCCTACACATGCTAGTGGGTTTCATCTAGTTACTGTGGCAATGACAGGTCATGCAGAGGAAAGTGGGTTCAACTACTGCAACACACAGCAGTTTGAATCGCGTTGTCTTAATGCAGTAAACAAGTGCAGAAGCGAGAAGATGGGTTTGTATCGAAATGATCAATGGGTTGCTTGCCTGACGGAGTGGTGGCGGAATACTGCCCTTCAGTTGGATACTCGTGAATATCCTCGGAGGCAGAACCTACCACGAAGAACACAGCGAAGCACAATCAACACCAAGCAAAGTGCAACAATATGATGCATGCATGAGACATGGCAAAATGAATGTATTGGGCTAATGCAACTAAGACCAGATGGGTTTGGACTATTTTAAATCAAAGATTCAAATTCCAAGCTCATAAGTGGCCCTTATTAGTGCTTTATCTTGTTCTGCATTAAACAGCAGGTTAATTTGCTTAAACATGCATGAAACCTGTACAGATGGATAGATTGGATTTTTTTGATCATTTTTCATATATAAATCTTTTCATTCTGAGCTATAGATTATTTTCTATGATTTTTTGAAGTTTGTGACATTTTCTGGAATTTCCTGTATAAAAATAATTCCAGTAATTAAATTGTTTATTACATCAGCAGTGTGTCATGATGACGTCAGCAGGTCAGCGGGGTCCTCTAGGTCAAACCTGACGTGTGGGTCCCCTGTGTCAGTGTCACTGTTAGTTAATTAACTAATTAGAATTAACTTAATCTAACCCTAGGTTAATTAGCAGGCGGGTCCCCACTTGTCATTGACCCAGGGGAGGTCAAACCCCTGGTCAACTGGACTGACGCGCCGGCGTTTAGCCGCCGGCGAGGCCAGACGCGGCGGTGGGGTGCGGGATCCGTGCTCCGGCGACCAAATGGGTGGCGGAGAACATCTACACGCAGCTGGGAATGAGCCGCATCGATTGGTGGTGGTGGTGGAGCTCGGGGTCACCGGAATCGACGCCGGCGACGAGCTGTGCGGCTGCCGGGGGACGGGTGTAGTCGCACCCGTCGCTAGAGAGCATGGCGAGGGGCGTGCGATGCTGCTACGGGCTCCTGGCGATGCGGTGAAGCTAACGGCCATGGTCATGCGACCGTTGGATGGTCGGAGCCTCGTCGGCGACGAGCTCGGCGGCGGCGCGTGCGGGTGAGCTACGTGCAGTTGCTATGGAGCTCGAGAGGGAGAATGGAGAGGGTAGGGAGCTGGCCAGGCTCATGGAGGTTGCGACGGAGCGGACGGCGAGGTCGGGGGCGAGCTGCTGCGGCGGCGATGACGAGATGGATCTCTGGTGGTGATCGACGAAGACGGGGTTGGTGGAGGCGGTGTAGAGCGTGCAAGCGCTCGGGACTCGGCTGGCTCGGCGTAGCGGATGAAGGCAGAGCTTGTGGACAGGTGGAGCGGCGCGAGGACGATGGTGGGCGCGGCTACATCGGCGGGACGACGGCGGCTGCTTCGGCCATGGCGAGAGAGAGCGAGGGAGAGGTGCAGGGGGCGAATGGGGGTGTCGGGGCGGTCGAGCGGGCGACGGAGGTCGACCAGCGCGTCCAGCGGCGCGGGCGGCAAGCAGGTGGTGCAGGTGGCGCCGTGGCGAGCTCGCGCACGCCGGCGTCACCTCTCTGCCTGCTCTGGCAAGAGGAAGCAGCTAGCTGGCGCGGGCCAGCACATTGCTGGGCCGGCCAGTGGGCTGCCAGGTAAGATTCTCTCCCGCTCTTAATTCTGTTTTGTTTTTCCTATTTTTTCTTTAACTGTGTGGCTTTATTAAAAATACTAAAACGTTTCCAAAAATCCTGCAAATAATTGTGGGCTCTGTTGGGATTATTCCTAACAACCCTCACTTAAATCCAGAATTATTTGGGCATTTGAATTATTCTATAGCATTTAAATGCCCAAATGCAAATAGATAAAGAATTAATCCAGTGACCTTATGTGTCCTAGAAAATTGTGAACCCATTTTGTCAGAGGTCCTAACCCAAGACAAAAAGGGAGGACTTTTTAGAAGGGCATTTCAGGTTCATTGAAAATAATTTTACTAAACCCTAGTTGTTTTCAGAGGGGGTGCTGGGGGTTTCTATCGTCCCCATTTCTAGTTTCTGGAAAAAGTAAACATGGTGCAACACGCTAATGCATGAACTAGCTAGGATGTGACAACTCACCCCCACTCAAAAGAATCTTGTTCCGAGATTTAGGATCCGTTGGGAAGAAGGTGGGGTACTCAAGTTGAAGACGATCCTCCCTTTCCCAAGTAGCTTCTTTCTCGAAATGGTGTGACCATTGAACCTTGAGAAACTTGATATTTTGGCGTCGAGTGGTACGCTCGGCTTGATCAAGGATTCGAACGGGATATTCCCGATATGTGAGATTATCTTGGAGATCAAGCGTTTCGTGGTCCACTCCACGGATAGGATCCGAGAAGCAACGCCTGAGTTGAGAAACGTGGAAGACATCATGAACTCTAGAAAGATGCGGAGGTAGTTCCAATTGGTAGGCAACTGCTCCTCGCTTGGCAAGAATGCGAAAGGGTCCAATGTAACGAGGAGCCTATTTTCCGTTGATACCGAATCGATGGGTTCCCTTTAAAGGAGTAACTCGAAGGTAAGCCTTCTCGTCAACCTCAAAAGTCATAGCCTTATGTTTGCGGTCATATTGGCTCTTTTGACGAGATTGGGCTGATTTCAATTTCTCACGAATAATGCGAACCTGCTCTTCTGCTTCCTGAATCATATCCGGGCCAAAGAGTTGTCTTTCCCCGGTTTCTGACCAGTTAAGAGGCGTTCGACATTTTCGTCCATAGAGAACCTCGAAAGGAGCTTTGCCCAAGCTAGCTTGATAACTATTGTTATAAGCGAACTCGGCGAATGGAAGGCATTTCTCCCAATCCATGCCGAAAGAGATGACAGAAGCTCGGAGCATATCCTCCAGAATTTGATTAACTCATTCTACCTGACCACTTGATTGAGGGTGGAAGGCGGTGCTAAAGGTGAGACGAGTTCCCATAGCATTTTGGAAACTTTCCCAAAATCGAGAGGTGAAGAGACTTCCACGGTCTGAGTTAATTTCCAATGGAACACCATGAAGAGACACTATTCGGGAGAGGTGCAAATCAGCTAGCTGGCTAGCGGTTATACTCTCACGAACAGGTAGGAAGTGGGCTACTTTGGAAAGACGATCGACAACAACGAAGATAGCATTATTCCTTCTCTTGGTCCTGGGAAACCCGGTAATGAAATCCATACCGACTTTATCCCATTTCCATTCAGGAATAGCCAAAGGTTGAAGGGTGCCAGCAGGCCGTTGATGCTCTGCTTTAACATGACGACAGACGTCGCAATTAGCAAGGTATTGAGCAATTTCTCTTTTCATCCTAGTCCACCAAAACCTCTGGCGTAGGTCTTGATACATCTTAGTACTACCGGGATGAATGGTGAGAGGAGATTCATGAGCTTCCTTAAGGATCAACCACCTCAGGTTGCGTACCTTGGGAATCACTAGACGGTCTCCAAAGAACACAACACCTTGGTCATCAACGGAAAAAACAATCCGCGACTCCTTTCTTGATGTTTCTCTTAATACGGGAGATTCCCGGATCTACCTTCTGAGCTTTGATGATCTGATCCGTAAGGGTAGGTTTCGCCACCAGGGTGGATAGGAATCCTCGAGGAATAATGTGAAGGTTAAGCTTACGAAATTCCTCGTGGAGAAGTGGTTGACTTTGTTGTAACATCAAGTTGTTACAATAAGATTTACGACTTAGCGCATTAGCCATGACGTTGGCTTTGCCCGGGGTGTAAGTTATTCCTAAGTCATAATCTATGATCAACTCGACCCAACGTCTTTGCCTGAGATTCAAATCCGGTTGGGTGAAAATGTATTTCAGACTTTGGTGATCGGTGAAAATCTCGCAACGATTACCAAGAAGGTAATGTCGCCATGTTTTGAGTGCATGAACTACGGCTGCAAGCTCTAGATCATGTGTGGGATAATTATCCTCATGTGGACGCAACTGTCGGGAAGCGTAGGCAATCACATGACGATCTTGCATGAGTATACAACCTAGTCCTTGTCGCGAGGCGTCGCAATAGATAACAAAGTCCTTAGAAAAATCTGGTGGTATGAGTACGGGAGCAGATGTCAGGCGTCTTTTCAGTTCCTGAAAGCTGAACTCGCACTGTGGGGTCCACTCGAACTTGTTATCTTTCTTGAGGAGTTCAGTTAGAGGTTTAGCAACTTTGGAGAAATTCTCGACGAAGCGGCGACAATAGCTCGCTAAGCCAAGGAAACTCCGAACTTGCTTGACTGTTTCAGGTGGAGTCCAATCAAGGACGGCTTGAACTCGCTCGGGATTGACAGCAATACCCTTACCAGAGATCACGTGGCCTAGATAGGTCACTTCTGGCAACCAGAATTCACACTTGGAGAATTTGGCATAAAGGCGATGCTCTCGAAGTTTCATCAATACTAGTCTTAGATGCTCGGCATGTTCTTCCTCATTCCTGGAGTAGATGAGTATATCATCGAGGTATACTAGGACGAACTTATCCAAATACTCCATGAAGATCGAGTTCATTAACCGAGAGAAGGTGGCTGGAGCATTGGTTAAACCGAAAGACATGACAGTGTACTCGTATTGGCCATAACGAGTGACAAAGGCCGTTTTAGGAATGTCCCCGTTCTTGATTTTGATTTGATGGTAGCCCAAACTCAAATCCATTTTAGAGAAGACTGAGGATCCAACGAGCTGGTCATACAGATCGTTGATCCTGGGGAGCGGATACTTGTTCTTGATAGTGACCAAGTTGACAGGTCGGTAATCTACAACCATCCGATCCGTACCATCCTTCTTCTTGACGAAGAGGACGGGGCAAGCCCACGGAGAAGAACTAGGATGGATGAAACCCTTTTTCAAGGACTCATCGAGTTGTTTCTTAAGCTCGGCTAGCTCTAGGGGTGCCATCTTATAGGGTCTTCTAGAGATTGGGACAGTTCCTGGAACAAGGTCTATCACGAACTCGACATCCCTGTCAGGTGGAATACCTGGCAGTTCTTCTGGGAAGACATCCGGGAAGTCACGGACTACGGGAACATCTTCAAGGTCTGGAAGAGGGTTGGCATTTAATGAGTAAAGCTGACGCTTAGACACTCGGGTCAAAACATTGACTGTCTTGCCCAACGGATGGGTGAGTTGAACAGTTCTAGTAGAGAAATCAATCTTAGCATAATGGGCTAACATCCAGTCCATACCCAGGATGATGTTTATGTCCGAGGTCTTGAGAGCTATTAGTGATGCAAGGAAGACCAATCTGTCGACAAGAATTTCATTTCCATGGCTTATCCTAGAGGTTTGCCATCTAGAACCAGGAGTTTGAATTTCCATGGAGGTGGGCATGTCACTAAATGTGGTGTTGTGCAATCGAGCATAGCTCTCCGAGATAAATGAATGAGATGCTCCAGTATCGAAAGAGCAGTTGTCGGATGGCAATTAACAAGGAGCGTACCAAGGACGACGTTGGGATCCTCATGAGTTTCTTCAGCTGAAACATAGTTGACATGGCCACGTGCAGTGGTGGCTGGCTTGGCGTAGTAAGTCTTTCCTGATGGCTTACCACGGCCAACGGACTGTCCAGGTTGATTGGGGTTGTTTTGGGGGCACTCACGCAAATAGTGACCCGTTTCTCCACACTTGAAGCATGTCACAACATTGGGGCGTGGAGCAGCATTAGTAGCGGGGCCACCATAGACCTTGGGCGGTACATACTGCTGGTTGGGGCGAGGTGCCTCAAAGGATGGCCTCGGAGTGAACCTAGGTGGCAGAGCAGTGTTTGGAATCCAGACCCGGCGCTTCTGAGATCCAGAGCCGGATGAGGAACCCAAATCGCGGGAGTGCTTGCGTGAAGCGTCATAGTCAGTCTGACCTGTCTCAGCACTGATGGCCTTATTGACCAACTTCTGAAAGGAGGTGCACTCGTGCAGACGAAGATCACGGCGAAGCTCAGGGCTAAGTCCCTTGCGGAACCTTGCCCGCTTCTTGGCGTCGGTGGATACCTCTTCAGGAGCATAGCGTGCTAGATTTCCAAACTCATGGCTGTATGCATCCACAGTCAGTCTGCCTTGGGTGAAGTTGCAGAATTCTTCCCGCTTACGATCCATGAGACCCTCCGGAATGTGGTGCTCACGGAAAGCCTCGCTGAATTCAGCCCAAGTAGTGATTTGGCCGGCTGGGCACATAGCCTCCAAGTTTTCCCACCAAAGGCTAGTAGGGCCTTCAAGGTGATAGGCAGCGTAGGTAACCTTATCAGCTTCGGCTGCGTTGGCAGAACGTAGCTTATGGGTGATGCTGCGAAGCCAATCATCCGCATCGAGGTGCTCGACGGAATGGTTAAACTTCGGTGGGTACAACTTGATAAAGTCATTGATGGACACCAAGTCGTTCCTCTGATGACGTGCAGTATTCTGCTCAATTCGCTCTAGCAAGCGGTTAGTCTCACGCTTGTTCCTTTCCGCCTCCAGCATAATTTCGGCCAGAGAAGGCGGTTGAGGCAGATTCTCCTCCCTAACTGCATTGGCTGCACCCCGCGCCTGGACAGCAGGGTTGTTGCGGGTGTTGACCATCCTAGGAGAAACAAGACAACGGTTTAGACAAGGATGGCTAAATCTTGGCAAGGAAATGCGGAATGTAATGGATAACACGGAATGCAGAGATGATCATCAGTATGACATGGTAATATAGAAACTGCCATATATATACCAACGGTCATACACACCATACATAGTTTAGTACAAGCCCAGGCTGGGGTACAACTACGATGAAAGACGATACATCTCATCAGAGGCATTCCAAGCTCCTATACATTATTTTTATACACCTCCGAAATGTGATACACACCAAGTCGTATCCCACAAGACACGCAGGACTGTGGGGAATACAACTGTTATAGCACTAGTGAAACTACTACCAACTCAGACGTCTCCGTAGTAATCTTCATAGAGATCACCACCATGTCCTGGAAGCTGAACATGATCATCTGGAAATAGTCGGTCCTATGGAGTTTGCGGTCCATAGGGACTCGGATGTGGCCTTGGTCCAACAAACGGTGGCAGACGGGGTCCACGAGGAGGGGTGATGCCTCCTACATCACGCCATTCCATACAATCTGGCAGACTAGACCGCACGGGGTACAAGTCCCTCATGTCCATATACCCAGCCTGCACGGCAGGTGCAAACCGTGTCAGAGTGGCCCAGTGATCAGAACAAGCATTAAAGAGCTCCATACGCAAGGCACGATTCTCACGGTCCTTGTGCTCAAGCATCTAGGTGGTGGTGCGGAGTAGTGAATCCTCATGGGTAGGATCACAGTAAATAGCCTGATAGTACCCTTGTGCCCCAGGGAGTGATGCTGGCATATAGCGGAAATCAGTGTTTTGAAGCAAGGCAGTTCTGGCTCGTATGATAGTCATCATCGAGTAAGCTGCGTCCTGCACGGACATCTCGATGGTAACCCCAAGTCCATAAGATCAATGGAGGGGTTCAGTGGCTCCAGGATAGGAAGGGTAAATCCTGACTGTGCAAAGATATTGACTTTGATTAAAGTCTCGAAACTGCTCCTCGACGGTATACTCGGGATACCATCGATAGCCTATCTCAACCATCACTCGGACCAGCATGGCCGTGTGACCAGGTACATCGAGGCACCGGGTCAGACGAACCACTTGAGTCTGGGAATGGGTGGCCATCTGAAAGCACAAAATAATGCAAAGGAATTAGAATTTCTAGGAGAATTCGGACAGCATAACGGCTGTAAATGCCCAGAAAAAGATTTGAGACATTCACAATAGTTTGCAAAACCACTCAACAACATCATATCAAGGTTCTGGTTCAACCGACAACATACTAAAGGTAGTAGAAACTGAACTGAAGCATGGAACCAACAATCCTATAAGTTACTACGGATTAGTAACACGTGAACCTGATAGAGAGAAGAGAGCCTAGTCCTTAACCCACGTAGAATGAGAAGAGAATGACTCAGATCAGAGGGCATAAGGTAAAGGATTAAAAGCGCCTTACGTTCCCTCCCACAATCAACCCCCTACATATAAATAAAGCATTTCTAGACTCGACATCGACCAGTTTGGCTTAACGCACCTACAGTCAGTCCGGCTCTGATGCCAACGCTGTCAGGACCCCGATTCTAAGTCACACCAATCTAGCCTGTAACACCTCATATCACTTTGCGCCCTCACGCATGGCACTCCCAAGGGTGTCGCCTTACCATGGCCCGGGACTGTTAGCGCCTTTTGGCTCACGTATATGACAGTGCCGCTAGCATCCATATGACAGAGTACCCGGGCCGACATGGCTAGTCGTGAACCCAAAGCGGCACTAACGTATGGGGACAGGCATACATGAATCAACATCGAACGTGTCGGTCAGCAGCGTGTGAATCCGGGCTGTAGCACTGGGCTAACAGGACTCCGGGAACCCGGGCTGTAGCAGGCTAGGCAGGACTCCGGATGTCACCACGTGACATTTCCCCGAAGGGACAGACACAGGAACAAAATGAAACACATGACGGCCAGTCAAGTGTCCGGAGCAGTAGTGCTGGGCTAGCAGGACTCCGGTGAACCGGGCTGTAGCGGACTACTATGGCTCATGGAAGCACTAGACTACATTTCCCCATAAGAGAGGCTGCCAAGGATAAACAACTAGATTGTCGGATCCCACACATACCAAGCATTTCAATCATACACACAATATGCTCGATATGTGTAAATACAACATGGCATCACAACTAAACTCTACAACTCCATGTACTTTATTTAAAAGGCTCCGGAGAGCCATACATAACATGTTCATACAGATAGGGGTCACATGACCCGACACTCAAGTCATACAAACATACAAGCACATGCGGAAGCAGACTTGTCTGAGTACAGACACTAGAAAGAAAGAAGGCTTGACGAAGCCTGTCTATCTACGTAGGCCCTTCACCAGCTCAGATCACCACCTGGGTGGCAAGTCACTCGTCAACGTCGACATCTACATAGAACCCATCGGAAGGGGCGGTGTTGTCGTGTGAAAACAGTAATTGAAGCAACATGAGTACAAAGGTACTCAGCAAGTCTTACAACAGATCCTACTATACATGCACATTCTCAAGAAGGTAGTGGAGTTATTGCAGCAAGCCAGCTTTGACTCTTGGCTAAGCTATCCTACGAGACACCACCTGTAAAATAGTTTTCGCACACGAGTCCACTAATCACCATCTCAATACTCCACCGTGGATCCCCCTCGTCATCCTACGAGAGAGCCATCCGCGGTACTCACACTTATCTTGAGTCTTTTAGTAGTAGCCATTAACTTGTCTATGAACTGCATAAGCGACCAAGTAGTCCTTTACCGCGGACGCGGCTATTCGAATAGTTTTATACCCTGCAGGGGTGTACTTCGTCACACACGCTCTCACCACTTACCGCCGTTTACACAGCATGTACTCGGCAACCTTCAAGCGGAAGCCCAGCGAGGGTGTCGGCCACAGCCTACCTAAACACTCAAGTCTCTAGTCCAGGTTTATCACCTATTCAGGTTCCATCCGCAGGGAGTCCGGCCGAGGTTTCCACATACGGCCCCGAACGATGTGTGCAGGGTTCCCGAGACACCAAACGGGCGACTCGGTACACCGGGCCACGAGCCTATCGCATCACAGCCCACCCCTCGGGTCAGCGCTGTCCACGGCCTCCAGCTTACTACAAACGCCAGAAACTACGTGCAACTCCTGGACAGAGGACAGGGGTGATTAAGAAGCCGAGGGGGTCCATTGGTTTCGGGCCCAATGCGTGGTAGTAGCTGAATCTTAAATCACGCATACAGATCTCAGTTCTTAGGGACGGTCTCAATGAAACAACCCACCATGTACTCCTACATGGCCTCTCATCGATACCTTTACCAAAACATATTCAACACCTCACTCTCATAACCGACACATGCTTTCACTCTAGTTCATCACCCTGATGAGCCAGACCTGACACGACTCTAAGCATAGCAAGCATAGCATTGTAGGAACACAACATGGCTCAATCAACTCCTACACATGCTAGTGGGTTTCATCTAGTTACTGTGGCAATGACAGGGCATGCAAAGGAAAGTGGGTTCAACTACCACAACACACAGCAGTTTGAATCGCGTTGTCTTAATGCAGTAAACGAGAGCAGAAGCGAGAAGATGGGTTTGTATCGAAATGATCAATGGGTTGCTTGCCTGACGGAGTGGTGGTGGAATACTGCCCTTCAGTTGGATACTCGTGAATATCCTCGGAGGCAGAACCTACCACGAAGAACACATCGAAGCACAATCAACACCAAGCAAAGTGCAATAATATGATGCATGCATGAGACATGGCAAAATGAATGTATTGGGCTAATGCAACTAAGACCAGATGGGTTTGGACTATTTTAAATCAAAGATTCAAATTCCAAGCTCATAAGTGGCCCTTATTAGTGCTTTATCTTGTTCTGCATTAAACAGCAGGTTAATTTGCTTAAACATGCATGAAACCAGTACAGATGGATAGATTGGATTTTTCTGATCATTTTTCATATATAAATCTTTTCATTCTGAGCTATGGATTATTTTCTATGATTTTTTGAAGTTTGTGATATTTTCTGGAATTTCCTGTATAAAAATAATTCCAGTAATTAAATTGTTTATTACGTCAGCAGCGTGTCATGATGAAGTCAGCGGGTCAGCGGGGTCGTCCAGGTCAAACCTGACGTGTGGGTCCCTTGTGTCAGTGTCACTGTTAGTTAATTAAACTAATTAGAATTAACTTAATCTAACCCTAGGTTAATTAGCAGGCGGGCCCCACTTGTCATTGACCCAGGGGAGGTCAAACCCCTGGTCAACTGGACTGACGCGCCGGCGTTTAGCCGTCGGCAAGGCCAGACGCGGCGGTGGGGTGCGGGATCCGTGCTCCGGCGACCAAATGGGCGGCGGAGAGCATCTACACGCAGCTGGGAACGAGCCGCATCGATTGGTGGTGGTGGTGGAGCTCGGGGTCGCCGGACTCGACGCCGGCGACGAGCTGTGCGGCTGCTGGGGTACGGGTGTAGTCGAACCCGTCGCTAGAGAGCACTGTGAGGGGCGTGCGATGGTGCTACGGGCTCCTGGCGATGCGGTGAAGCTAATGGCCATGGTGGTGCGACCGTTGGATGGCCGGAGCCTCGTCGGCGATGAGCTCGGGGGCGGCGCGTGCGGGTGAGCTACGTGCAGTTGCTACGGAGCTCGAGAGGGAGAATGGAGAGGGTAGGGAGGTGGCCAGGCTCACGGTGGTTGCGACGGAGCGCACGGTGAGGTCGGGGGCGAGCTGCTGCGGCGGCGACGATGAGATGGATCTCCGGTGGTGATCGACGAAGACGGGGTCGGTGCAGGCGGTGAAGAGCGTGCAAGCGCTCGGGGCTCGGCTGGCTCGGCGTAGCGGACGAAGGCGGAGCTTGTGGACACGGTGGAGCGGCGCGAGGACGATGGTGGGCGCGGCTACGTCGGTGGGACGACGGCGGCTGCTTCGGCCATGGCGAGAGAGAGCGAGGGAGAGGTGCAGGGGGCGAATGGGGGTGTCGGGGCGGTCGAGCGGGCGACGGAGGTCGACCAGCGCGTCCAGCGGCGCGGGCGGCAAGCAGGTGGCGCCGTGGCGAGCTCGCGCACGCCGGCGTCACCTCTCTGCCTGCTCTGGCAAGAGGAAGCATCTGGCTGGCGCGGGCCAGCACAGTGCTGGGCCGGCCAGTGGGCTGCCAGGTAAGATTCTCTCCCTCTCTTAATTCTGTTTTGTTTTTCCTATTTTTCTGTAACTGTGTGGCTTTATTAAAAATAATAAAACGTTTCCAAAAATCCTGCAAATAATTGTGGGCTCTGTTGGGATTATTCCTAACAGCCCTCACTTAAATCCAGAATTATTTGGGCATTTGAATTATTCTATAGCATTTAAATGCCCAAATGCAAATAGATAAAGAATTAATCAAGTGACCTTATGTGTCCTAGAAAATTGTGAACCCATTTTCTCAGAGGTCCTAACCCAAGACAAAAAGGGAGGACTTTTTAGAAGGGCATTTCAGGTTCATTGAAAATAATTTTACTAAACCCTAGTTGTTTTCAGGGGGGGTGCTGGGGGTTTCTGTCATCCCCATTTCAAGTTTCTGGAAAAAGTAAACATGATGCAACACTCTAATGCATGAACTAGCTAGGATGTGACACCGGTCTATATTGCCACTCCGGTATTCGGAAACACTCCGCACCTTCGGGTCCAGAGGTCGAAGCGAAAAGGTCTGCCATGACAATCGTTTTACAATCCAGCTAGGGACAAATTTGTCAATTGAAGTACATAGTCACTTGTACTCAAAAACTTCTTCCTCTATGCCGTCTAGCAGGCTGTCTAGCTTACAATCCTGTTGGGAAAACATGGCGGCTATCTTTACTTGGTCATATACCAAAGTAACTGGAATTTCTTGTCCATCTGACCCCCGAGGTCCGACCCAGGCCATATGATTCGGATCAAGCTTGGTGTACCGTGTTTTCACCATGGCCCAGGCCTCTCGCGTACCTTCTCGGCAGGCCGATATCTTCCATAATCGAAAGCGCTGCCGAGCTCCTTGGAATAGCTGCACAAGCTCCTCCATACTTCCTGGAGGGGAGGCGGATTGCCACAAAGCATTGGCAACGCTCCGCATTGCTTGCCGAGCTCGCTCATGCACTTGGGACAGCTCTTGCAGCAGATCGCCTTGAGATCCGGACATTTCCTCTTCAGGGCGGCCAGTCAGCATATCTGCAGACATAAATCTGTCAGCTCATTTCTTTGCTAAATTACACGGAGGTAAGTTTAAAAGCATACAGAATATGCCGCCTCGTAGCCTCCTATTTTCGGCGTCAGATAGCTGGGCTCGTACATCTTTTAGCTCTTCACCCAGCAGGGTGTTGGATTCCTGCAGCTTGTTCTTATCATCCCTGACCCATGTCAACACACGTTCGCCTACGGCCAGTTGCCTTTCGGCCTGTTGTTTACCCGCCTACGCGACTTTCAGTTCCTCTTTCAGTTGATCTACTGATCCCGTCATCAGAAATGCAACAGTATTAACATTACTGGTACATGATTATACTTTTTCTAGATGGAGGGGAACATTACCACGCGGTGCCTCCTTGGATTTCTCCAGTTCGGCGGTAACAACAGCTAGCTGAGTCCGGCACTTTTCCAGCTCATGAGACAGCATGTTGTTCTTCTCTGTGAGTACCTGATTATACAATGATCCTTAAATCAATCTTTTCAACTGTTTCAAGTCTTGGGGGCTACTCGTACATGATTACCAGATCTGTACAATGCGTACTTACCCGCATATCTTTCAAATACTGGTCAGTGGCCCTGGTAAGCCCATCCCAAGCAGCTTGGATGTACGCATCAACCA
The DNA here is from genome assembly GCF_018294505.1 of Triticum aestivum. Classification (NCBI taxonomy): domain Eukaryota; kingdom Viridiplantae; phylum Streptophyta; class Magnoliopsida; order Poales; family Poaceae; genus Triticum; species Triticum aestivum. The sequence goes on along the minus strand of NC_057802.1, from coordinate 230,938,979 downwards.
AGTTGAATGCGTCGAACGCCTCTTTAGCAAAGCCAGGGTCACGAAGAGCGGCCCTCCGGCGCCGATGATTCATGGAACTCTCTACTTTAGAATTAGTGACGGATACATTATCCGAATCCTATGAAGGAGGACAATCCGGTTTTACTCCCGTGTCTGCCCCCGCCCTAGAAGCAGGGTCTGGAACCTGATTGGTGGTGGCGCGACCGACAGGCTCCTCGGACACGATGCGGCGAACGCTCTTCCTGATAAAACATAGCGTACAATGTCATGGTTCGATGTGACTGCCATACGGCATATTTAAAGCCATACCTCTTTGAGGAAGGTTCGACCGTGTTGTCATTTGCCTTTCTCTTCGAAGACCCGCCCAGCGCAGGCGCCGCTCTCTTCTGAGACGCCTCTGGTGCAATATGACGCATCGAGCTCCTCCCCTTTGGAGCACAAGATAGTGCGGCGGGTGAGGCATAATGAGGAAGCTCCTTTGGAGGAAATGTCTCCTGGCTACTTACATATGAGGCAGGAAGGAGGCCGGGATAATCGGCCGTCATGGCCACTTCTGTGCCATCATAGCTCGCCTGGTAGAAGACTCCCTCCTTGAGCTCTACGAATATGTCTGGATCTTCTTTGAATCCGGGATCGAGGTCCCGGTTATGGTCCTCCGGCCGTGGAGCGGGGCTATGGATCCCCGCGGCAACCCTCCGCCATTCCTATTTGACGGACGGGTTAATGTCGGTTAAACATGACTCGGGGAGAGGATTGAATAAAGTGGTGGGATTCAAACTCACCCAACTAGGAGGATTGTACATGGAAAATCCCTCTCAGCGCGTAAGACGAGTGAACTCCTCTTTCTCCCCTTTATACAGATCGGCCAATATTGCGGCCAGGGCAGCGAGGGAATCCGGACCCTTTCATCCGCAGCATGAGGCATCATCTTCCCCATTGTAGCGCCACATAGGGAGCCCCCTGAATTGGAGCAGCTGAACACCTCGCGCTATGGAAGTTGCCATTACCTCGATTATTGATAATCTGGACTGGGCAAGTGTCCTTATCTTGCCCATTAATTGTTGGACTTCTGCGCTGTCTTCCTCCTCGAGGCTCCGAGGACGCCAGCTGTGGCGTTTCCTCAACGGAGCGCTGGAAAATTCGGGAAGGCCCATTCGTACTGGGTCGGGGAGAGCTACATCTTCAATATAAAACCACTCCGAGGGCCACTCTTCGGATGCCTTCTTCGGCGTGCCAGACAACTATCCGGTCCCGGCTATGCGCCATATCTCAGCATCGCCAACCTCGAATACGGATCCCTTTTGGGTATGAGGGACGAGGCAGAAAAGTTTCCTCCATAAATCAAAGTGGGCCTCGCAGCCCAGGAATAGCTCGCAACAAGCGACAAAACCCGCGATATGCAGGATGGAGACCGGAGTGAGGTTGTGCAGTTGGAGGTCATAGTACTCCAGGAGACCTCGGAGGAAAGGGTGGATTGGAAACCCGACGCCTCTTATTAAGAAGGATATGAAGCACACTCTCTCCCCCTGGTTGGATTAGGGAAATTTTCCGCCAGGGCTTCGCCTGTAAAACAGGTTAATGCTACCCGGAAGGGGACTAGATCCACAGGTGGGAGGAATCCCTGTGTTTGAAGCTTACTCAGCTGGTCATGGGATACTGGACATTTCTCCGAATCGCCTTTTTCGGAGCCATGGGGGCGGGAGGAAGAACTGGGAACGCTAGCCATGCTGGAATGGTTTCTCCTAGCAAGCTCTAAGGATTTTCCGCCTGGTGTGAGATGGCATCTGAGATCCAATCCACTTAAATATACGCCTTTCTTACATGGCCAGGGTGTTATGTGCAAAAATACCCTGACCTTTCGTGTTCGCTCGACACGTGGAAGCTGAACCAATGGAGGCGCAGAAGCCAATGGGTACGACATTGAATGGAAAGCCAAGTATAACTCTTCGGATCAGACGCTTCGAAGTATTCGGAGGAAGAACCCACCTTGCAATGCCGAAGACTATCAGCGCGCTGGACACATTGTCATTGAAGCCTGGTTCGGGGGCTACTGAGGGAGTCCTGGATTAAGGGGTCCTCGGGCGTCCGGCCTGTGTGATGTGGGCCGGACTGATGGGCCATGAAGATACAAGACAGAAGACTTCCTCCCGTGTCCAGATGGGACTCTCCTTTGCGTGGGTGGCAAGCTTGGCATTTGGATATGAAGATTCCTTCCTCTGTAAACCGACTCTATACAACCCTAGGCCCCTCCGGTGTCTATATGAACCGGAGGGTTTAGTCCGTAGAGGAGAATCACAATCATACAGGCTAGACATCTAGGGTTTAGCCATTACGATCTCGTGGTAGATCAACTCTTGTAATCCTCATATTCATCAAGATCAATCAAGCAGGAAGTAGGGTATTACCTCCATCAAGAGGGCCCGAACCTGGGTAAACATCGTGTCCCCCGTCTCCTGTTACCATCGACCTTAGACGCACAGTTTAGGACCCCCTACCCGAGATCCGCTAGTTTTGACACCGACAACCCGCCTCCCCCATCCCAGCGAGGCCGTAGCAGGCGACAACGCGGCGTGCCGCAGCATCACATGCGGAGGCGAGTCCGTAAGATGACTTGCCCCCATTATCTATCTTTTTAGGGTGTGTGGTTGCGTGGGGGGGGGGAACAGACTAACCGCACTGCGCATGTCAAACGAGCGCACTTCGGAGCCGGGATGGAGGGGGGTCGGGACCCCCTCCCCCTTCCCGGCGAGGCCGAGCCAGGAACGAGCCGTAGGAGGCGACGACGTGGCGTGCCGCGGCGTCGCATGCGGAGGCGAGTCCGTAACATTACTTGCCCCCATTATCTTATCTTTTTAGGGGAAAAACCAGCACCGCACCGAGGGGCATAGTTGTACTGACACATCTTCCTTGTATGGACTTGCCCCCATTATCTTATCCTTTTTAGGGGAAAACCAGCACCGCACCGAGGGGCATAGTTGTACTGACACATCTTCCTTGTATGGACTTGCCCCCATTATCTATCTTAGGGTGTGTGGGTGCGTGGGGGGGGACAGAATAACCGCACTGCGCCTGTCAAATGAGCGCACTGCCGCGTTAGCGCGAGGCCGAGCCGTAGT